>NC_092639.1:37165173-37493057 GCF_039555335.1 Amphiura filiformis
TACTATCCAATGGTGGTGTACTGATATCCACTGGGGATACATGGTACATAGAAAAAGTACCAGTATCAGAAACACAAGACATGTTATCCAATGGGGAAACATGGTAATTGGAAGCACTATCCAATGGGGATGTACTGGTATCCAATGGGGATACATGGTACATAGAAATAGTAATGTCATAATCAAAATCACAAGTCATGTTATCCAATGGGGATACATGGTAATTAGAAGTACAGTCCAATGGGGATGTACTGATATCCAATGGGGATACACGGTACATAGAAATAGTAATGTCATAATCAAAATCACAAGTCATGTTATCCAATGGGGATACATGGTAATTAGAAGTACTATCCAATGGGGATGTACTGATATCCACTAGGGATACTTGGTACATAGAAATAGTGATATCAAATTCAAGAACACAAGTCATGTTATCCAATGGGGATACATGGTTAGAAGTACTATCCAATGGGGATGTACTGTTATATCTGGATTCACTGTTCATTGTAATAACATCAAAAACACAAGTCATGTTATCCGATGGGGATACATGGGGATTTGTGGTACTATCCAATGGGAATACATCATACATGGTGTCAAAAGCACGAGCTGTATCCAATGAGGATACATGGTGATTAGAAGTATTGTCCAGTGGGGATGTACTGTTATCCAATGAGGATTCATGGTTCAAAGCAATGGTATCAAAAACATAAGTCATGTTGTACAGTGACATGGTATCAATATCACAAGTACTATACAATGGCGGTACATTGTACCTGATATCAAAAACACAAGACATGTTATCCAATGAGGAAACATGGTGATTTGACGTATTGTCCACTAGGGATATACTGCCGTCAAATGGGAATATATGGTGCATAGTTATCATGGTATCAAAAATACAAGTTACATTATCCACTAGGGATACATGGTTCATATGACTATGGGTAATAGTATCAAAAACATAGGTCATGTCATCCCATAGGGATACATGGTGGTACATTGAATTGTGGGTACTACTATCCGCAGGGGATATCATGTTATCCAGTAGGCCTAAGGATACATGGTACATATTATCATCAAAAGTAACACAAGTCGTGTTTTCCAAGTGATATACTTGAAATATATATTTCTGGTGAGATACTTGAAATATGTGAGTAGCAATATGGGGCTTACAAGTAGATAAGCCTTGATACTCATGGTCATAAAGATGATAATCCTGATCATGAGGATAATATTGATACTCCTGATCATGAAGATGATCAAGGTATCTATTCAAGTATTTGTCATATTCATTATTTACAATTACATTTGTATGCATTAGAAAAGAACAAAATATCATCAATGAAATATGGCTCACAATAATTTTGGACTCCATAATTGTAAATGGAGATCACTTCCATAGGGCAAAAGGAACTTTGGGCAGGTCCCTTCGCTCCCCCGATACTATTCCCCACTACAACCCGGCCGCTCGCGTTTTACTCAGACATTGTTGCTATTCCCGCCGCCATTTTTAAAAATCAATAATACAGGTGCACACAAAATGGCGACTATCACTGCTTAGATCATGCGATAAAAATTGAACATCAAAATACAACTCAAATCACGAAGAAAACTGAAAAGTCACCGGTTACAGTTTGTCACTGGTGTTTTACAAACCACTAGATTCCATTTGTAGCCGACAAAGTTCCTTCAAAAGGTGAAAAACTCAGGCGAAATTGCAGACGATGTTGAGCTGCGAGCACTACCTCACACAGGGTGTCCAGTTCTTCGCCGAACTTGCATATAAGATGGAGAGTTTAGCATAACGGCCTGCCTATTTACGCTTCCTGAAAACACTCTTGCACATAACATACAAAACCACAAATTCACTAGACTGCCTAACTGGCCTGTATCTCGTTTCGGCCAAAGAACGTCTGTAATACATACCTGTTTTTAATGACTTTGCAACAATGTTTCTATTGCTCAATAACAGCTTGCATTCACACTTTTGAGTTTATATGGTGAATTTTCGTACACATCATAAATAAGTGAAATCAGAATATCCTGAAAGGAATTTAGGTAACAAATTCAACGACACTGACCTCGCAACAGCTAATGTTTTCATGTAAACATGGCGTCATTAGACATTTTTAGCCTACGTTTCGTATCCTACTATCGGATCGTTGAAACAACGAAACCTCATCCCCGGCCTCATTCACGAATTCACTCACCTTCCTACACCACCAGTTGAAATAAAACTTGAAACATCCCGTGTTATTCCTCAAAACTACATGCACCTTCATTAATAAAAAATTGAAATCCTAGTAGAAATCCGTTATCGAAAATTGTTTGATATAAAACGTCACCAAAAGTAATTTTTCTGAAGAGTAGATACCAGCGTGTCAAAATGGCGGCCGCAGTCGCATCCCCGCAGCTTTATCGTGTACCCAGGTCACGGTATGTCTCACGTGACTAACAGTCAAGGTCAGAGAACAGCGCAACCTGTCTGCTGTAATATAATGGCTCCGCCCAATGAGCGGCGCTGTCAATCATCCTTATTGCCTTTGTCGAACAGACTTTTACGCAGGTAAGAGCTCACGCTGTCCTCACTTTTAGGATCGACGAGCGTCAGGCCGACACAATCTGGTTGTGTAGGAGACTATCATAGTGATGCCCACGTTGGAACCATTGGATTACGGAAGAAATATTCATACCAGGACTGAAGCAAATGTGGCCATTTCTATGTTTGTACCGGGCAAGTACCGGACATTTTTCTTCATTTATCTAGTGGAAAATACTGCAAATTCGTCCAAGGTAAGCAAAGGGTTGGGGATCGATTTTTAACTTTGACTAAACTGTTTCGGAGTTAAGGCACGCTAAAAGTAGACCATTTCGGGGCTGTATTTGGTGTACATGTGACGTTTTGAAAAGAGTAAAAAACGACCACTTATTAGCTATTGCTGAAGTATACCGCCGAATCATGTACCAATACACAAGGTATTGGTACATGAGATCAGGTATACAAATTCACTAACTTCAACTTGCACTACCGACACCATGAAAAATATTTTAATTATTACCGATCCTTCAGAATACTTGCAAATATTGGCAGTTTCATAAAATCCTGCTGCTGAAAATCGTAAATTCCACAATCTTCTGTCAGATCCAGGTCAGTAATCACAGATGGGCGAATCTACCACTCCAGCGTGACAAGACCAGAGATAATAAAGGATGAGAGGCCACGCCGTACAAATAGCTAGCCTGATTGGCAAGCGTCGTCGCTGGCCAGATCTTCTACGGTCGTGTATGATGAGTAGAGACCATAGAGCCCTATATAGGGCTCTGTGGAAGAAACGGTTCCTAATTTTGAAGCCATGGAATGATGGATAATATATTCATTTATACGAGAACCATATTTTTGTACCAATCACAGAACAGAATTTCACCTACTCACAGCTGTCAATCATTCTTGTGAAACGTAAGCTCCGCCTAGTATCAAGGTCTTCTTCTGCGCATTGGTTGTGCGCATTAACTAGCCTCCAGCACAAATCCTGTGCACACGATCAGGTTGGATGGGCGGTTTACGCCTGGTTTACACAATAGGAACTGCGATGCATCCTAAACTGGATCGTTTCCGTGTATTCGCATTGCATGGTGGGTAATCGCCTGCCAGTTTGAGTAGCTCCACGTTCACAACAGTTTAAAATCAACACAGGTAAATCCATATAAAAATTAACATGGACACAAAATTGACATAGCTTATGTAATTCAAATAATGAAATAATAAAATGTAATATTATCATGATAGATGCACGTTTTATTAAAACTTGAAAAGATTATTAAGTCCAATAATTTGTTTGTGTTAGCTTGCACGAGTCACAAAATGGCGACCCATCACGCATTTTCTGCATGTGCCGACATTAGTAACTCATAGTGACTGTCCTCAAACTAGCGCCAGTGTGTCTCAGGCCTGATAACGACCCCAGGTAATTTTATGCAGAAAGTTTTCTTGCGAACAGCTGCAGGTGACGATTAAACAATGAACACGGCTTGTTTATGTACATGCGTGGGGAGGCTTGTACGTCAGCTGGCGTGTTTTGGACATGTTCGGCGTAAAAAGTGTCGTTTTTTCATGAAAAATACCAGCGATGACCAGTTTTTTGTGGGCTATTTGATTTACAGGTATGTCGGTTCGTCATAGGGTAGAAATGATAGCTGTACAATTTGTATAACATACAGTTTAACATAGGCCTTTAACATTAAATGGGCACAACTCGACCTTCCGTATTATGCACAAGTATGTGGAAGTGGCAGGCATATATTGACATCTCAATGTGGTTTCGTCGGTAACGGTGAGCTGCTGCAACACATCTAAACCAACGTTGACCTTTCACGCGATCGCATGGAGGACGCAAATTAATTTTGACTCCTATTTCCTAATTCCTGTGATATGGTATGCTCCATAAACATTACTACTCTTGAAAATTCCTAAACTGGCTGAGTTGACAGATGCGGGCAAACTATTCCACATCTTGGTAGTGGCTGGATATACGTCTTTATGTCTAATCTGCATGTGATTCAACATGTCATGATTGTATTGGGTACTCTGCCATGTTTGGCTTAGTAACGGTACATGAACACCAGCGCTCGAAATAAGGCATGTCCTTGCGTCAAATACCCGTGAAAGTAGGCGCGGACCCGCAAATTTCTTACGGTACGGGTCCGTGTGACCCGTAAAAATTGAACCATGCAAAGAGCAGGAAATCCTAGTTTTAATGTTTCACTGGAAAATCTGGTTCACATAATAGGTCCAGCTCCCTGAGTACACTTTCATTTTAGTTTCCCATCAAGTTTTCAACCCGGGTTTTCAATTTTCTACAAGCTACATACCGTGATTCCCGTAGTTAATTCTCTCTTGAAATTTCAAAGGCATGGGTCCGGGGTCGGACCCTTGAAAATTGACGAGGACCCTTGAAATTTCAACGGCAAGGGTCCAGAGGACCCTTGGATTTTTCAACTTATTTCGAGGCCTGATGAACACAGCCTTTTGTGCCTAAAATAAATTAGTCAATAAGCTGAGTTTATATTCATGGGTTACTCGGCTAGACTAGACTCGCTTGCCAGTCTCATACATGTATGTATGCCGTTCCTGTGTACATCAGACTGGCTTTAATACGTGCCATTTTGTGTGAATGTTATTTACACGCTTACAATGTAGTTGCGGTGCTTCGGCATTTCAGCAAATTTGTATATAAAACTGGTACTCACATCTCACATCATGTACAATCTTAGTTACGGTACCTAATTTTTGAAATGCAGAAAAATGCAAAGTTTCTGGGAATAAAGGTGATTTGAGAGCCAGCCACTCTCCCCATGTCAGACAAAAATGATCACAACTGAAACACAACAAATGTTACTGCGAAAGTGCGAATACAAGTTCTCTAAAATTCAAGACCGAATTAAAAAGACTAGTTTGCATATGACATCCTGTCAACTAGACCGAAAATGCAGTACTGCGCAGGTCGACAACCAATCACATTGCGCCTTTGCCCTGACGTTAGATGCAAATTAGTCTTTTTAATTTGTGTGATTTTGAGTTTTGAAGCAAGTGGCGATTGGCAGAGTAGTGCCCAGAGCATTGAGGCTTTTAAGTTTAAAAAATTTAATGAACAATGATACAGAACCATGAAGACAAACTATAAAAAAAAATGCAAAATCTATATTCACTGAATGGGAGTGAATGCATTCACTAATGAAAATACCTTGGAAAATGCCATAATGTTTTAAATTTGTAAATTAAAATAAGTTTCTACAAAAACTTCGAATGGATACAAAGAATATTTGACCAGCCATTCTAGCGCCAATTGTTATTGTGTACAAATGTGGTTCATTATCAGGCAACTGAGATTCTGTAGTTTGGATAGGAACAAGGTCATGTTTAAAATACACACCTTCTTGAGCTTCAATGCTCACTGTAAACTTTGATATAAGGACCCGATGTTGTCACTTTTACATTCCAAGGCATAACGCATGATCGTTCCCATTTCCCATAATGACCCCCTATTTTGCATGCTTTCAAGGACATTTTGTACCCTATTTCGCACGAAAACAGAAAAATTAGTCGTAACAAATATCCTGTATTGGGAATTTCAAGGACACTTTTACTGAAGCACCCCTTTTTAACATTTTGTAGGACACAATTGTAAACAAAATTTCACATTTCTAGAGCTCTGATGTCCTTTTAATAGACATAGATGAGTAAATAAAAGAACAGTATGTGGTATGTACCAGTATACGCCCCTATTTTTTTCAAACATTTATGCCCACTGACATACAGTACTTTTAAATAACCTTTTTTGATGAATTTGGGAGTGATCATGCATACGCAATATGTATTACACATCTAGTCCATGGTTAGTGACAACACCGGGTTTTAAAAAAACAAAAAAATTCCTGAAATGTCAACTTTGATTGTTGTTGACACTTATATTTTGTTGTTGTTGTTGTTGTTGTTGTTGTTGTTGTTGTTGTTGTTGTTGTTGTTGTTGTTGTTGTTGTTGTGTTGTTGTTGTTGTTGTTGTTTTTGCCATTCGTTTCTTGTCTTCAGAGTAAATAGTTAATTTTTCTTTTCAGTAGAAGTTTACCAAGTTTTTTTCCTACCATGTTTTTTTGTTACAGTCTGGTAATGCTACCAGTCATAAAATATTAAATTGCAAAAATGTGCATGTCTAGTCTAATAATATTGTAAATCTCTAAAACAATGAACATTGGAGCATTAATTAACATTATTATTTGTCAGCCAGGTCACAAGAAAAAGTGCTTGAACTGAACCAGTTTGGACATAAGAGTGACCATGATATTGAAGTCATATTTTACTGTTTATCGCAAATTACATGTTTGAACAACACATCTGTGCTTGGTTTTATTTGGCAAGTGATGGCTTGAGCAAGCCTTATAGCACACGACACGCCAAGACCAGGAGCCAAAAAGCGACTCCTGGTCCTCAGGATTTTTGGGGTGTCTATTCTTCCAGAAAATCTAAATTATTCCCTCACCCTACCGGAGTGTGTCACATCCTTCCCCAGATTCTTCCTCAACTGGAATCCCACAAAAATGGAACCAAAATAGAACATTTCATGCTGGTTGCTATCTACATGTAGGCCTACTTTTCTTTATTTTTCTTGTTCCCTCCCTTCCCTGACTGAATTCATAGACCATTTAAAAAGCCGAGTATTAGTCAGACCCAGTAACTTTTTTTATACAAATGTTTGGCTAATTGTGTGATCAAGTTCTTCTACGGTACAATCTGGAAACTGGAAGAATTTTTCTTCTTTTTTTTCCCCTATGCTATTTTTTTCTTTTTCTAAACACAAAATTCTTCCCCAAATGAGTAAAATTATTCCCTCCCCCTTTGGGGGCGAATAACGGAAGAATAGATGCCCCTGGCCAGGAGCCATTTTTGCAAACCCAGGAGCAATTTCAAGAAATGAAGAAATTAATTAGTTTACAGGTTTTATCCATTCCCAGAGCCTTATTTAATACAATGTGTCTACCAAAGTAAACAAAATTAAACCAACCAATTTTTAAAAATTTTTGTTAAAATTTTTCAAAAAATTTTACATAGTAGACCAAGCTTAAATCATTCCATTTTGAAAAGGCTAGTATTGGCAAATGCTTTCATTTTTCGGTAAGACATTGTGCGTTTATGTGGACTTGAAATGGAAACACTTCTTGATTTTAATCAAAATACGCATTTAGTGAATAACAAATATTGAAAATGTATAGTAAAATCTGAATTGAGACCAGATCTGCCTAATCTGTTAACTTTGCCAATCTTGGACATAATTGACCATGACTACTCTACATTTACCAACTTCATGTGCTAATTAGAGAATAAATGATAGATTTTGTCTTTTGCCTATCAATATCGTGTCATAATGGATGGGCTGGCCAATATTTTGAGTAGTGGATGCGGCGCAGCGTATCCACTACGATAAAAATATTGGCCAGCCCATCCATTATGACACGATATTGATAGGCAAAAGACAAAATCCTATCTTTTATTCTCATTCTTATTCAGTTTTAATGTAATTTTTGCGAGAAAAACTGCCTTTTTCAGAAAAAAATAAAGTTACTTTTGTGAGGACAGTCCCGTTGTTTTAAATGAAGCGAAACCATCACGAACATCTAAGCCGCCGAATCGCGTTCTTGGTTCTCAGACGTGTATTACGCTTGAACGCATTATCGCTGCGATCATTGAGGAGCAACAAGCGTGCCGCGCCGTTGCGTGGCGGCCGCCCTGACAAATATCACTATCAACTATTGTGAGATATTATACACCGAAAACCAATCAAATTACGTGAATTCTTTACAAGCGCACCCATTGAATAAGAATTTTTGTTATTGTTTCTTTGCTACATAGATGGCAAACCCATGTTACGTCAGGGTGAGACAGGGGACTGGGTAGGAACATTTGAAGGACATAAAGGAGCTGTGTGGGGAGCAGCACTTAACTGTGACGCTACAAGAGCCGCAACAGGAGCCGCCGACTTCACAGCGTAAGGACAATTTGTTTTGTTAATAATGAGCTTATTTTCAGCATATTATTTAGCACTCTGTTACCTCAAAGATGGGTGCCCTGATTGACAGCCTCATTGCCTTACTTTACTCATAAAAATATAGATTTTAGTATCAGAAGAAAGCTTGAAACAAAACCCATTAGACACTAAATGTAAATAGCAAAATAAAGTAGTCGATAATTGGAGCATTTTATGCCGTGTACTTTTATAGCTTATTCAGCACAATGCAATTTTATTCCACGTAATTATATTTAGGGCTGCTGGGAATACATAATTTTGAAGACAAAAACAACGCTCCTAAACACAAAGCGATTTACTGCTTTGGGCAATGTGGTGGAGTGGCCCCTGGTTCATCCAAAGTGGCCCCTGGCTCACTCCAAATCTTGGTGAACTAGGGGCAGTTTTTTGGCAAAGTGGCCCCTGGTGCAAGCTCTCTTATTTTTACCCTTGGGTGGAGTGATTGGTATTATCAGCTTGTCGCTGGTGTCAGCCCTCGAATTAACCCACAGCACCCATGGCAATTTGCCGTGGGTGCCCAATAGGCCTGGCATTTTCGGGTAATTTTGTACCCGGGTACCCGCCATAATTTTGGGCGGGTAACGGAATACCAAATGGAAAAAAAAATAAGTTTTTATTTTTTCGGTTTGTAGTGTCTCTGGACCTAGACCTAAATGCCAGGATCATTCATGGTTGACCTAAAAAAAAAAAAAAATTTCAAGATATTTTGTTATTTTTTATATGAAAATTGATAATTTGTATTCATGTCATAGTCTATTAATGATTTCAAAATGTATTGAATTTGAATGCATTTTGAAATCATTAATAGACTATGACATGAATACAAATTATCAATTTTCATATTAAAATACAAAACATCTTGAATTTTTTTAATATTTTTTTTAGGTCAACCATGAATGATCCTAGCATTTAGGTCTAGGTCCAGGGACACTACAAACCGAAAAAAATAATTTTTTTTTTTTTTTTTTTTTGAATTTGGTACCCGGGAGGTATTTCCTACCGGGTAATGTAATCTCGGCGGGTACCCGTTTACCCGACCGAAAATGCCAGCCTTAGTGCCCAACCCCACCCCTTGCTGTGCCCTCTAATGAAGTTGCCGTTGGTACCCCAGCCCTGACCCTTCATTATAAAATCATCTATCTATGTTTGTGTGTGTTTTTTTCACTTTTGAGAATTTGCCTTGGTGCCCTTCTCAAATTTTCAACAGTTGCCATGATGCCCTCTTGAAATATTACAAACTGCTGTGCTGCCTTGCCTTTTCAGTGAAAATCCAAGGCAATTATCCATTTGCCCTAAAAAAGTTAGCTGTGCCCCTTCAGATCCTTAATGACATGTATGAAACCACAGGGTTTTCACGGTCCTTGAGAGTCCTTGAATTTGAAAACACCTTTTCAAGGCCTGGAAATTTGCACATGGTCCTTGAAAGTCCTTGAAAATTGGAATTTTACTAAACTTAATTTTGACAAAATTTGGGGAGTAGAGAGGAGTTGTCACTTTCGTTAATATGTGCCGCATAAAGAGCCGCATCATGATTTTTGTGTTGTGGTAATTCCTTGAAAATCATGCTTTTGGACCTTGAAAGTCCTTGAAAAGTCCTTGAATTTTAAAGGCTTCAAGGTGCGGGAACCCTGATTACTAGAAAACGCATTAAAGTTCACCACTGCACCTGCTTAAGGGTGCTTGATTACCTTGCGCATGCATATAGAGGCCGCTAGCGTGACGTCATATGCCGCCATCTTGTGGGTACATGCTGCGATGGTCGTTCGATCTCCATGCGTAATGATGCGTGACAACAACTGCGTGGCAAGCTGCGCCCTGCGCGTAGTGTCAGACGCATGAACATGCGTATCATTTGTACCCACAAGTTGGCGAAAGGCTGACAGCCTCTATAGATCACATGCATGTATGATTTTATGCAGGATATAAATAACCTTTCTCTTAATTCTGTTCTATTTGCAGGAAAGTGTGGGATTCGGTAAAAGGAGAAGAGCTGCATAGCTTCACACATAAGCACATTGTTAAGACAGTAGACTTTTCACAGGTATGGCAATTTGAACAGAAGCACATCAGGGGTTGAGAACCAGAAAGCCTTAACTCACAAAATGAGGATAAAGTAGCCAGGACACTATTGAAGATACAGTCCATTAAACATGACAAAGTTCAATAGAACACATTGAAATTCTGGAGGAAATATTGATTTTTGAAGACCAAAGCAAGGAGCCATCCTATTGGGTATGATTTGAAAGGGCATCAAATAAGGATTTCAAATCGGGAATATCTCAGTTTATGAGAGCTGGTCATTGTGAGTTACGGCTTTCTGGTTCTCAACCCTTGTTATGAGTGATCAACATTGCTGGCAAGTTGCTACCTTATAGCAAAATTGTAGTTGGAGACAACTTGACTTCTCAACATTATGCAGCAAATTGTTGACTTGCCATGATATCGCAACATTTTGCAGCAGCATGACAACTTTGAGTGTTTCAGGCAACTTTACTTAAATATTAAGTTGTTTAATCGAAAACCTGCAAACCTCTCATTTTGCTGCACTATGTTTATGTTGAGTTGTCTAGAAAATCTTCATCATCACTTTATTGTAAAATAGAGAGCTGACCAGTTATTTTCAACTCAAGTTCAAGTCCAAAAGCAGGACTGGAATTCATTGAATTAAAAATTTCCTGTGATAAGTGTTTATTTTTTTTCACAATACTGTTACTACAAAAATTAAAGAAAAAAAATAGCAAAGTGCTTTTTTTTTAATGCTGGATTAAGTTGTCTGTTTTAATTACATTTGTTTCTATTGAACAGCCAGGGACACATTGAATTAGTATGCATTGTTAGCTGTTCAATAGAAGCAAAAGAAATTAAAACATTTGAGCAAAACGCAATGCATTGAAAGTCTTTGTGAAGTGACCCTAGAAGTCTGAACAACATCTTCCAAAACTTAAACATTTATTGTGGTATGTATTTCCTATATACAGGACAGTAAACACCTACTGACAGGAAGCAATGAAAAAGTGATACGGATATACGACTTGGAGAAGGTAGACGCAGAACCAGTTACCTTCACCGGCCACACGGGGGCGCTGCGTTATGTCAGGTGGTGTGTAGGAGAAAAGCAAATTATTAGTGCAGCCGACGATAAGACTATCAGGTAAAGGACCAGTACTAAAAAGAGGGCAGTTCTCCATGTCATATTTATAATTTGGTTTACATCAAGTTTGACTTTGGTAGTGACGTCAATGCTTTTTTGCGGTTGCGCTGCAAGTGTGCCGACAAACCGCCCCTGTATGTGTGTGTGTTTAACTTTACGTGCGCGATTTGATACTGCGGTGATCTAAATACATACATACGGCACTACCGAACTTGAGGTGAACCACAATATATGCAGAGTGTCTACATTGATTGAATGACCTTAACCTATTATTATTTGGTTTACCTCAAGTGCGGTAGTGACATTAATGCTTTTTCACGCTCGCATTGCAAGCGTGACATCAAAGCGTCCTTATATGCGTACATGTACACTCTGTGCGATTAACATTATGCACACAAATAGATATGCTGTGGTCAGCAAAATACACACTTACGTCACTACCGATCTTGAGGCGAACCAATGTTTAACTTTTCACCAGTGGGATATCTTGCAGTTTTGACATTAACATTATATGCATTGAGAATGATGGATAAAAGTATAATAATGTTAGTTATGGGCTGAGCACATAGTAACAAAACACATTTCAGGTTTCCAATTGGAGCATTTAGTCCTTAATATTCAAAAGCATAAAGATTTGAGCCAGGTATACCAACTTGATGTGGGGAACAAGACAAAGACAAAAACTAATGCAATATGTAAACCATAGAGGTGTACACTAGCAATGCATTAGTAAAAATCCAATACCACATGGAGAATAGACAACATTTTGTCAATGTCTTTCTGTTTTTATATATTCTAGTTATCTTCTTGTATCATTCTTTGATCGTTGGTGTGTTTTGTACATGGTCCGTTACTTTATCCAAAAGCATGTTATAACTAAAACTAGCAACTCTTTTTAAGTAGCAGTTCTTGATGCAAAGCATTACCCGCAGTAGCTCCACCTCGATCAAAGAAATTAAAGCCTTAATGTATTTTTTTTCAGAATATACCTTTATTTTTTTCAAAACCGATTTTTTGGCATATTTGTAATACTTACACATGTTCTAACTTAAATCTGTGAGCAAACTGTCAAATTCGCCCTATTTGTAGTAAAAGGGGATTATTTTCTGTTGGTCCGACATATTATCATAATTTTTAGATTATGATATAATGTCGGAATGCCTCGCAAATCGTAGTCTCCTACGAAACCAGTTTGGTTACGCTCCCTACGCGCTGTCCTAATCCAAATAGTGCGAGATATTTCGAGTGATAGAGGTGAAGCTTATGATGTTGTTTCTTTACAAATTCCCAATGTTTTTGTGTCCAAATGTATTGGGAACTTTCATAATGATTGCATATTATCATTTTTGGAAGAAAAAAAAGAAAAATCTAAAAATTTAAAAAGATCGTACATTAAGGCTTTAAAAATTAAACAAAGAAAAAGAAAGAAAATTAGGTGTGATTATTAAAGGAAGTGTCCAGTAATCACAACATTAAGCCTTATATGTTAGAAAAATAATTATCAAGCACAAATCACATGGTTTTATTTGAATCAAACTCATATTAACCATAAAAACGAATAAAAACAGCCGTCTCTCAACACGCGATTTTCAAAATTCCCGCGCCGAAATGTTCTAGAGCAGTGACGTCATGGTTATTTGTGCTCATTTGTCGACAGGCTTCATTGAACTATTGGGACGTCACTGCTCTAGACAATTTCGGCGGCGGGAATTTTGAATATCGCGTGTTGAGAGATGGCTGTTTTTATTCGTTTTTATGGTTAATATGAGTTTGTTTGAAATAAAACCATGTGATTCGTGCTTGATAATTATTTTTCTATCATATAAGACCTAATGTTGTGATTGCCGGACACTTCCTTTAAAGAGAGAGTCACAATAGAGTTGTGTTGTATGGTGAGTAAGAGAGTGGTGTTACCTTCAAAAATTTCATCAGTTGATGATTTTACTAATGTTTACTATATTACTGTTCGCCTATGGCGCTATGGACTCCCTTGACGTAAGTGAAATTTTAGGCACAACCTAAAAGTGCCCTCTCGTGAAATTCCCACCAGCAAATACGGGCACAAAACCTTAACTCTTGTTGGGATTTCAGAGGAGGAAGCCGTCTATTTGCACATTAAATTTTCCCCAGCCAAATGAGCCCAAATGCGCCATTAGGCGATTCGTTACAGTATTATATTTTTATTTGGACTGCATTGAACAAATAGCAGGTTGATTATATTTAGGCCATTTGCGGATGCAGTCTGGAGGGTTTCTTAAGCTATATTTGAAGTTCTCACTTTATCTTGTTTGGACGAATCAGTGATCATAACTTTGAATTTATATTGGATTTATTTCCCAGGGTTTGGGATGTAAGGTCACAGCTTGAAGTAAAGAAGATAGAATCTGATAGTTCTTCACTCAGTATGGACCTATCTCAAGATGGATCCGTTCTAGTTGTCACACATAATAAAGCAACAAGTTTCTATGACACAAGCAGGTAAGAAGAATTGACATGAATGTCTTGCATGGTTCTGCCCAGGGGTAGCTCTAGGCTGCATTTTGGGGTCCCGGACCCACCAAAATAGAGTTCGGACCTACTGTTTTTAAATTTTCTGCAAGTTCAGGGTCCCTGCAGACCCCCAGTTTTTCAATCTAGCGCTAACGCAGACATACTATTTATGCTGCATTTGTGCAACTCAGGACTCGCCAAACTCTACTTCGGACCCCCTACTTTTTTATTTTCTGCAAGTTCACTGTGGACACTGGAGTGTTTAGTTCTAGCGCTACCCCTGGTTCTGCCATTTGCTGGAAGGAGATTCTTGATTTCATGCCACCTTGAAAGCAAGGCTTTAGCTAGAGAGATGTCCGGCCGTCATTTGGACACCCTGTCACGAGAATGGACGCCCTACAAAATGCTAAAATTGTCCGCGAGGCCGTCCAAAAACAAAGTCTTTTATACAATCAGGTTGAATGTTACAATCCACTGTAATAGGAGCCTCTAAATGTCTATAAAAAGGTTACAAACCACTGTTGGGAGCCTCTAACAGTCTATAAAAAAAGCACTTTATGATGCGTTTTCACCAATTGCAAACTTCAATGGGCGCCATTTTGTTTAAGTTGCTTTACTTCCGGGTTTGGTAATAGCGCCATCTCTTGAAAACTTGTGTTTGCATGTATTCATTTTGGCTGATGGTGGCGCTCTTCCAGAATCCCAGACTGGGATGGACACTCTACTATCAAATCCTGGCTAATGCCCTGCTTGAAAGAAAGTATAGACCTTTTCCAATCAAAGTTTTCCAAAGAGGCGAAGACAACTGTTTGTGTATAATGATGACCACATGTGTATTGGGTGCAGCACTTCCGCTAGTTGCGCTTTGCATCTCTGATCACTAGGGTGGGAAGACAAACACTTTTTTTCTTGCATTGTCTTGGAACTCCTGGAAATATCAGTAAGACCCGTGCATGTTTCACCCTGGCAATAGATTTTCATAGAATCCCTGCTTATTTGCTATTTCTTATTGTATAGAGAAATCAGTAGTAGGGACAACCTGGGAAAAGTAGTCACTCAAATGACATCATAGCCAATGTAAACACATTTTGTTTGGACCCTCTAGAATATCGCAAGGGAAGAAAAAGACTCAAATTGTTATTTTTTCCAAAGAAACAGCGAAACATTAATGGTATATATTAAGTAGTAGGGACCTGCAACTAAGAAGCACTCACCCTAGGCATACCACAATAAACTCTCACAGCCAGGATCAAGTAAAGTAATTCCAGGACAATCAGCAGTATGTTCTTTGTCCAAGAGAAATTAATTTAAAGCAGGGGTTCAAATTCGCAATTGATTACGGGAACCTGTTTAGGTTCTTGCAAAGGGCTTTTGCGAGAACCTTCGGTAACTTTGAAACTCCCAATTAAATCATATTTCCGTTGTAGAAAGGTAAAACAAAAATAACACAACATGCGATCTGAGACTGGAAGCTTAGGAGAACCAATTTTGGTTCTCCTATTGGTTCTCCTAGTTGTAATCCAGTCGATTCTCCTCAAATTTGAATCCCTGTAAAGTAGCTCAGTTTGTTTTCAACTGGTAAAACAGAGTTTTCAAAGTTTCTGTTGAGTCTACTCCATTTTACAGGTAAAACTAGTTGCCATCAAATAGCGGCGAAAGATGGATAAATGTCAGTTTCTGTTAGCGGCGTCAATCGACATGAAATGCCGCATAAGTTAAAAGTCATTTGCTGTTGGGTTGGTGTCAACAGGGACATAGTTAGGGTATCCTCAGTGGCGGTGCTACAGGGGGGGGGTTCTTGCCCATCCAGTTTGCCCCACCACTTTTGAGGCAAAAACCCCAAAATTACGTAAATATCCACTTTTTGTGGCAATTTTGGGCCAAATTTGTTGAATTTGCCCCCCGGAAAAAAATTCCTGGTGCCGCCACTGGGTATCATGTGAGCCGTGTTGGAGGGGACTCAGAATTGACTGATTTATGTATGGCTATTAATTCTCGCTATTGCATAATAAGGCGCCGCCATATTTTGCGATGTAATAATCGTGATGTATCATGGGAAAAGTGTTACATCCAAGTCCATACTCAATACGAATATTACCATGCTATTACATAGGAACACGTGACAATATTTTTTAGTTTGTCAAAATAAAAGGTGTTGTCACGCGAATCGATACTCAATAATGGTAATAATGTGATTTGCGTGTAATGACGTTATATTGACAAACTAAAAATGATACATCACATTTCCCATGATACATCACGATAACATCGCAAACCGCTGGCGGCGCCCTTATTGCGAATAGCGAGAATTGGTGTACTCAACACCACCATCAATCAGTTTGAAGCCCGCTAGTATTAGTAAGACTTCTTCAGTTATTCACTTACATTTCAACAACAACATAAATAGTTATGAGACTGTTTAAGGCAAAAAGTAACCTTGGTTACGACCAAATTAGTAATATTTGTGCAAATTTTCGTACACTCCATGCTCAATTTGTTCCCAAAGAGTCATTATAGGAACAGCTGGCTGTTTTCCCCCTTCAAAAAGGGGTGTCATTCCATATTATACCCTTGCCCCGAGCACCACAAACCACAATGCAAATACAGGGAGTAAGTTTTCAGGCTTTTTTGTAGACAAAATTTACACAATTTCTTTTATTTTCTGCCCGATTTAGGGCCATTCTGGTCATTTTCACACTGTTGCAGGCTTTTTGTCAATAGTGGACTTTCAACCCTGTAAATACCAACTGTCACGGCATAGTTTGTTTTCCTATTTAGAGCACAAATGCAGAATTTATGCCAGTGGCGTAAATAGCGGGGTGCCAAATTGACCAATGAAGCATCGATTCTGCGCCCCTCCAAGCGATCAATTGAAAGAACATTTTAAGACCGATATTCAACTTCTAGTAACCAAAATTAATTAGTGGTAGGCCTTATTTGTCCAAAATTTTGCGCGCTTCAATTGTTTCAAGAATGGTGGGGGCATTATGTATCCTTAGCCCTGGGTGCCACAACCCCTAGCTACGCCACTGCCCGCATCTAAGATATTCTCGGGTGGGGGGGTAGGGAGCCAATTTTGTTTCTTGCCCGGGCGCTACCAACCCTAGTTATGCCAGGTGATATCATTTCAGTATCTCATTGGGAGAACAAGCAAGGTTTGCATTCATTTGATATCCATCTTGTCCAGGTGGTATGCGGCACAAATTTACTAAATTCAGGAATTTTCTTTTGTCAGCTGTGTAACACACCGACATCGCCTGGCTAATAATTACTTGGTACACCAGAGATACTAAAATCAATACCCGGGATCGATACACGTGAATGTGCTATGCACGATTTTGATATTCAGATGAAAATCTTTGGATACCGGGGTAGAAAATGGTGAATATCTCCCGTAAATGATTTCGTCTAAAGAAACCAGATGTGGTTCCTTGCACTTGAATATATGTGTTGAACAGATATGATAGTCGTTAGCTTGCGTCTTGAGAAAGAAGCTTGCGTCTTGAACTCAAAACTGACAATAATTCTGATTCTATATGTGCCGAATTATATAGCGCAGTGTATAGGCCAATCGTGGGTAGTCTAAAAGCATATGACCTATGGCGTACCATGCTCGACTCACACACAGCGAGGTCAGTCACCGGGCAATTGTCAGTAGCCTTAGTCAGATGTCCTTCGGCCCATTATGCGTGTCAAAACTATTAAACAGGTCGGAACAAAATGGCCATGCGTGGTGGTGGATTCAACCTACCATGGCGATTTCTGCCATGAAGATATCGGGGTGATGACATGGGATTATTTTGAAATTTTACAATGCTTACAATATCACAAACCAAACAAGTATGTTAATAAATGATATTAATACAAGCTAAAACTGTTTGAGTTTGATAATGAGCCTTCAAACTAACCTTCAAGTTAATTAAATACAGTACAAATTTGATCATTCAGTGTGCATAATGAATGGCGCATACCAGTGATCACGGCAGCTGTGAAATTTGCTTCCGTGTTCCGAGTGTATGGAAAGTGCCATACAGCTGAGTGGTTTTGCTGTCTCTGTCTATCATGCCGCTCACCCCCTGATCTTGTCTGTGAAAGAATACACTGCCCTCTAGATTGCAGATGCACCAAATGCTCAATCAATGTTCAAATGCAACAGAAACTTGACAAGTTGTCTCCACAAAGTAAATGTTTTGCTAGGAATTTTAATGTTACTGAATTGTCCTTTGTCCATATTTATGGTGATATTATCAGTCAATCATCTGGCTTATCAGCAGTTAACATCAGCTGCACATGCATTGTCACTTATTAACAGCATTGTTACTTCAACAACAGCATTGCCACTCCAGTTGTAGTGTGCTATGCACCGGCATTAAACCCACAAGCCTCAGTCAGCAAACTTTACAGGAATTTGCTGATCACTGTAGCCCAAGACTCACCATATAAACCATTTAGCAACAATCAGAGAGTTGCAGCTAAGAAGTACACACCATGTGTTCCAGAGCTGCAACATTGGGATTTTAGAATCAGGGAGATTTATTTCAGGGCTGTGATAGGCGAAGCGTAGGGAGTGCAGCGAGCGAAGCTCTCACCCCTAACGGCTGGGGGTCCATTAAGCAGGCCCCTGGTGGGGGTCGAGGGGGCGAAGCCCCCCTGAAGCCAGAGGGTTTCTACACATTTTACACTACAGGAGAGACCATTTCTGAGGGGAAAATTACATTCAAATGGATTAAAAAATAAGGTTATTTTGAGAAAACAAGCCTAGATAACAGTCAAGTGGCTTATTTTCTCAAAATTATACCGTAAAATATGCAAATTAGGTACCTAAGCCCAGGTGATTTTAGCAGATTTAACACCCCTAGAGACTTTTTTGAAAAAATGCTTCCTTCATCCTAAATAAAAATTCCTTTAAAAAGGAATGTGGCGCCTAATGTGAACTTGGGACGTGATATGGTGAATTGCATGGTGTGTAGATTTGGTATTATAATGATTTTTCTAGGGAAGAGTAGAAGATGATCAAATGCAAGAGAAATGTGTTTGATTGGGAAGGTGTTCTGACAATCCAAATATAAACTTAGTCCACCTCAAATGACCTGTAACAATTTGTGATTGACATTACTTAATTCACCTCAGATGACTTTGATCTGACATTCAACATTTTCGCGCTTACACCAATCATATCCATAACAATTTAACTCTTACAACTTCCTGTCAACTCTCTAATTTAAAACTCTAAATTTCTGTCTGTTTGCCTTTTCTGTCTTGTACCATTTAGTACACTACAGTTTGTTACAATTATTAAGATAAGCAAACATTGCTGGGTAGATAACAGGATTTAGTTATTTACTTAATCCAATTATGGAGGTAGTAGTACTACCTCCATGATCCAATCATGGCATTAACGTCAATTTTGGTCTTCAGTGTTTTAAAATACAACAATGTAGAACATGTATAATTAATATGCCGTGTTGTTTGCATACAGTTTGCCGCCCAATTGTGCCACCATATTGCAACTTTGGCAATAACCGCTATATAGATTCTATGGTAATTAGCAAACAAAAGCCATCAGTTTAAGAGGCCTTGTTAATTGATCTTATCACTATGGACTACAAGAGTCTCATCCCAATGGCATAGTCTAATAACCTCAATTACATAATCATAGTGCAAAATTTGACTTCAAGTTGCAGAGTATGAGTTTGTGTACCCAAATTTTCAAAGGATGAATGTACAAATGTATTAGGGTTTAAGGTGGTATTGGATGCATTTTCTAGAAATAAGGAAATGCTTTGAGCATGTTTTAACCAGATTAATTGAGTAGGGTAAAGTACACTGATCAATATGCCTTTTGTTTGAAGCAAATCGGACATACGGTTTCTATAATTCTATACTACATCAAATTATATTTTCTTTGTATCTAATTGTTTTTATCAATAATCAATATAGTTAATGAGCTAAAAGGACTGTAAAGGCTCATTAATATGTAATTTTTTTTAATTTTTTGCTAAAAATCAATGCATAAATGTTCATGGTACTTTTATTTTGCATACTTTTGCCCTGAAACTTGGTCAAAGTGTTTCTAATATGTTCTAATGTATTATATAGTGAAGCCGCCCCCTCATTTGCATATTTGCATAATTAATGAGCTAATTTGCATAAATGCTAATTAATTATGCAAATTAGGGCGGCTAGCTCATTAATTATGCATAAATTATCTGGAAGTCATTAGGAACACTTTGACCAAGTTTGAAACCAATATTCTGATAAATAAAAATGTTACGAACATTTATGCATTGGATTTGAAAAAATATTGGCAAAATTACATATTAATGAGCACTTTCAAGTCATATTAGCTCATTAACTGTATTGATTATTGATAAAAACAATACAATACAAAGACATTTAAAATGTATGTATTATGAAAACCGTATGTCCGATTAGCTTCAAACAAAAGGCATATGGATCAGTGTTCTCTGCCCTACTCAATTAATATGTTTAAAACATAAATAGAGCACTTCCAAAATGGGTCCAGAACCACCTTAAGAACTGTTCCCATGATAGATGAGCATGTTGTGGATCCTAGTGTATGGTCAAATGTCACCGTCTATCGGGTTCTAAGGCACACGGTAAACCGGTTGAACGCATACAAAGGTCAGGATTTATTTGGTGTTTTTATAAATCCTAATTTTGTATTTTAAACAAAGAATACACGCTCACCATTTTATCCCGTGCATATCAGAAAACAATAATAAAATAAAATCCAAGCAAATTGTGGTTTTATTTCTGAGCTGGGCATAATTTTAGCAAAACAATTGCGAAGTCAATCTAGCAAGAGTGAAATTAGAAGCTTTTCACAAAGTCATGCCTATATTGTGGCGCCTCCGTAGAAGGCGCCACAAAAAGGGGTTTTAAATATTCAGTTTCCTATACTTTTGTACATGATAGACATCAAAGTTTTATTTTGGCCTAATAACATGGCCTACAAGACTGAAACTGATATATGTAATGCGCAATATAAAAACAATGATTCATCAAATTTTTGCACCCCCCCTTCAGGTATGTGGGAGGGGGCCCACATGGGGGGGGGGGGTACTAATGTGCCTAAAGAATACATTGTAATATGATAAGAGTAATTTATAAAATTTGGTATGTTAAACATACAGAGTGATGTCACTACAAATTAATAATAGGCCTATCACAAGGGAAATACATATACATAACCCCCACCCAACCTCCCCACTCAACCCCCCCCAAGGCCACCCCGACTGACGGCCACACAAAGCCAAAGGATACAGCTAAAAGGTTCATATCAAACCTTTGACCCAAGTTTGCTTCCATTTAGACTTAAACATGACTTCATATTATTAGAGTATATAGGTCTATACGGCAACAGTTCAGCATCATCTCAAACGTCATCGTTCATTAATACACATTACATACTTCTTACTAAGGTAATATTCATTGAGGAAAAAGAGATGAGTTTTTGAACGCAAAACCCGACACAATCAGTAATTCCAACACTGAACATGCTGGTCTGTTATTGGACCAAAATTCATAAATTTTGGCATGAAAAGGTGTTCTTTAATAATACGAAAGATCTAGCCGAGTCATCCAGTCAGGCTTCTAAGAAATTTTCATTTTAAAATTGGAAATATAGTTCCAGAAAGAATCATCATCTTTTGATTAAGTTCCGACTTTTTTTTTTTTTTCTGTAGTAAAATCGGGAAAATCAGAACGTTCCGCTTTTTGTTTGTTTGTTTACCCAGGTTGGTCCGTGAGGAACACATGCTAATCCATGGAAAACCATGGACCGTTCCAAGCTCATACAAATGCACAAGCCTGGATAGCCAGTGTAGGCTAATATATGCATGCTGGCCTAGATAGCTTTGATAAACAAAGCAAGAAATGGAAGAAAATAGCTAGGAAAAAGAGAAAGAGAGAAGGCCACTCCCAAACACAATTGTACAATTTTACTCTTAGCCCTTACTTCGTGAGAAAGGAAACTGGAATTCCAATCTCAGGCCCCGATGCAAAGGCTTTAACCAACTTTGAGGTTTAAAAATAGGTACAGTTCTGCCCAAATCGGAATGGTTGGCAGATATGATAGGCTAATTTGTTTGTATTTTATTGAACATTACGCTTGGTAATTATTGCAGTAAGTTCAGACACACAGACATGTTGGAGGATACAGGACTTGGGCTTTTATTTATTTTTCATCAGAGGGCTGGGGATACGGGAGATTTTGACCAGCATGCGGGATAGCGGGAGATTGTGTTCAAATCCGGGAGTCTCCCGCAGAATCCGGGAGAGTTGGCAGCTCTGGTGTTCCACAATATACCATCGCATCCAGGATCAGCTCCCTGATGGACCCTGCGCCACTTGTAGGCTGCAAACGTGGTTCCGACATATTCTAATGACGGCGGAATAAATGTAAAGCGCTTTGAGGCTGTTTACGGCATAAAGCGCTATATAAATATCTACATTTATTTAAGCTACAGGAGCATTTTCATTAAATTCTGACAACTTTTTATATCAGATTTTTGCATTTACATGTATTTTCGACACATTTCTGGAGTCCCACTTCATATTTTGAATGTCTTATGAATGATTTCTTAGGAATATAAATAAGCCTCCTTTGTAGCTATTGCTTTGGTAACAAAGTATGAAGCATACACAATGCAATGCAAGTTATTTGGCATAAATTGGTCCAGTATTGCGAAAATTATGACCATTTTGTAATTATGTAGATTCTCGTTAAACAAAAAAAAGCGATGTCCTCTCCAAAACAAGTACTATCAAAATTGAAACTAAATTGGAAGTTCCTGCCAAAACTTGCATCTGTAGAATCTTCAGGGTGTTCCGCAATCATAAAACAGGACAATTAGTTCTGAGGATATTTGTATAAAATATCACAACCTGCCAGTTTTGGTGTCTTGATTCCGCGTTAAAAGTGTGTCCTCTCCAGAACAGGGGTAAATCGGCAATTGACACAAAATCAAGGGTAAATGTTTCACTTTATTTTAACAAAATTAACCTTTTCCTTCCCTCTAACAAGACAAGGCATTAGTTTTTAATCACAATACTCAAAGTAGCCAATATCTGATGATATCACGTTGTTAAACAGAATGTCCTCTCCAGAACAACCAAAAACTGTGGTCCGTAACAGCTCACAAAAAGCATGTACTTTTATTTCAAGTGAATGTTTCATCTAGATATTGACAACACATCTAAAGTGAACATTTGTAGTCAGAAACATCTATTTTCAAGATATGTTTTGATGGTGAAAGTGTGGATTTCATGCCTCACCAAATAGCTGTGACCTGTGTCTGGATTTACAGGAGCCATCATTAAAAGTAAAATACAAGAGATGGTATGCTTTTCTAGCAGTATTTGTGTGTAATAACATCTGATGAAAACTTTTAGACTGATAAAGATAAGTATGCTGCTTGAATATCAGTGAAAAAAAGTGCAAAACTGATTGTTAAACAAAATGTCCTCTCCAGACACCCATACGTTGGAAAGCTCAGAAAACACAAGTTCTACTGAAAAATATGGGAACTTGACAATATTTAATTAAAACACATCAGAACTAACATTTATGATAAGAAAAATGATACACAAGAGGATATATCTACTATACTAAAATAATAAGCGGTCTCTGTCTGTCCGGCTATGCGTTCCGCCGTGCTGCGACGCATCGATCCGATATTTGGGACATGGGTAGGTGCCGGGAAAAGCATGTTGACCGTGTGGTTTTGAAGGTCATCGGAGGTCAAGGTCAAAGGTCAAATTTTCAAACTTTGTCCGATCGAGCCCAAATTTGGTGGGTGGGACCCTTGATACGAGGGGAATATAGGGGCGAAATAAAATCGAGGTCAACCGAGGTCAAAGGTCATTACGGAGGAGTCAAATTTCAAACTTTGTCCGATCGGGCTCAAACTTGGTAGGTGGAATCCTTTGTATGAGGGGAGCATGAAAAACATTATATGGAGGTCATCCGAGGTCAAAGGTCAAAGGTCATGGATTTCAAACTTTGTCCTATCGGGCTCAAACTTGGTGGGTGGCATCCTCGTCTGAGGGAATATATATGCATAAACAAAATTGAGGTCAGCCAGTGCTCTCACAGCATCAGGGCTCTCACAGCTGCAGGTGCACTAGTCTATACTAATAAAATAATAAGCGGTCTCTGTCTATCTGTCTGTCCGGCTATGCGTTTCGCCGCGCTTCGACGCATCGCGCTGAAATTTCGGATATAGATAGGTATCGGGAAAAGCATGTTGGCCATGTGGTTTTCAAGGTCATCATAGGTCAAGGTCAAAGGTCAAATGGGGAAAATACCCCACGTGAATACAAAGCAGCAAGTGGATAAAAAGAATCCAGTAGACAATCTACAACAAGTTTCAAGCTGCCCAAGTGGGTTTCATTCAGCTTTTGGCTATCTGCCCAATTTGAAATGCACTGTAATGTCTACCCAGAATGCATTGCTGCAAATGATTTGTACATTTCAAACTTTGTCCGATCGGGCCTAAACTTGCTGGCAATGAATTCTATAAGCGCCCATACGCCAATAAGTGCCCACACCCCAATAAGTGCCCATACCCCAATAAGCGCCCATACCCCAATAAGTGCTCTCACAGCATCAGGGCTCTCACATCCGCAGGTGCACTAGTCTATACTATAATAATCATAAGCGTTATCTGTCCGTCTGTCTGTCTGTCTGTCCGGCTATGCGTTCCGCCGTGCTTTGACGCATCGTTCCGATATTTCACACATAGATGGGTATCGGGCGTGCGCTGTTTACCGGGTAGTTTGAAGGTCATCGGAGGTCAAGGTCAAAGGTCAAAATTTCAAACTTTGTCGATCGGGCCCAAACTTGGTGGGTGGAATCCTTGATAGGAAGGGAATATAATGCGCTAAATAAAATTGAGGTCAACCGAGGTCAAAGGTCATTACGGAGGGGTCAAATTTCAAACTTTGTCCGATCGGGCTCAAACTTGGTGGGTGAAACCTTCGTATGAGGGGAGCATGAAAAACATTATATGGAGGTCATCCGAGGTCAAAGGTCAAAGGTCATGGATTTCAAACTTTGTCCTATCGGGCTCAAACTTGGTGGGTGGAATCCTTGATACGAGGGAATATATGCGCATAAAACAAAATTGAGGTCAACCGAGGTCAAAGGTCATGTAGGGGCCAAATTTAAACTTTGCCCTATTGGGCTTAATCTTGATAGGTGGAATCCTTCGTATGAGGGGAGCATGAAAAAAATTACACCAAGGTCATCCGAGGTCAAAGGTCATCTGGGGTCAAACAGTATCGCTATCATGCCAGTGCTCTCACAGCATCAGGGCTCTCACAGCTGCAGGTGCACTAGTTGTTATAATAAAGTAAGAGTTTCATGTTTTTTCAACAATCGTTTAACTTGCTTCTGGATTTGCAGAAGCCCGCACTTTAATTTTTAAACAAAAAATGTCATGTAGAATGATTAAAAATGTGTATTATCATCTGATGAACAATGTAAACAAATGCAAATAATTTTGACCCATACATTATTTGAACTACACATAGCACTGAAGTGGTTAATGTTGTTTTGTTAAACAAAATGTCCTCTCCAGGCGCCATGCATTTTCCCATTGAAACTTTAGTGATGAATTTAACAATGTTATTGATGATCCCACGCTCTGATATTTTGGAATTGAATTTGGTACATCATGAAGTTCTAAAAATCATAGAATTTTTATGAATTTAAGGACTTCTAATTTTGACCCTCTGTGGGACTGTAAGTGCACGCTTAACGTGAAATAGCCCTTATGAGAATGTCAGGTTAGCTCAATTATTTCACAAGAGCAAATAGGGACTGCACTGGGGCTTGACCTTGCATCAGTAATAAAAAAAAAGTGCAGTGATTTATAGTTCGCTATGCACCACAGGCACAATGCCTAGTCGATGTTGATCCACAAGCCTCGGCACACTTTACAGGTTGTCGCTGACCACTACTCAACCATAATAATGTACACACGCATGACCAATTGTTTCCAAAATATCCCGTAAACAAATTTTTACCCCTAAGCAAGGATTTGTGCACCAAATTTGACCCCCTAAACAAGTTTGAACCAAAATATGACTCTCTAAAATGGGTTTACGCATTTAACTAGCTTGGGAGGAAAAAAACCACCTGTTTCTTGAAAATCGATGTCCTCTAAAAGTGGAATGTGCATTGTGTTATATTTGTGTATTCTTTCACAAAAAAGAAAACATGACTTTTCATACATGTTTTAGTCTACACCAATATAGCTGAATGGCCCGTGGGATAGAGACCTAATAAAGTGCCAGTATCCTCCATTAATAATCATCCCCTGTGTATGGTTCTTTATGTTAATAACTGATTGTGATTCTTAGTCAGTGGGAGTGGTCTAGTTCATAGACACATTTTCTGATTGGACAATCGCATGATTTCGGGTGTCGTCTATCAGGCCGTAGACGACCCCACGTCATCATGCGTGTTGATAACTCGTAACACGCTTGTAGAGATGCGCGTATGCATCGCGTTGTATGCGTAGACTAGTGCGGAACACACGCACGCGCTAGCAGTACGCGTAACAAGGGATGTGAAGTTGTAAACAAGTTTCGTTCATTTTAGAAAAAGGGGAGTTTTTATGACGGTAACTGAATTTTTGCTTTAAAAAGTAGTTTACAGTTATCAAAATAATAGTTAACTGACTAAGAATGAGAATAAACGATAGGAATTTTTATTTTGACTATCCTCTACCTATGATAGACGACAGGCAGGTCCAATATTTTTATCGTAGTTACTCAAAATATTGGACCTGCCTGTCGTCTATCACACGGTAGAGGATAGTCAAAATAAAAATTCCTATCATTTATTCTCTAATTGAAAGTAGTTTGAATTGTGGTTTGGTGATGAAATAGAAGAGGCATAATCATCACAAAAATTATTCAAATGGGTGTGCGTAGGAACATAGTACCTTGGCTTTGTGACTTTCTTCAGCATCGACAGCAATGTGTACAATACAACAACATGCTTTCAGACTTTGTGCAACTCACAGCTGGTGTACCGCAGGGCACCAAGCTTGGCCCAATTGGTTTTCAAATCCTCATCAATGATGCCGCCGATGATGCACATGCAGAAGTCTGGAAGTATGTTGATGATCTCACATTTGCTGAAAATTCTACTAGTGATAGCAATAGTCATATCCAGGAAGATCTGAATAAGTTCTCAGACTGGGCAGCAACTAATGGCCTTAATCTTAATGCCAAGAAATGCCAGGCACTTGAGGTTAATTTCAGTAAAACCAAACCACATCATGCAGACTTGAGCATTGGATCTGACAAGCTTGATTATGTTGACAAAGCCAAAATCCTGGGTATCTGTATTCAAAGTGACCTGAAATGGCAATCTCAGGTTGATATTATGATCAAGAAAGCAAACACTCGTCTTTTCATGCTTAGATCCCTGAAAAGATTTGGCTTTGACCAGGATGAACCTACGGTCGTTTACAAAAGCTATGTCAGACCAGTGCTCGAGTATGCTGATGTGGTTTGGCATTCGGGGCTCACATGTAAACAAGCTAGTGATCTTGAGCCCATACAAAGAAGGGCAATTAGAACCATACTTGGTTATAAATACATCTCATATTCAAAGTCAATACAACAATGCAATATTAAAAAGCTAGAAGACAGAAGGGTTGAGCATTGCCGAACTTTTGCCAATGGACTGAGAGACAGTCTAAGAACCAGTCATTTATTACCCCCAACCAGAATCTCGGTCCATGGCAGAAGTTTGCGCAATGCTCAAGATCATACACAACTCAGGGCCAACACGAAACGTTTCAAACAGAGCCCCATCCCCTTTTATGTCACACTTTTAAACATGCATTAAATGCCCCACTTGCTTTTATCTAAATTCAATTTGTGTGCATCCATGTCAGAGGGATGCGCTTGTCGGCTGCTACATGTGTCTCATTTCGCATGGTAGCTGGGAGTAGATACCGGACTTGTCTCGGGTGGATGTCGCTTTGGGTCATCCCTGGGTCACATGGTTTGGGAGTACAGAGAACATTCCTTGGCCATGTGACTTGCGGATGATTTGGAGTGGCCTCCGCTTGGGATGGGTCTGGTGTTTGTTCCTTGCTGTTGTGCGGGGTGGGGCGCATGTGGCGTCCGACGGGTGCATCATTTTGTTATGGATGTACACATTTTTTCATAAAGATTTTATCCTGCTGGCAGGTTAAATTTTGATTTTAGTGCTTTTTAATCAAATCTTTTGGTGATATTTTACATTGTAATTGGCCTATTTTATTTGTGCAAATTTCATATCTTTATGTCCTTGTAATAATATATTTTCCATGTGTCATGCTTATTTATACTACCATGTGCAATACTTGTGTATTTATAAATGTTTTAAATTTGTGTGTTCTAAGTATCTTTAATTATAATTATTTGTAATATTTCTCTGTAATTTGGCCCATGGCCACGATTGTGAAATAAATATATATGGTCATTTTCACGGTAAAGGGTGTAACTTTGGATTTTTAACATTTTAATCCGTAGTGTTCTAATAAAGCCACAGAATTCCATGATTTTTGGCCACATAAGTCATCTAGTTAGCAGCTACCTTGGGTAGCATAATCAGCTTTGGGAGTTACTGCGTTCAGTTTTAGCAGGCTTACAAAATGTAAATGTAATTAATATTGCCATTTTGAAAAACTATAAAAAACAGTAACATTTTTGTAAAACCCTGTGTTTTCTTCAGTTAGTTCATGGATAATTTTTCTTATCCTGAAAGTACAATCATATGTTCAGTAAACACTGCCACATTAGATTTAATTGTGAACAGCCATGTATTTTTGAGAACCGGACTTCGATAATTGTCGTTTCGGAGGCTTCATTTTCCGTTAACAATTGTTAACAAACTTTGTGGGTGTAGCTTTGGTTCATAATTCTTGGTTATTTCTTCACTTCTTCTTGATTCATAACAGTTGTTATCTTAACTTGAAATGGGTAACAAAAATTAGTCGATTTGCAAGCTTTTAAATTTTTTATAAAATCTTGACTTCAAAGAGCCGTTTTTCCGTTAACTTTTTTGAAGCCTCCGAAACAAACTGTTCAGCAAGCTTGTGCAAATATAAATAAAAGAGCTCATCAAATCTATTTATCAAAATGTAGCAAAGTAGATCCTCAAGTCACATGTTTTTAAATCGTGGAGATATATATCACCGTTTGAAAATGGGACCCAATACAAACTTTCTGTTAACAATTGAAGCCTCCGAAACAAATGAAGCCTCCGAAACAACAATAAGATTAATTATCATCTATGTATATCTAAATTGGTGTGTTTCATACTGATATCTGCATTGCAATTATTACTTGATATGTGCAGAATGTCATAAATTTAAAAAAAATTTGACATTATGGTTAATGTTTGAAAAATATACTGATATCCAAACAAGCCTGTTTCGGAGGCTTCACATGCAAAAAACACCATACTTAACAAATGGGTGAAAAAATTAACATGTGATAAATCTACAATATCTGCCGCATAGAATCATTGATTCAATATACACAAGAAAATAACAGCTTAGATGATCCCAACACTGTTGTTTTCAAAAAACTACTTCTGCAATGTTTAACAATTGTTAACATGAATCCTCCGAAACAAAAAAATTACTTGCTGTGATAATTTAATTTTTGTCACAACTGAAATTCAATACTTAGAAGCAAAGCATGAAAATTTGTAATTGTGATATTTTTTACCTATTTTTTTATGTCAACTTGTAGTGGTTAGCCAAATATTTTACTTTTATGATCACCTGTGTTGTTAACTGAAGCCTCCGAAACACAAATCGCTTGAATTGCCAATTCTAAAAAATAACTCCAATTTCTGTGAAACTTGGCTGGGAGGTTCCTTTCATCAAGTAGTATTTGTACATGAAGTTAGACATTCAAATTATTTTAGGAACCCAATTAAAACTTAAAAATATGTTTAAGGTTTGGAAATTTCCATTGTAAATGACACTTGATGTTAAAAAATTTCAAAACTGCAATTACAAACATAGCAAAACATGGTATAAAATTTAACTTATATCTGTTGACTTACTTTGGAATGGGATTTCACATGTATTCCAGCTTTCATGTCATAATTTTCTGAGGTTATGTAAAATAAATTTTTTCTTAGATTTTAACCAAAATGTTCTGGAAATGTCAAATTTTTATTAGAAATCAAAAGGTTTAAGCCTTGAAACATTATTTTACTGGAATTTAAGTTGCTTCTATGCATGATTTCAGTAAACAGAAACATATTTAAGTGGTTTGAAATTTTGACCCAAAAAATCAAAAGTTACACCCTTTACTGTGAAAATGACCATATGAAATAATGTACCTACATTTATGTCAGTGTTTTACATTATAAAAGCAATAAACCATAGAGAGGAGAGTACACAGTGACTTAATTAACGGTTATACTTTGATCATCTTGTTATCAGCGGGAATTGATATTATCAGGCCCGCCAATTACGAACTGATCAAACTGTAGGGCATCAATCATAAAGTTTTGGGTTCAAGACCTTCAGAGCCAATATGTTATGCTGTGGGGCAAGAAATGTTATCTTACTTGTCCTACTCCACCCATGTGTACAATAGGGAGCTGTTAACTGTAGTCATTGGTGCTATTGTTGTTGGCAGCCATGGGGTGATGTATCTGTGTACATTGAACAAATTCAAAAGAGGCTATACAAATTCCAACCATCATTTCAGTATGTCAGTATCTTCAAACTGATTCCTGTTCTTGATTTTGTGATTAATTAAATTTGACACTGTCATCACAGTCTGTGATCCCTGCTAAAACCAGGTGGTGGTCGCATTGCATTCTCTAAATTCAGTAAATTTTCATCGTCAACCGTGTAATTGAATGGGATTATTTTGAAATTTTAAAACGCTTGAAATATCAAAAACAAATAGGCCTATGTTAATAATATAAATACATGCTAAAACCGTTGGGGTTCGATAATGAACCCCACAAAACTAACCAAGTATATGGAAAATGCCATACGGCCGGGCGGTTTCACAAGTTGCCGGCTCTATCATGCCATTCGCCGCCTGGCTAAAACATAAAAATATATGAAAATTGGAGGACTTATGTAAACGGTAAAGGACAAGTCTATAACATTTTGAAGTATTTTTGGTATGAAGAATTGACAAAAGGATGTCAGTGTGGACAGAAACCTGACATTGATGGAAATGTCAATCCTATTCTTTTCAAAAGCCATAATGTGCGATTTGCTCACAGTGATGACCTCCACTTTTCTTGAATTTCTGCTCTTTGCACAATTGTAACACCCAATGATTGATGTACTTTTAAGTACATGGTATTTAAAAATACCATGTGAAAGATAGATATCCTAAAATGCTTCAATTACAGTAGAATTTAGAGCTTTTGTAATAAAACTGGAATCCTAGTTCATCAACGAATTGATACACAGAGAGGATGATACCGGGGGATGATATAGGCGCTGGAATGAAATAGTAATTTTCTCTGTTTTACCTCATTTGTTCAGCCTGAAATTAAAAGAGGACATATTGCAAACCAACAATATAATCTATTTTGAATGCAAATTGCATAGTATTGCTTTTAGGTGAGTACACGTACACCTATATTGTTTACACAAAATAATGCAAAAATCATAGTCTGATTTATGATGATTTTTTTATAGATTTTCTAATAGGAATTCTTATTCAGCGAGTGTGGCTTGTAAAGAATTCATGTAATTTGATTAGTTTTCGGGTGTATAATATCACACAATAGTGGATAGTCATATAAGATAGTCCGCGCGCCACCGCGCAACAGTGGCACGCTTGTTGATCTGCAATGATTGTGCGATAATGCGTTGGTGTATGCAACTTAGATGTTCATAACGGTTTGTTCATTTTAAACAATGGGGATGTCCTCACAAAAATAACTTTGTTTTTTTCTGTAAAAAAGCAGTGTTTCTTACAAATATTATACTTAAACTGAATAAGAATGAGAGTAAATGCACTGGCATCCACTACTCAAAATATTGGCCAGCCCATCCATTATGACACGATATTGGATAGGTAAAAGAAAAAAATCCTATCTTTTATTCTCTAAATTCTCTGTTAGTTTCTATAATGAATAAAATTGGAACTTATTTCATGATATAAATCAATAATGCATTTTTGCAAATATGGAGACTATAAATATCTTGGTGTAGATTAGTCATCCAGTAAATAACATATGTGACCCCTCGGCACAACTGAGCCCGGATGTCGCCAGTGCCACTATTGAGATATGCTCCATCGAACTTAACAATAAACAATAGGAAACAAAGGATTTATTGACTGTTTTATTGATTTTTCACTACTTAAATGTCAAGTACTATAGACATGATATACATCATTTTAAAGCTAATTTCAAGCAAAATATTTTGGTTGAAGATCTCAAAAATGATGATTGGCGACTTCAGGGCTCAGTTGTGCCGAGGGGTCACATATAAGGTAAAGGTTAAATCAAATTCTGGAAATAAAATTAGACTGTAAGAAAAAATAAAAAAAAAGATTTGTCTCAAAACTCTCAAACTTTTTTTTTTACCAAAAGATTTTTTTCAAATGTGAAAAAACCTCAAAGTCCTATTCTACTCATGAAGTGTTGTATTCAAGAGCAGGGGTCTAAAATTGTAAAAACCACATTTCGATCATATATTTTACACTCTTTCTGAAAAAATAAAATAAAAAGAAGAAAAAACATTTTTTTTATACTAATGCGGGCAAATAAAGCACTGCGCTCCAGAGCTTTGAGACAAACCTTTTTTTAATTTGGCCTAAATGTTATACCAATTTTATTTTGACAGTATGTGAACTCTGAAAAAATATGTGAACAGTGTGTAATGTTATGTACTGGCATTTATTGAATTCGGATTTAGTTTTGCCGTTGGCTCTGGTGATTTCTTAATTACTAATCAGGGAAAATTAACAGGTCGGTTGAACTTCATTAAAAAATCAATGCAGAATGCAAAAGGTCACTTGCTCTAGATTCATTAATTTGAGGTTCTCTGCCCTTAAGGTGGTGCTACCCCCCTTGATAAATATTTTTGCATTTTTCTCAAAAAATATTAACACACTGGTAACAAAATTTATGTATATTATAGGGACAAGAAATCCAGTTACTACACTGGAATTTCAGTGACGCAGGGCAAGCGGTATGTTATTTATGATAAGAAAAGAGGTACCGCTAGATGTGCCTCATTTCTTTAAACATAATGAACCACTTGTCTTAAATCACTGAAATTTCAGTGAAGTAATTGGATTCGTTTCCCCTATAATAATGTACATAACTTTTGTTACCAGTGTGTAGGTATTTTTTGAGAAAAATGCGTACCACCTTAAATTATTATCTTTGCTTTTAAAAGATGTGTCTAGCAAAAGTCAAAAGTATAGTACTCAGAAAGTATTGGGAAATAAATAAATACAAAATAAATAGGTAATTGGCATTGAACTTTTTTGAGTGCTGAAGAGCTGGTTTGTAGAGTATATGATTTGATTAAAAGAAGCACTTGGAGCTAAAATCAATTGTTGAGGTGAGGTCGGTAAATTTGTGTGGACTTTGCTGGTTGTGAGGTAGGACGTCCAAAATACACATAGTGGGGGAATGGCAAACAATGGGGAATGGCAAACACCATGATTTCTGAAGATAAGAGGCAGTGGCGTGCGCCAAAGGGGGGGGGCAGGGGCACATGCCCCCTACTTTTATTGGTCATTCCCCACTGCAGCACGGCCAAAGGGGGCAATTTTTGGCAGACCATTTTAAGAATTCACCACCCTGTGAGCACACATAGTTATTACACAACCCCTAGAAAGTGACATCACATTGCAAAGAATTTAACACTGGTTAATATTGTGTGTTTTCTTTGGCCTTTTTTAAATATATAAATGATATCACTAAAACCCTTTTAGCTACATTGTTAATATTATTAACTCTTGTGAGATGAAATGCTTTTTTCGCACTAATTTGTGGGAAATAAGACAGTCAACTGGCAACACGTGACAATTGTACATAGAGAGTGAGCGTACTGAGTGAGAAGTGAATAAATGAAGTGTAGTTGAGATAGACACCTAGGATAGTTTTCAGTTTTTGTTTACACACCAGAGACGGCAGCAACATGCATAAGTATCAGTTGTTTGAAATAGGCTATGCTGCTAACAGGCCGGGTGATGTGACCTATATCAAGCAGAAGAGAATTGGAGCAGTACGATTAATAGATTTGTGGCACTAGAGAGAGGGTGGGAGGAGAGAGGGTGGGAGGAGAGAGGGTGGGAGGAGGGAGGAGAGGGTAAGCGGCACTAGTATGCGTAAGTATCAGTTGTTTGAAATATGCTATGCTGCTAACAGGCCAGGGTGATGTGATGACCTATATCAAGCAGAAGAGAATTAGAGCAGTACGATTAATAGATTTGTGTCGCTGGAGAGAGGGTGGGAGGAGGGAGGGAGAGGGTAGGTGGCACTTGTATGCATATGTATCAGTAGTGTGAAATAGGCTAGGGTGATGTGATGACCTATATCAAGTATAAGAGAATTGGATCACTAGGATTGACCCCACTCTCGAAAAAAATTCCTGGCGCTGCCACTGGGGTGGAGGTAGGGAGAGAGGGTATGTAATAGGCAGCACTATAATAGTCTGTATATCTACCTCAAGTCACCGGCACTAGCTTTGAAGTTCAGGGTGTTCTGCGTTAGCTTAGCGTTACTGCATATGTATACGCAAGAAACTACGCTAAGCTAACACAGCACATGCTGAACTTCAAAGCTAGTGCCGGTGACTCGAAGTAGATATAGGCTATAATATGCATGTTAAAGTATCATTTGTTTGAAATAGGCTATGTTGCTGACAGGCCAATGTGATGAGGTGACCTATATCAAGCAGAAGAGAATTGGATCATTATGATTAACATTTGTTTGGAAAGAGAGAGGGAGTGATTACGTAAGAGGCGGACCAACATGTATATGTATTAGTTGTTTGAAATAGGCTATGTTGCTATTAGACTGGCCAGGTGATAAGGTGACCTAGTACTATAAAGCTATTTAATTTCGCTAGTACTTTATTTTGCTAATTGCTACCATTTTCATCTTATTTAATTTCGCTAATCAAGCAATTAATATTTACAATTCAATGTAAAGCTGTCAAATTTGTGTTATTTAATTTTGCGAATTATAAAGCTTCTAGTGAAATTAAATCCCTAGCGAAATTAGTAATTAAAGTATTTCAAGCAAAAAAGAGTGGGATGATAGTGATTAACAGATTTGTGGCATTGCCTTGCTGCAAATTTAAACACGCTGAATCTGTTAATTGGGATGGATGGAGGAAAGAAAGGGATTGGAGGAAGGGAGAGGAGAGATGAAAGAGAGGGTGCAAAAGATGTCATACTCAGTTAAGATGGAGTTGCTTGTGTATATCAAACATAAAAGAATTAAATTCCTGAATTCCCCATTTTTTCCAGGCCTGTAACTCGTATTGACAAGTGATATATAATTTTTCTAAAAAGTTCCTAAAAATTTTTCATTATCTGACCTGCTTTGAAACTGATAAAATAAAATGTAACATTTTCATTTTGCATCTTGGTTTTTTGGCACAAATACAGAAAACAAACATGATATGTAGCCTAAGGTGACAGACCCAGAAATGTTCAAACTGTGTGCAAAAATTTCAATATTTTCTCACATTTTCAAGCTTTCTGTGTTATAGGGTCATTTAGCCTGTTCCAAAATTTTTTTTTTTAAATCGTCTCCTAAATTTATATTTTTTTTACCAACATGTCTAACTCCACTTTGTTATTGTATAGTATCGTTTTTTAAATGTTCCGATTAATTTGATACCCGGTGAAATCTGTTGTGAACTAGTTCATTTGTGATCAATTTACAGCCGAAGAATAACCGATTACTGATACAAGTATATCGAGATACCCGACTAGCCATTCAATTCCTCTTACGTGTTCAAACACCACTTGGACAAAATACTAATTAAATTATGTAACATTACCCTTGTAAACGTCCATGCAATTGAATGGAAGTCCACCGTAGCGCTTCTAAGCTTACAATTATCGCACTGATAGCGGTGCCTTGGCCTGTCCTCGAAGATTTTTGAACTGTATTTAGAGGTGACTATGTGACCTACTTTAGCCATAGAGCAAATAAGGAATAAGAATAAGGTAGAAAACAAGGTTTTTTTTGACTCCGTGTCCTAGATATGCCAGATGAAAGATGGGTTTTTATGTAGAGTGAGGTGCTTGATGGATGGTAGCAAGGGAATTGTTGCAGTTCATTTATCAAGACAAGTCCATTTTTGGAGGTTTGTAGGGTTTTTGATGAGCATCAAATTGCTTGTCTTATTGACTACCTGATGCTGGGAGGGTCATGTGAGGTGTTGTGTTAGATATAGCGATTACTGTTTTGTATTTCTTTAAGCTGGTTATTTTTCAATAAGCCAGTAATAGTATCAAGCCTGTAGCCAGGAATTATTTCCCGTATATTTTTTTACAGAGTGGACCTTCTTTGTGCAAGTTTTAGAACAAGTTCGACTTTTTTGGGGTGCCACAAAAAATTGGGTAGATTCTGGTCTGGGGAATTTTGGAGAACTTTAGGGGATCTTGGGCTTATTTAGGGCAGAATTTATGGGATCTTGGGCTTATTTTAGTTGTTTAGGGCAGAATTTGAGGGATTTGGGCTGGGTTTGATGGACATTTTGGAACTTGGTGGATTGGGAGAGTGCAGCCACTCATTCACCCCTCCTCTGTTTGGTATATTTTGTTTGGCCATATGTGACACGATCAAGGGAAATGAGTAGGATGACGCTAATATTGATTATGAGATAATGGCAATGAAAGTGTTAAAATTCTTTTGTTTTATAAATTTATATTGTTTTCAGAAATTGATAAATTGATGTAACTTTGCGAAGAAAAGTCATATCTACATGTTATATTGTTTTCAGCAATTGATAAATTGATGTAACTTTGCAAAGAAAAGTCATATCTACATGGGGTTTTCAGTTCCTGAAAGCTCTAAATGTCCTCTTTAGAAACATAATATGTAAAACTCATTTTCGACCAGGGTCGACATGTGACACATTCCCCTTGATCATGTCACAAATCTTGAGAATTGTTGGACATTAACCCTAACCCAACCCAGGGTATTTTTTTGCTATCGGAAGGGACAGAGGAAACAAAAGAGGAGAGAAGATGAACAAAGAAGTCACTTGGTACCCCCTGGGATTCCAACCTTGGACCCCTCACATGCCACACAGAAGATCAATGAACTGTAGCCACAGGGATTCCGCTGGCCCAGCGATTCCTTGGGTATATATGACTTGGACTGCTTGCATCATCACATCACATGGAATGCATGCACACGCAGTGGTTTTCATAGTGAGCTTTAGTAAGTTTCAGTCGGGTTAGGGTTAAAGTGAGTCGATTTGGCATATGTTTATGACACCAACAGTGGATGTAAAATGCTTACTAGCCGAATTGCAAGTTCTTGCGCTGTATAGTGCCCATTGATTGACTTACTGTATGGAGAATCCCAACCAGCACCGATTTTCTGACCCAAATTACATGCTGTATTATCATCAAAGTGATGCATAGGTATCGGGTGCATGCCCAGAGGGGGAGGTAGCTTGGGGTCACAGTAGTTGGTTTTTATGCCAAATATCTACAAAATCAGCCTATTTTGGGCTTATTTTAACCACTCAGCTACCAGCCCCCCCCCCCACTCCAGCCTGAGGGTGAAGGATTCTTGGTACACTCCTGTAGTGAAATATGTGCCTTTTTATTATCCAATCGAGACCATACTTTACAACCGCAAACAAGACATATGACATCGTTCAAGCTTTGACTTACGTTTGGCGGACAGAATGGTGGGAACTTAAAGTGAAAGATATCCTACTTAAAGGAACATTTTCCGGGGTGAAATTTTGTGTAGAAACTGAATCTGACATAAAAAATGCATAATTGTCAACTTGAAAATTTTCCCCATAGCACTGTACAGGCATATTTCTGCCCGAAGTCCTCAAATTTGAGCAAAAATTGGCGCAAAAAAAAAAGTCCTTCAAAACTGGGACTCTCAGGGCTAAACAAATATAAACTTGCTCTAGAGGGAGGTCTTGGCTATAGCAAGTTTATATTTGTTTAGCCTTAAACCTCACAGTATTGAAGGACTTATTTTTTTTTTGCGAAGGCCTTTATTTTTTTCACACCCGCCAAAATGTTAGGGATAGGGGTAACATATTACCAATTTAATTTTTGTCAGTACATTTAACCGAGTCAAGTTTTCTACCACTATTTAGCTAGTGAAATACTGAACAAAAAGACACAAAAAGCATCTCAATAGCTCATACCATTGAGGAGTTATGGCTTTTTCAAGCTCAAAATTAGGCGAAAAGTGCATTTTTTCCCAAATCAATTGTCACCCTGACCCCCAACTTTCTAACCCTGTTACAAAAATAAAGAAACAGATTTATCCCATTTAATGATTTGAATATCACAAATGTACCTTTGTCACATAATTAGCATAAAAAATTAGGCACTACTCAGTAGTTTTCATGTTCATACACTCACAGGAAATTAGCAAGTCAAAATTTTTGTCACGTCACCCCAAAACGGCCATTTCCGCCAAAATTGGACCAAAAATGAATTTTCTCAAAATCAGTGAAAAATAAAGGGTTTTAAGTGCCAAAATCTGAAAATATGTGACATTTTACCCTAGAAACATTCAAACAATCAAGAATTTTGACTGTTTTCACCCCTAAATATTTTTTTCACACGCGTGTCCGCCAAATGTAAGTCAAAGCTTGAATGCTGTCATATGCATTTGTTGTAATATGCTGGTAGTAGAGGGAAATGTTGACATCCATTCTGCATATGATTTAATACTATCTAACTGAGGACACACACACCCGATGTCAATCGACCCACCATGGACCTACCCCACACACCAGACCACTTCCTATCCAACCGTGGCCTGAACCCCCTAAATATGGACCTGTTTTAAATGCATTTTTACATTATTTGTGATGTCCTGGTTAAAAACATGCAACCGAGGACATTCACTGTTGGAGGTGTATCCTCTTTTCTGATGTGTGTATCCATATATGTAGGTCTTGTTTGCAAGTAATTCAAAATGCCCAGTTGCCCACCCACACACCCCCACCCACCACACACAAAACATTTGTGAAGGTATCTCCTAAAATAGCTAACAAAGGTTTCAGCTTGAATCATAGTTAGCAGAAAACAACCAATCCTCAAGAAAACCAAAATGACAAATCAGTTCACCAAACCATTCTAATGCTTTTTATTTACAGGAAAAATTGTAATTACTCAACAATTGTATTCCTGGGTATCTGTAACAAGTGGTTCAATCCCATTATCCAGTCAGGGGTGTTTTCATCATGATATTCACCTATTTATATTGGCTTTCATCTTAGAAACCCCCTGCGTGCTATTTACCTCATAGGCTGAAAGTAAACACAACTGCCAGGCATATTTGTATTTGATGGACTCAACCATTTAGGTTCAATTAAGAGGTTAAAATCCCCTAATATAAGAATGAATGATGCCAAAGTATTGTGGTTCCCAATTGTTGTACTGGACTAGCCCATTTTGTTAATAGGAGTCAGCAAAGTGACCTTATTTGCTAACTTGGAGCTATTTTCAGACACAGAGCACTCGAGCAAATTTAAATATCCTTCAATGAGCTTGGAAGAGCTACATTTCTATTCTCACAGATGGATATTGTGATTGTAAACTGACGCCACGACAAGTCGGTCAGTGTGCGGCTACGAAAATAGATAACTAGTACTGCAGAATGGAAGCTTAAAGTTAACTTGTGGTAAACGGTCTGGAGTCGTTAGAGTGGATTGTGCAGTGATATTTGTCCATACAGCGTGGTTAGCATTGGTTAATGAGCGGTACTGATAGATTTGCTGCATTTTGACTGAGATAAAATGGTCTGATGATAGGCATTTTCATTATGGATTAATTAAATTGAATTACCTGGTCGAGATGTGGTACTGGGATTTTAAAGAAATGTTGTTGTAATGATGTGGATTCACAGCAAGTTAGGTGTCGTTTTTTTGTGCAACAAACCTACCAAACTAATGGTAAAATGGCTTATACAATGAAGACGTTTCTGTCAGGCTTTAATTGTGGTCAGAGATTAGGTGAAAATGCTCTGTTAGAGAAGTGTGTCGGTGTGCTGTCTCCAAAATAGAACAAGCTTAGTTGTGAAGGAAGGATGCCATTCACTATTAGAGAGAACTACTTGGTTGGTTATTGATTATGTCTTAGAAACGAGTCTGGAATTAAAAAAGAAAAGAAAAGAGGAACTGTAAACCAGGTTTTCGTCTACAGTAGATAGCAGGTCTGTAGCCAGGAATTTGGGAGTTTTGGGAGGAGAAATTCCCTTAATTTGAAAATATGCATTTCTTTTGAACATTTGCATACAATATAGCCCTTTGAGATCCTGCCTCTATAATATGGACCTTTTGTGGCACATCTTAACATTTATAATAAAGAAAAAAAAGAGTTGCTTTAAGGGTAATTTGTTTTATGCCCAAATTTGTGTCTTAAAAATTAGTATCACATATTTTAAATGTTGCCCCATCTTTACATGTGCACCCCCACCCCTACACACACACCCCCACCCCCACAAGCAAAATTCATACTTTGTTTCATTTAATATCTTACTTGCATTAATTAGCCGGAACTATATTCACAATTATTTGCTCTGCAGAATAGAGGATTATTTTTCGGTTCACAGAAATATCATGCTGCAAAAATACTGCATAAACAACATCAATAATTTATAAGCATTAACCCTTAGTAGATGTATCCCAACACTTGCCCTTTAACGATCTTATTGTTATTATTTTCATTAATTTCTTCAGTTATCCACCATACTCACTCTGCTCTAATTCTTAAGGTCACTAGTATTAATGACATTTTCTCAGTCATCTGAGCAAGTGACTGACCTTATTTTTGTTAAAAGCTAGTGTAAATAGTGCCAGTACAATTTCCCCAGTGTAAGTCCTACTTGTGTAATCTAATTGGGTTGCTATGGACCTCATCTTAATGAGATGATGTTCATTTTATGATTAATTTACTTCCATTTTATTGGGGGAAAAGTATGCTAATATAATAATTTATTATCATCCAAAGATGATGTATCATCCAGTGATGATGATAATGATGATGTTGATGACGACCGACATTTGCAACTTAATAACAATAAGCAGTGCAGTGCATTGATTCTAGCAAAGGTTCTCTGAAAATATGGAAGAAAGAGAACATTAGAAAGAAACATAAAGAAGAAAAAGGAGCTAGGAAGGAATGAATGAAAGAAGAAAGAGAAGGAAGAAAGTGGGGAAAGAAAAGGAAGACGAAAGAAGAATACAATAAACATGATAAATAAGTAAAGCAAGGAGACATCGCTTTGCTTTTTGAATTTAGGGTCACACTGATTTGCTTATAATGCAAATTTGTGTAATAAAAAGAATAACACTGGCCAACAAAATTTAACTTTTTTTCTGGTGACTTGGATTTAAGAGTTGTTTTTAACTAATTTGGGGTCGCTGATTTCAAATATGGCATCAGTTTTTCCCTATCAGGTCAAGTTTTTTTCTATGACAAATGGTGAAATTTCATGAATTACTATTTAGAACACATATGTTTAATAAGCAAGGACAGGATGAGTTATACTTTTTGCCTTTGTCATGTTTGTCTTAAAATATTGTACATGATACATGATGACTGATAAATACAGCTTTTAAACTTTTAAAATAGCAGACAATCATACCTTCCCATGATGCTTTGCACCACATAATGGAGCTCTGAAACACATGGAATCTTGTATATTTCTACATGATTTATAGTCATAGAGTGAAAATTTGACGTGATATGCAAAAACTAATGCTATATTTGAAATCGGCGACCCAAAATTACCTAAAAACAACTCTCAAACCAAAGTCACCAAAAACTGTGTTGGGCAGTGTAATCAGTGTTATTTTGTATTTAGATTGGTCATGGTAAATACTGATTTGAATTTGATTTGAATATAGTAACATATGCCATGGGGGTTGTTTGGGTAATCAAACAGCCTCATGACTTTATTTATCAATTCTATAAGAATGAATTATGCTACTTATCTCTAGTGTGTGACCTAATTCCAAGATTAATAAGCACCATAATATATTAAAAATCACACAGAAAAGTATTACAAGTAGTTGCAGAATAACAATAATGCTATACCCCTGTTTGAAAGTAGAACAGTCCAGCTCAAGGCATCTACAGTTAAGCATAAGTTAATCTAGTGGAGTGTTCCAAATCTTAAAGCAGGGGTGAAAGGAATGAAATGATCAATATTGGAAACTGCCCCAGACTTGGTTGGGTTTTATCTAGGGCAAGCGATTCAAAAGGTCGGTACTGATTATTCTCTCTTGAGGCTACGGCAATCAGAAGTGAGAACCGTGACCAGCTTGTAAGCGTGACACAATTGCGTGAAATGTCGCTCCTCAGTGAAATTAACCCTACAATGGCAAGCAATATATTGGGCACCACTTGTTTGCTATATGCGGTAACACTGGCCTACCTTTACACTGCCACTTTGTTTTAAAAAAAAGAGAGAAAAAACATCGGTGCCCCAAATATCACATTCCTTGCTCCAGTCAGCATATAAGTCCGATCTTATGTTGTCAGTAACAGAACACGGCACTCGGCCTCCTTTTTTTTTTTTTTCATTTACAGCTCCTGGAAGTACTTGCACTATCATTGCACAGCAAATGTAGGTCATATGCAGCGTTTGTGGGCCATTTGCCTTGTCTGCCTGTGGTAATGAGGTCAATATAGTAAAGACGAGGTCAGAAACCGGGTCAGTATGCCATAATAGGTCAACATGGCCTAAACTAGATCACCTGGCGGGCTTAAACCTGATTCAGTATACACAACAGGCCGTGCCGCCGCAGACTTAATGAATATTCATAGGACAAGTCTGGTTTAGATGGGGATAGTGGCACTGTTAAGTGTTTTAAGAGATTTTTTTTATTTTCGAGGAAGGAAGTGGCTTTTTGGTTGAATGAAATTGCTAGATGCATAGATCATTGCTGGCTGGGGATTGTTGGAGTGTAGCTGTGCCTGTTGATATATACTTGGCGCTTGCACCTTATGCATTTGTACGCTATTGCATATCTTCTGTAATTCTGAAATATTGCAACGCTTGCCTGGAACTGAGTGTTAAAAGGAGAAGGTTAAAAATCGAAAGGTGCAGTGGCGCTGCCAGGATTGTTCATGGGGGAAGCGAATTTCAGGGGGGAAGTCAACATATTTTGCGCAAAATTACCGCAAAAAATTGGAAAATTTTGCAATTTTGCATTTTTATTGGGGGACATTTGCCCCATGTGGTGCCACCATTGGAGAGGTGGATTTCAAAAATAATAGTACATATGTCTTGCATACAGAACATGCATCTGATATGTTGCGGCATTCTTGTTGATTTTTGGCATTCTAGTTATATACTTAGGCATTTAATATTGAGGACCAACAGTCTCTATAGGTCAGGGATAACACCAGCCTTAATATAAAGCACTATATTATAAAATAAAATGTAAGGAAATCAAAGTGCAAAAGTGTGAATGATATCAATGATACTTTTTTATGTCTTTGCACACCCACCGCATCAAAATTTAGAGCCAATCAAAATGTTTAGAGTCATGGATGATGGAATGAACAAGAAATTGGTATGGCTTAGGGGTGTCAGTGTTTAAGCGTTTCATGTTTAACCAACCCGCAAATACACTATCCGTTTAGAAATAACACTAAATAAATTGTGTAAACTTAAAATTGTTTTTAATTTTTTTTACCAGCATTTGTTATCAACCATTGTTGACTTGTTTTGGAACTACAATAGTTTGGGGTTTTTTTTGACCAAAAAAATATAAAAAAATATGTTTACACGGCTAACTGAACGGATTGTGGTCCACTTAAACGGATAGACAAATAACCGTTAATTTACACCCCTAGACTAGGGTTACATAAATAACTAATTGAATCTTCAAGAGGTGGAATATAAGTTTGAATTTTTTGATAGACGATTAGCAATACCAGGAAACAATACTTGGTCCATTTTTTTTTCAAATGTGAAATTGAGATTCACCATTTGAAGTAGACTTGTCGGCTTTGAAGGGCATTTCTTTTTCTTTGTTTTAAGAAATTCACCGTGTCTGATGCATTTGATTGTTGTTGTTGTTTTCTGATGGTTTTAGCTTGCGACGCAAATTGTGTTATTTTGAACCATTTTCATGTGACAATTATTTTGGAAGGTGTAAAAGAATTTATTGGGTCCCTGGATCATTTCTTTGCAGTTACACCTTTTGCCATTATAATGAAAATCAGTAAATGGGTAGATGATATAGGTTGCCAGGCGGGGACATCTTCGCTGGCACAAAGCTCACTTGACATAGATATACCATGTCTTTAATACATACCTAATGGATAAACATGATAAGGATAGAAAGTGGGTCACTAGAATACAAACAGTCCTAGATTTTAAGGAGGCAATTGAAGTCTGGTAGATAGTCTATGCCAGAGGGCATGATCAGTATGTAGAAGGAAGGCTCCATCTGGTAGTCTTTGTTTAAGTCTTGATTGTCACCTGAAGTCCGTAAGAGGGAGGATTTCACAATGATCAAAGAAAGAAACCTAAAATGGGACAAGCCTGTAGTGTTAGCGGAACCATCAGCCGCAAAAAAATGGGAAACTCTTACAGGATTAGTTCTTACCTAAACCACGCTTTGGAAGTTTAAAAGTAAGATGAGTAAACGTGAAGGAAAAGCTTATGTGCACTAGAATTGTGCCAATAGGCCTACATAATTTAATGACAAGTGATTCATTTTGAATTACAATAAGGCTCTCACCAATTCCCGGGTACCCGAGTTCCCACCAGTCCTTGGCCTACCCGGTTCAAAATTCACGGGTCAAAGTACCCGGAAAAAAATCTTTACAAAGTTTTAGGCCCTAAATTACTTGTTATTCAAGGTTGGAAACCAGAGAAATACTGCTACTTAAATTTCTTTTAAAAATTTGTGAATATTTTTGCATTTTTCTCAAAAAATAATAACTCACTGGTAACAAAAGTTATGTGTATTATAGGGGCAAGGAATCCAGTTACTACACTGGAATTTCAGTGACTCAAGGCAAGCGTTATGTTATTTATGGTAAGAAAATAGGTACATTCTAGTGGTACCTCTTTTCTTATCATAAATAACGTACCGTGTGTTATTATTTTTGAGAAAAATGCAAAAATAGTCACAAATTTATCAAGGGGTGTAGTACCCCCTTAAACATGTTAAAAGGAGCTGGTTGTCTTTGGTGGAATGCACACTCATTTAGAAAATCATGGCCTCACCTTTCAAATTGACCTGATTCCTTGTATTCAACAACACTTGCCGAGCTTATACATGTTGTAAGTTATTAAGGACTTGGTTGCATTCATGTATATCTTCCAGGTACTTTTTATACATGATTCATGTTTGAGAGAGCTGGCTTATTTTCAGAGGTTCTTCTTTTTTGCTTTTATTTTGCTCGACGAAATCACTAACAGGCGGCGCGTGCGGCATTCTGACCTACTTATTCAGCAGTTTTAAAAATATGGGCTGCAGGGGAAAGTGATCTCAATATGTTCTTCTTGCGATGTGTACGAAGAGGTTTGTTGTTACGGTTCGCTTTAATAACAGGGTTATTGATAAAAGGTGGTTCCTGATGGGAATCTATAAGAAATTCCATAAGATCAAAGTGATATTCTTGAAAGGGAAACAAAAAAGCCAAAAGGGTGACTGATTTGTCAGGAACGGTTGGACGTAAATACACTTGCATTTGAGTTGACAAAAATGGAGTATGAACTCATTTATATCAATCTGTGGTGCAGTAACAAAGTTGCAAACTAGCAATTTGGCATGATCTAAATAACTTCCATGATGTGTGATTTGATTGTATGAACAGTAGTTGATTAAGAGCAGGGGTCTGGTGGTTATTATCTTTGTACCAGAGATGTAAGTTTTTGGGAAATCTCCTGGGTTTGTTTTGGCTTGGTTCTATCTCGGGCATATTCATGCTTTTCACAGGAGTTTTTTCGTGGCTTATATCTTTGTAATGTGTAAAAAAAAATAAAAAAGTTTTACTTGAGGACTATTAAATGTCAAAATATCAATTTTTAATAATTTTTCATAAAATTTGTATTATATGGCAAATTTCCAAAAATCAAAAATACTTGAGGACATTCCTCATGTTCAGAATGCAATTTGGTGTGTCAGATGTGTCTCAGGTCCCACAAACAATTACTATGCAAACGTCTCTATCCGATCCGTTAACCCTAACCGCATCCGTATACTACAAAATACTACTTGATATATGCGCTGTTCGTGCATGCATCCCACGTGGTGTGATGACTAATCGCCCTAAGTGATATATAGGCGGTTTCAGCTGGCCAGCGAAGCCCAAGACCCGTGGCAAGGTGTCACCGACCGTGTGCTTGGCATGCGAGGGGTCTCGGGTTCGAATCCCACCCAGAGCAAACAACTTCTTTCCTTCTTTTCTCTCTTTATTCCTTCCTTCTTTCCCTTCCCGTCGCCGAAAAGCCCCTAGGCGGTTAGGGTTAAGGTATGTAAGATTTCCATGCAGTAGGAATAAAATGAGGTTGTATTTAATCCTCTTTTGATTTTGCATGATTTTGCCATAGAAATCTATTAAATGTATCAGGTGAAATGAACATTGATGAATAGTTTGTGTTTGTATTTAGTTTCCCATGATATCTCTTAAAAAACTATGGATTTCAGGCAAATCTTCAATAAAGACTCTTGACCTGATTTAGATGTATTTTGCTCATCAAAATGACTCATTTTCTTGTTGGCACCATTATAGTCAGAGATAGCTCTGAGGGTACGTGCATCATCATTAAAAGCATTCAGGTGACTGGCTTAGATACTTGGTTACCTAATCCAACACCTTCAGGATGAAGATTGTGCCCCATGGCTTGACATGGCTCCAGTCGCTGGGAGCAAGGACCCACCCAATTGCTCGTTGGGATTCATTCCATTTCTACAAGTGTTCTAGTAGTACCGCTATCAGGTAACCTGAAATGGTAAGAAATACCTGGAAGGTGTTAGTTGGACTGTGTTGCCAGAATATTGGCAGCATCTAAGGATGCTAAGTAGCCCAAAATTACCTTAGATGTATAAGTTGCCATCTTATTCTTGATATCTTAAGATACTTAAGGAGTGCTGATGGCGATGATACATGTGCTAATATCCATCATGTCCGTTAGTACATGTACGTACATATTGCCCAAATGTAAGGTATCATATGTACAAAAATGAGCCCAATTGGGCTCCTTAATCGTAGCATTGGCAATACCATACTGAATTTGTAAGAAATACCTGGAAGGTGTTGGCTAAGCAGGTCATGTGTCTTTGATTGTATGCGTACCAGGGCTACCAGTCAAATCCATAATACCAGCCAGGGGTGTTCTAGTTATTCACACGCTAGGTAGCCAATGATTAGTACCATGTGAAAATAGATAGATTTCCCCCCTCTTAGATAATTGGAATGGCTGTTTACCTTATTTAACCTGGATAAATAGCGAAGTGGTGTTTTTGGGAGGATCATGTTGTAAGGTCTGTCCTTAGGTTTCCGTGGTCAATTTAGATTTGGAGCCGGAAGCCTAGTTGCATCGCCCACTGCTAAACAAGAGGTTTTTTGTTTCGTACCATTAGCATTTGGTAATTTCAAACCTCATTAAACTGGTTCCATAAATCACTGCTGATTGCCTTTTAGCATGGAGTTGGCCCAAATACATATTTATTTTATTATTTTTATTTTTATTATCTTTACCCAGGGTATACCCGAATCAGCTTAAAGCTGTTCTAACCGGGGCCCTGCAATATACAATTAAGTTACAACAATATTAAAAGACACTCTTATAAAATATAGTAATTATACATAAAAACACATGATTTAGATATATATACAAACAATTATGGCACGTAATTTCATATAATCATAGGTATATACAACTTTAAAAACACATCAAATCAGCGAATATGCAATCTACTTCAGATGGCTACTTTTATACATTGTCTTAAACGACTGAACATTGACGGCATTTCTAGTAGGCGGGTCAATATTATTCCACAACTTAACGCCACTATAGCTGAACGAAAATTTAAAAGACTCGATGTCAGTACCATGAACAATGGGTGGAAGAGCTAGCAAATCAGCTGCAGCTTGCCTCAGAATACGATCGTGATTGTCACGCACATAATTAAACATATTATTTAAATACTGTGGAGCGAGACCATTAAGACATTTATAAATCATTAGAGCTTTGAAATAATCATTACGATCTGATAGCCGTGACCACCTTAGCTCTTGAAACATATAATTAGATGGAGTGTAGTAATTAACACCTAAGATCACTTTCGCAAGCACATCGCTTTTGTATTACATCAAGTCTATGACAATCTTCTTTAAAACGACCATACCATGCTAAGCTACAATAATCAAAGTGAGGTTGAACCATACTTTTATAAAGAACATTTAAAGTATCAACATTAAGATATGGTTTAACACGACGTAACAAAGCAAGTTTACAAAAAACATTTCGAACAACATTATTAACTTGCTTATGCCATTTTAATTGATTATCAATTACAACACCCAAGCATTTAAAATTATCAACACATTCAAGATCATTACCATCAATTCTAACAGAAAAATCATTTTCATGCACATTATTAAGTCTAGCACTAGTACCAACTAGCATGATTTTTGTCTTATCAGAGTTAAGGAACATCTTATTAAATGACGATCCAAATCATAAGCTTTTCAAGATCACACCTTAATTTACTTGCAATATCACGAGCATCATCTCCACTAACAGACAGTGTGGTATCATCAGCATACATTGAAATATAACCATGCTCAATTACTTTACACATGCTATTAATAAAATGATGAATAATAGTGGCCCAAGTATGCTACCTTGAGGAACACCTGAATTTACAGGAAGTTCATTTGATAAAGCTCCCTTAAAAGACACTCGTTGTGTTCTATCATGTAAATAAGAACGAAACCATTTAACTGTGTGGTCAGTTGCGCCCATTTCATGTAATTTATTCAACAACATATCATGATTGACTGTATCAAACGCCCACGCAAATCAACAAAGGCTACGCCAGTCATTTTACCTGAATTCATATTGCTCAACCAGTAATCTGTCATTTCAGTTAGCGCCGTCTCTGTTGAATGAAATGGACGAAAACCTGACTGATGTTGGTTAATCAAATTGTGGTTACTGAGAAATGTATAAACATGTTTATGAACAGCCTTTTCGATGATCTTACTTACACAGGAAAGAATGGAAATTGGCCTATAATTATTAGTGCTGTTTAAATCGCCACCTTTGTGAAGGGGAACAACTCTAGCTACTTTCCATCCGTTTGGAAAAACACCTGTATACAAAGACATATTCATAATATATGTTAAACTATCAACAATGACAGGTCTAGCAATTTTGAGGAGCTTACAACTTATATCATCAAGACCAGTAGCTTTCATAATTAAATTGATGTTTACGGTTTGTATGCGTCTCATTGTTTCAAACTAGAAATTGCGCAGTTCCTGTAAAGTCGCAATGCCTTTACCATGATGCGAGTTATCTTATAGGGGAAAAAATGGGAAATTAAACAAACAAAAAATAAAAATCATTAAAAATTTTTTAAATTAAATATCAACAAAGGTAAACCAAAAAATTGGATAGTGACTCGATACTACCTTCAAAAATTTCATCATGGAAAAATTATTTGTAAAGAAAAAACAAAAGAGATATATATTGTTTTTTCTGTGTGTGAATTGGTGAGAACCATGGCACCCATAATGACATTGATGTTAGCATGAGATGAATAATGACATGGAATTGTTGAGATTTAATAGCCTAGTCACTTCATATCACACTCAATTATAAATGACTTGCCCTATTTATTCATATATGCAGCAATCAACATTATACAGTTTTAATAGATTTGTGACATAATCTGGTCCACGGGGCCAAAGGAGGCATTTTTGAAAATTGAGCTACTATAATTATTACCTTCCACAAACATTAAGCTATCATACACTGAAAACACCAAAGGTCTAGCATACTTGGTTCTTAAGTTATAAAGTTTTGTGATGCCTATTTTCTTATGTATTTTATTGTTTTTAACCCAATATTTTTGCCTTTATCTGAATTTCAAATTTGCCGCCTTTGGCCCCCATGGACCAGGTCGTGTCACATTTATGGTGCCATGCCTCTTAGATGGAGGGCCTGAGTGAGTGAGTTATTGAGTGAATAAGTGAGGGATATTAAGGGGAGTTATTGAGGGGAGGAGTGTGTGAGTGAGTGACTGAATGTATGAGTTATTGAGGGGTGAATGAGTGGTGTATGAGCGAGTGAGTGGGGAAGGGAGAGAAGGAGGCCATGGAAGAGTAAAGGCAGGGAAGGAGGGAGGTTGAGTTATTTCAGTACAATGTATCTGTTCAACGATGTTCCCATAAACACATTTCAATACAATTTGAGACTGAAAAATCTTAACAAAGTGGCAGTAAGTAGGAAAATATATGCAGTTACCTAGAAATGCTTCAGGTAGCCCAATTTAGACTTGGTGTGATGCAGTATTCTGAGTGGTCAGCGGTGTTAAAATTAAATTATATATGACATTCTGTTAAATTTATGACATTCTGTAATCGTTTGAATTTGTTTCCTATATTTTCTTTTTCAGTTTTGAGAAGATCAAGACGTTCACATCGCCAAATCAGTTTTTCTCAGCATCTCTACATCCATCCAAGAATTGCTTTGTGGCCGGGGGTGAAGATCTGAAGCTATATAAATATGATTATGAAGATGGAAAAGAAATAGGTAAATAGTCAAGAAATTAAGACTCATTTCACTTATGAAATGCAATCGTAGAAAATGTGTGTTCAAACACTAGTCTAATTCCCATTTATTTCTCACCATAGTGTACATACCGGCACATAATAGTCAGAGTTTCTTCAAAATTTCTTAGGAAATACATCAAGTTGAAATGTCAAATTTCAGGATGGTAATGACAAAAATATGATTGATTATATGATACTTAAAAACTCAGCAACAATGAGAAAAATCAGGGGGGGGGGGGAAATAAGGCTGTAGATCGGATTACGGACCTTTAACTACAAGAAAGAAACCTCTTTACAACAGATTTAGAAAACAAATTTTTAGTAGTGGATGCATGCTTTAAAAATATTCTATCCTACTGATTTATATGTAACGGGGAAGATTTTTAGGGTGATTTTCTTTTTGTTCAACTTTGGATCCAGGGGCTTACTCGGGCGATATCAAATGGAGAATCCCGTTACACAAAATAAATAGACACGTGGATGGAAGACTTGTAGATATACGCTGTTGTTATACTCCGGCTTTAATATAATATAATATGATGATACGCAGAAACAATATTCTTGAAGAAGATGGATGCAATTAATAATAGTAATAATATGATATGAAGATTAAGTTGTTGATGTTGACCAGTTGGAAGCTAAGATGGAAGATTTGATGTTGATCAGTTGAATGCTCGGATGGAAGTGAAGTAAAATGATCTAAGAAACAAGTTCATATGGGAAAACACTTGAAAACCAACTTAAGTACCATCTCTGCAACAGCATAAATAATAACCCTAACTAAGCATTTACTTAATACAAATCTTAACAATACATAACCTGATAAAGAGATAAAACTTTCTCATGAATTATTCATAAGTCGATCACCTACAATCTTGAGCCAAAAGATAAGTGGCAATAATTTACACCACACTTAAGTTTTTAGGATAACAATACACACTCATATAAAAGGAATCACTTGCTAAAGTGCTCTTAAAACTTCTATGAATGGAGGACAATAAACAATGAAGACATAAACATTTTAAATACTCATAAACTTGAGAATCAAAGGATGCCTACATTTTCATGATCAATGCATGAGGTAAATGACCTTTTCAAATTAAAGATAAACCATGATCTATTAAAATGATTTCAAAGACAATAATGATTACGATGGAAAATAAGTTTACTTGATGATGATAATGATCGATTAATTACAGTCATACAACAGATAGAAATATAATTTGATATGAAACCAAAAACCTACATTAATTAAGAATGACACAATCAAAATAAACAAAATAATAAACATGGTAAAGAATAATAAACCTTAAGTCCTAACATTTCAACCCCTACCCTTATTATTAAAACCAACCATTCTAGTGCCGGTTACATTCACCCCTGCTGCAAAGAAAATGACGTCCGCGGCATTTTACATGAAATTTGGAATATGATACTTTGAATGTTACAAATTTCAACAAAAATATAATAATGAAATACATGTACATACTTAAGTGATGTAACTATCTCTTTACAATTTAAAGTGCATTATGACCTGCTAATTTGGTATGAAATCCAAAAGGTACACTTTGTTGTAATACAAAACAATACAAAAGAATCAATAACCACACTTCACTTCTATGACTTTCATGACCACATCCAAATCTGACTTACAAATCAAAAGAAACTTTTCATGAAGAAATAAAACTTCACAATGTTATGAATGCAGCGACTCGTTTTAAATTAAGCATGATAAACAGATAAACAAGACTATTTTTGGAAGAAAATAAAGGCCTACATCGATGTAGAATACATTTTGATATTCTACTTTTAATTTAGTCATGTGAAAATGACACAGATCAAAAATAAACAAGTGAATAACTTTGCATGAATACAATGGAAAACAAACAAGTCATAAGATGACAAGATAATTATAAACTTAATGAACTTAAGATGGAGGATACATAATTAACTAATCATTAATATTCCTGACAATTAAATCAAGAACAACATAGAAAACAATGATTGGTGCTTCTACAAATAACTCTTTCATGTAGATGGCATATCAATAAAATCAATATCATGATGATGAATGAGACATGATATCATAAAAATAATAAAACATTGGTGAGTAGCTATTTGGAAAAATGTGATGACATGTTGCATTTGCAAATTAAGATCATCTTTTCCTGTGATCTTCATCATGCCAAAAACATAATAAAATATAGGTTCAGTTTATAAAACCTACACTACTCAAACAAAATAGTGAACCAAACAAACAATCTTAGCAAACCATAATCTTTATGATATGATTCTGAACAAAATAATAGAACACAATGTTAAGGTTCATAACTTAGGTCATATCAAATGACATGTTTAAAGAAAAATAAATTATGAGACAAAGTGGTTGGCAAATTACTCAAGATGGTATCATGCTGGAAATAAAAATGCTTTTTTTTAAATAACTGATGCCAAACAAATATTCAGATGATTTGATGATAATTTTGGATTGACAATTGCATGCAAATTGGATCACTTTTGGTAATGATCTAAAATATGCCAAAACACAAAATACCACAACAATAGGTTTAATTTGGAAACCTGTTCAAATCAATTAATAAAACATCAGTTTGCATAATGAAAATCAATACACATGTAAAACAACAGGAGAATATCAAAAACTCTGTTTTAAAGAGAAATTGGATGCGAGCAATTATGATGCTCAACTTTTAAACTCCTTTGGCCTACATAAAACATGGAGTGAAATAAAATAGTGAAGTAAACAATGGCTTTAAACTCAAAGCAATAACATGATTAATAAAATGCCATGACATACTCAGATTTTTATGAGCAAAACATAATAGAATCGCAAAAGAGGACCGCAACTCTTAATTTGAAAGAGGAACTAAGTTTGAATAAGTGCACGTCTTCAAACTTACTCTGCATGAAACTATATAAACATGATACACACCTCTAAAATAATGATTTAAGAATTTAAGTTGTACACAAAGAAGACAACAAGCTTAATCATGATCATAAAATGAAGCATTATAACATTATTTGACAAACATAATATGAAGTTACTCAGATGGGGTGACATGACAGCTACTTTCAACTCTACTGCGAGGAAATGGCGTCCTCGACATTTAGACGTGTATAATTATGACACTTTAAAATATGATGAAAATATTGTTTGATTTGGATTTTAGCAACATACACTTCATATGATATTTTGATAGAGTCAGTATTTGAGAGATATTGTCCAGATGACAAAAATATGTTGATTGCACAATAATTTGAAATTTAAATGTTGTATGATAATTTCATTTGAAGTATTTTTCAAAAGTCAGTTTACTTTTGTTGTTCTGCTGCTCGCTGGTAATATATCTTCCATCTTCGATAACAGTTGTATAACGTAGTGGCGATGAGTTCCTGTTCCTTACTAATGTAAAATAGGTGACATAATTTATCCAGCAAATGTCCGTATTGTTCCAAATTAGTATGTTGATGATTGCAGAAGATTTTACTTGCGTTGGCACTTGTTGCCTGAGCGATTTCAGAGTTTGTGAGAGTTGGTTCAGATGGGTTATATAAAGTGCGATGCGAGAGGTGGGTGTTTATAACATTATATCCAGATGGGCTTAAAAGAATAATATTTCCTAAGTACAGTCACAAATGGTGGTATAATATCAGTAAGATGTCCATGGTGGTCAATGTCTAGAAGGTGTTGGCATAAACATAATAATACTTTCAAGATATCTTGGGATGGAACACGACGTGAAATGTCCTCAAGTTGACACAAGATCAGAAAATTAAACTTTCTGTCCAGTAACTGGTCACAACAATTATCAGTTTGTAAATTACTCAATTTCTCCCAAGCTTGAGACATACAATGTTTTTCATGTTCGCTAACCAGGTGATTATCAAGAGTTTGTGCATGGTTGATAGCTGTTGGTGTGGAAATTAGTTCAGACTCAGAGTCACAACATGTATCAGATTCAGATGGTTCAGATGATGGATCTTCAGGAGGAATGTCATCATGGATAGAGTGTTCAGATGTTTGATCACTAGTGTCACATGGGAAATCGTCAGAATTGTATTCAAACATATCATCATGACTATCAGCAAGATCAGGTTCAGAGTCAGAGTTACTATCTTCACATTCAGGCTCAATTGCATGACTTTCATCAGTTGGATCAGTTTGCATAATACATGTAGATTGATGCTGGGCACTATGGTTGAAGCATGGTCTATCCATGGCATAACTACTTCCAAGAACACATACGCCTCCAGGGCCGGTGACGTGAATGGCTTCAGGAGTGCGTCCTGGAACAAGCACAAGGTCGAATACAACTGCTTCACCGTCGCCTACACTCGCTTGAACTTTTGCTGGATTGTTCCTGGTGATTCCACGCCAATGCACGAACACATCTTCTCTGGTGTCATCGCGGGTGATGAAGCCATATCCATTTTTAACATTGAACCACTTAACATGTCCGGATATTTGATGTGCAAGATATGATGGAGTTGAACGCTGTCTAATGTGATGGAGATGACGAAGATGATTCACTTCAGCTTCCAGGGCTTCCAGCCGCGAGATAATATCAGTTATCATGATGTAGTCCAAGGGTCGTGGGTGCCCTGATCCAATTTGTTGAAAGTTATCGCCAATTTTAGCCCCACGTTGAAGACGCCAATGTAACAGTGAAGATCACTTTGGATCCAGGGGCTTACTCGGGCGATATCAAATGGAGAATCCCGTTACACAAAATAAATAGACACGTGGATGGAAGACTTGTAGATATACGCTGTTGTTATACTCCGGCTTTAATATAATATAATATGATGATACGCAGAAACAATATTCTTGAAGAAGATGGATGCAATTAATAATAGTAATAATATGATATGAAGATTAAGTTGTTGATGTTGACCAGTTGGAAGCTAAGATGGAAGATTTGATGTTGATCAGTTGAATGCTCGGATGGAAGTGAAGTAAAAATGATCTAAGAAACAAGTTCATATGGGAAAACACTTGAAAACCAACTTAAGTACCATCTCTGCAACAGCATAAATAATAACCCTAACTAAGCATTTACTTAATACAAATCTTAACAATACATAACCTGATAAAGAGATAAAACTTTCTCATGAATTATTCATAAGTCGATCACCTACAATCTTGAGCCAAAAGATAAGTGGCAATAATTTACACCACACTTAAGTTTTTAGGATAACAATACACACTCATATAAAAGGAATCACTTGCTAAAGTGCTCTTAAAACTTCTATGAATGGAGGACAATAAACAATGAAGACATAAACATTTTAAATACTCATAAACTTGAGAATCAAAGGATGCCTACATTTTCATGATCAATGCATGAGGTAAATGACCTTTTCAAATTAAAGATAAACCATGATCTATTAAAATGATTTCAAAGACAATAATGATTACGATGGAAAATAAGTTTACTTGATGATGATAATGATCGATTAATTACAGTCATACAACAGATAGAAATATAATTTGATATGAAACCAAAAACCTACATTAATTAAGAATGACACAATCAAAATAAACAAAATAATAAACATGGTAAAGAATAATAAACCTTAAGTCCTAACATTTCAACCCCTACCCTTATTATTAAAACCAACCATTCTAGTGCCGGTTACATATATAATTTGTTTGTTTTCTTGTTCGTAAATCATTTCACTCTACAGAATCTTACAAAGGACACTTTGGACCTGTGCACTGTGTACGTTTCTCACCCGATGGAGAGCTGTATGCCAGCGGTTCTGAAGACGGGACACTCAGACTATGGCAGACCACAATAGGCAAGACATACGGCTTATGGAAATGTATAGAGCCAGGAGATCCAATAGCGCAAGAAGACGGTGAATCTATTCCTAACAGTGCAACGGCTGTCAAGCCAGAAGTATAATATTAATTTTGTTATTTAATGTGTTGTGTAGTGTACTACTGTGTTCAAAGTTTCAGGGTCAGACAAGGAAATTGTAAGGGTCCATGCCTAAATACCAGCGTAGCTTTCCTCAGCTTGACTGGGGAATCTCTCATCAATGGGAGCTTAATCATTGTGGCTGCATCAAGCTGCAGCTTGGCTGGGGAAGGCTTCGAATTGGTAAATAGCAGACCTGCCAACCTACCAAAGTCAGAATGAGGGACATTGAGACCAAAACCTTGTACATGTACACAAACCAGGTACCGACAAATTCAAAGACTTGAGGTGTGCAATACTTTCAGAATTCAGAAGGTTTTGCAGGTCTGAATTCATCACAATAGACTAGAAGAGAATGCTATAGCAAATTTTTAAGTGACATTTTCATCATTTTCTGCTGTTCTTACATTTAAATTTGCCATCACTGAAATTTCATTTGCCATCACTGAAATTGTCCCTCATTTTCACTTTGGTAAACCCCAAATGAGGGACAGTCCCTCAAAATGAGGGACAGTTGGCAGGTCTGAAATAGGTATGGGGCCCAAAGTAAGAAAAGAGGGCTTCATTTAACCCCTTGCATTGTGGAATTAGAAAGCTGCCATATTGGACTGTGCTGTATGTGGTACTTTAAAAAGAATGCAAATCAGACATTTTTGTGCATTTAGTATGATTTAGTATCTGATGCAGTAAAAATCACAGACAGCAACATAATTTCAAGCAACAACCAGGTTTCAACGCCACTGATCAGATTAAAAAGATGATAACTTTGACAGCAATTTGACAGCACACGCATTGAAACCTTGTTGCTTGTATCATACTTTTTAACATAATTTCACTTTGGTAAAGGAAAATACACAAAGAATACCAAAGAACACAATGCACCACTTCAGTTTTTTTTTTATTCCCTGTATTTGGGACTGGTTGGGGGAAAAAGACACACTACAGAAATGCAAGCCACAAAAAACTCCTGTGAAAAGCATGAAAATGCCCAAGAAAGAACCAAGCCAAAACAAACCCAGGAGATTTCCTGAAAACTTGCATTTCTGGTACAAAGATAATAACCACCAGCCCCCTGCTCTTAATCAACGTCTGTCTGTACACACAATCGAATCACACATCATGGAAGTTATTTAAAATTAAAATACATGGAGATGATCTGTGTCCAGTAGAACGAGAATGCACAAGGCAAGCTTTAATCCTTGGTTTGTGATTTGTGAAGCAATCTGGTGCAATATTTTCACCTTGGTTTATAACATGAAAAACATGTCAAAGTGAAAACTTGTAGGCATGATTAAGATATCAAGATGAATGCTCTACACTTGCGGGCAGAGAAGAACGGCACCTGTTTACATTTATAGAGCGTAAAAACACGGGAGGTGGGGTTCTGATTGGCTAATGTAATTGTCTGAGAATCGTAACAACAGACCGGTAATCTGATGGCAGATTATGAGTCAAAGAAGCGATCGGTGCAGAGTGGCACGCATCAAAGCCTGGCGTATGTTGCTCATTAACAGGGGCATGCAGGTCAATCAGAGCAAGAGAATGCTGTACTTCTCTGGAAGCGAGTGTAAATCTAATAATATTCTGAATGTCCTCTTCTGCTCCTAGGAGTATTAGTGTTTATAGTACAGGGGCTATAATTCTGCAGCATGATATTGAAATCAGAGATGCCAACCCTCCCTGATTCTCAGGGAGGCACCATGAAATTAATGAATTTTTTGTACATTCCTACAAACAAATTTGATAACATCACTGATTCAGGTAGGTTTTGTACCCATTACATTAGGTTGCATGTAATTCTGAAAACATCCCTGATTTCTGTGTGAAACGACCCTGATTACTGAATGTAAATGTCGGCATCTCTGTGAAATTCAAAGTTGCATTCTCATACATGGTTTAAAGGGCCTAATTGGGAGCCCTAACCACACTTCCCTTATCGAAATGGAGAAATTGGTGCCAGTGGACACCTGTAATTTCCTCAGTAGTGATAATACTACATTTTGTTTGGATTTAGAATACAAAATGGGCTCAAATTTGGCAGAGTGGATTCATCCAGTGTATTGTTACATAATTGAACTTTTCAGTAAATCCAATAACTCTTTACAGTTAGACCTGCCTGAGATGTTGTCACGCCGATGCGCATATCATTAATGCGCACAACGCGGCTTTCAAATGCGCAGTAACAATGTTAGCTAAATGATGTGCACATGTGCACATTGGTGTGACATCAAATGACAACACCAATTATGGGATTTACCAAAATGTTCAATTGTAAAATTTTGTCTCTCAAATTGAAATGCTATCATGAAACTGCACAGTTGAGGAGTAAGGGTTATGGGCTCATGGCTATTTAACAACAATTACAATGAAGTTGGATCATCCTCACCTTAATCAAAGAAAAAGAATAATGTTGATGTTAATCACACAATATGGGACCTTTCACTTTTTACAAAATGCTCAAGGCATCCCATCTTTCCATACATGACTTTTTTAGGTTTACATAATGTTGTACTATTTTTGAGCACAGTAGTATAATGCAGAAACTTGCCATAAACCAGGGCCACAATATACAATCATCCCTTGTCAGTTGAGAGGTTTAACTGCATGGGACAGATTGTAAACAATAGTTACTTGGCCAGATATTTAAGAAGGATTTTGAGAATGCATATAAATAGTATATCAGGGTCCATTAATATTTCTGCTGGTGTCAAAAGGTGCAAGTTTTTATCTGTGTTATCTTTGTTCATTTGATTACTTATATTTTTTACATTTTAAGTTGTAATGTAAAAAAAACTTTGAACTGGATAGGCTAAATAAAAGGCTAAAATTTGAAACACTTCAATGAAAAACAAACAAACCACAAATTAGATGAAATAGTGTGTGTCTAACACAAATCGTCGGTCGCAACACATAGTGGCGTACGTGAAGGACAAAATATGTTTCCAATCAAAACATTTTTGAAGGATATGCTACTAGCAACGGAGTTGATACTCCTCCACTGTTATCTCTCAGTGGCCCGATTCCATTTGTAATTTAAGTTTAAGGTTCAAACTATTAAACTGTATCTTTAAAAGTTAACAAGGAATAATTATTATAGGATAATAGCTAGCTCTAAACCTATATGCCACTATGTGAAACGGAAAATTTTGAAAATCACTCACGCCACTATGTGTTGCGACCGACGAAATGTTACCCAACGCTATGGACCACAATGGCCTCACCCCAATGGCACAGTTCAATAACCTCAATGAAACAATCATAGTGCAAAATTTGACCTTAAGTTGCATGGTATGAGTTTTTGTACCCAAATTTTCAGAGGTCATTCAATAAATGTACAAATGTACTGGTATTAAAGAACTGTGCCCCTAATAGATGAGCATATTGTGGATCCTAGTGAACACATCCAAAGGTCAATCTTTGAGTGTAGCAACATAGAACCTGTGTCCAAGAGATTGTCATGTTTGAGATCATAGTGTGAAGAGTAAGGGACATTCTTAGTCAATGGGAGTGGTCTAGTTCGTAGACACATAATCTGATTGGACAATCGCATGATTTCGGGTGTCATCTATCAGGCCGTAGATGACCCCATGTCCTCATGAGTGTTGATAACACGTAACACACTTGTAGAGGTGTGGATTGTGGATTGCGGATGGACGGGAGAATGTAACTTTCTGTATCTGTCACCACTGGGGGACACTTTTTTTTAAAAGTAATGTAACTTTTGGTGGCTACTTTCAAGCATTTTGGTGCTAAAAAGTAAAAACCCATATTCGCCATTTATTTTGAGCACCAAGCCTCAAAATATATATTAGATGCTTTGTATTAAAAATTTCCCATGTTCTGTAATTTAATTTTTGAGGGCTTTTTGGAATATTACTAAAGTCAAAGTAGCAAGCAAATAACAAGTGTAAACTGAGTATTTGAAATTAATGAGATGTGCTGAAAACATTTTATTTTATGATGTCAACAGGTGTTATAGCTAGCATATTGTTATCCAAAAATTACCTTTTGTTTTATTTTATATCATTATAAGATCAAAAACATTTCAGTTTTGTTTGTAAGAATTATTTTGTATGTTTTACTATGTAAATGCAGTACTGTGTAAACAAAGACAACATTGCTACAATAGGCCTGTGTAAAGATATATTTTAATTACTGCAAGATTCCTATTGTGGCCACCTGCACAGGTACATCGTCAACGGGGTACTGGGCTGGTACACACAGATATCTACACAGACCAATGCTGCTACTGCACAGGACCAGTGTTGAAATATGCCTCAAAAGTTACAGGCCAGCCGGGCTTGACCTTAAAAAGTTACCGGCCAGCCAGGCCGGCAGCTAGATGCCAGTCAGAAAAGTTACCGGCCAGACCAAAAAGTTACAGGCCAATGGCCTGCTGACCGGCCCTATTTCGAACGCTGCACAGGACCCACCAGCAGTGGTACTGCACTGGTATTACACTGTTACTCTCCTGGTACTCTCCTGGTACTGCACAGTGTGAGAAGTGTACCTGTGCAGGCAGCCCCAATCGGAATCTGGCAGTGTACATCGTCTTTGCAGTATAGACGAATCCAACGAGCCAAGTGATGGTCAGAATTTATTCGGACATTACTGGGTGTTGTGACTGCCCAATTGGGCGGATTAAAGCCGCTTAAAAATCAATGTTGTATTGTGTTGTAGACTTTTATCATTCTTTTGTCTACGTGTAACACGGTGATGGAATGCAGTTTAAATTTCCCACCAAGGACGCATAATTTCACATTTCTGGTGGAATAGATTCAGCGGGGACCCAGTTATGGCTGCCATTGAGGTGTAGGAATGCGTGAAATTGGATTCGTCTATAATGTTAGCCTAGTTCATCTAGTGTATTGTTTATGAAATGCATTAAAATAAGGCAAGTAGTAAGCAGGAGATGAAAGGGAGATTTATAGCTGAGAAGATATCAGATTCAGAGTTAACTGCTTTTACACACAGCATTGGAATTAGTGGCTTGGTGTAGCAAAATGCTACTCAATTTTATAAATTTGCTACATAATTTTGGAATTGAATAGTATTTTTGTGTCATAGACTAACACACTAAAATGTGTGAAATATACCAAGAGATATTTTGACAGCAGATTATGCTATTAAAAAAATTCTTAACCAAACGCTGTTTACACATGGCAAGTTGTGTATTATGTAACCATATCTGGTTTTATTAATGTTGTATATTGTTATGTCTTGTCTCAGCAGCATCAGATGATCAGCAATGAAATAATAAACTGGGCATTGCATTTATGCAGCACTAATATTCTTTCTCTAAATGTTTGCTTTATTTCTGGCTGCCTAGTACTCTACAATATGAACATCAGTATGGAATCCTATCTGATCTTGAATTTCTGATTTCCACCCAGTTATTCTTAAACACCTCTCCAATATTTGTATTATATCAGTGAACATCAGCGAAGTATAGCATGAATGCAGTGGCTTGCGCAAAGGTTGTTGGTCATTCGGGAAATCAGTCATTCTGCTTACAGTGCGGGCTACGTTCGCACCTTGCACTCCTAATCAGACTCCATTCGGGGGAACTGAATAACCTGGACCCACTTTCAATGTGCTGCACACGCCACTGCATGAATGGATCTCAAAGCCATAGTCTGCAATTTGGTCACAGTGACCGTGAGTGATGCCCTCATTTTTCTGAAATTTCTACTTTTTGCAACATTGTAAGTGTGATACCCAAGAGTGTATTTAAATGCCCCATTAAAGGCTAAACATGTCCTCTATTTACTGTAACATGAGTTTTAGATCCCCAAGGTTTATTTGCTAACTATTGGAATACAATATTTGTAAATAAACGTGTTGAACTCAGTCAAACAAATTATATAATACCCAATTTATTTAGTTGCATTAAACAATACATTGATACTGGTGGCATCCATTACTGCTTGTAGACAGGAAGTCTGGAAAGGTGATCTCCATGTTGTGGGTGGGCTTCCTGTACATTTGAATGGGACAGCAGTAAGTGTGACCAATTTTTAGACAAAAAATTGTGATTTTTTTCAAAGTTTGTGAGAACATAAGACTTTCCCATTGATGGATTTTTATTTCTGTCTATAAATATTTGTTTAATTAAGTTTTTCATAATGTATTTAAAGTTCTGATAAATAATTCTGTATAATAAAATAGCTAGGGAATGAGATAAAAACTGGACCGGCGGTTGACCACTGCCAGCCGTTCCGCCCGGTTCTGCCCGGTTGCCATTGTTTAGAACAATAGCAATATAACTACCATAGCAATTGATGAATACAATTTTTGAATAGATTGCCCTGCACTACAAGCAGGTTGCACTCATCACCTGTGTATGTCTGCAATCATAGATTGAATACAGTACCGCTCTTTTCAAAGGTACTAATCTTACATGTGCGAGTGATTAACATTTCTTTGACATCAATGCATAGGTACTGCGTAAACATTGTAGTGCAGGGCGATCTATTCAAAAATTGTATTCATCTATTGCTATGGCAGCCTTACGCCACTTCTACAGCGAATAATGGGCCATTTACACTCGGACTAGTCTTGTAACATATCTAAATTGCGAACACTATTGAAATAGTATAAAATCCATCAAAAAATGCAGTTGGGGTTTACAGATCTGTACATACATTTCAAGAAGCTCAATTCCTTGAAAGATCTATAATACACAGCCAAAAGGACATCTGATTGTGAAAACTAACATTTTGAGGGCAAAAAATAAAAATCCATTTTGAATGCCAATCCCATATTATTGCTTAGTATTAATTGGGAATAAAACAAAATTAAAAATGAGTAGACTGCTTTAATGCACAATTTCCATCAAATTTTAATTTTGGTATTCTTGGCTCAAAATGCTGAAATAACATGTTCAGGAATAGGGTTAGGGTTATGCTTGTGTGCAGGATATAACAGAATTATTCCAATTTGCCAAAAAGGGACTCAAAGATATATTTTTCAGTTCTGGACTTTGAAATTATTCCTATTCGAAATGGAGGCAAGTTGTCAAATTCTGCAAAATATTAAATTTTGCTAAAAAAATTTAGGAAGAAGTTTTGAAAAAGCATCCTATTCTCTAAACTAGTTTGTGACCCAAATAAAATAAAATAATACAATGTCGCACATTTCTGCCTAGTACTTTTTTCACAACCCCCCAGGTCCGCCAAGTTCATCCTGAAACATAATTAGGTCCAGAGTGCTCCCTTTTAAAGGAATTTTTAATATGACCCGTCTGACACCTGTTTGCATAACTTGCAACAAAGTATTGACTGGACTCCTCCACTTTATAATTGAAATAGGAATTAGTGTACACTTCATGCTACATTACACAACACAATTACCGGTATTTTGCTATCATTTTGCAATTTACTTGTTGAAAAGCATTATCTAAAATGTAATTATTAGAAATACATTTGAGATTAATGTTTTGTCATCAAAATACTTCATTAATAACCTAAAAATATTTATCCATCTTGGAAAATTATTGATTCACCCCTCAAAAATAATGGAAGAGTTCCTTGGATCCCATTTTTGTGTACATTGATGTCAATGATGTGTACCTGTCACGAAATCGAAGCGATCGATATGTGCGAAAGGAGCTGCTAGGAGCATGATCTTTCGAACTGAAACTAAAATAATTTGTGATAAAACCTGCTTTATTCATCGTTTACTATCATTTAAAAGAAACGATGTAAATAAGAGGTAGTCCGGGCTTATAGTGGCCAGGACGTTTGTCATCAATCGTCCAAAAATGAGCCAATATCCATCACTCTGTATGGTTAATTATGATCATGAACCTCAGACACGGGAAGTACCGATACCGAAGCGGTCGTCTAGGTCGCCGAGGCGGGTAGGTTCTGCGGGACCAACTTCAAGACGTGACCGCTCAGACACGACATTGAATTATGGTTATTTGTCGGTAAGAGAGGACATCAAGGTCGTAACTGAAGATTATACAACTCCGGTAAGCATACTAACGACCTGTTTATTTATTCAATCATGCAATATCCCTGGGAAATATCTGTTAAATATTTGAATATTGTACATTTTTTGTCATGATCTCAAATATATAAACAGATGTAACAAAATTTGGGCCGAGTAATTAAGACAAAATAGGGTATTTTTTTCGCACGGAATTTTGACGGTTAATTTAGATAACGAATTAAAGGAACTGTATGAGTGTGACTGCAGTATGATTTTTAAAGAGGACTAGCCTGTGTTTAGGGAGAAGTATGCTCCGCCAATCATTAAACTTGGTCATTTTCTGTGTGGTCTGCCTGAAAAATCTTTATGATCTCTTCCCGCAAAATTAATAGGGCTGCTAAAGGACATGTCTTGAGCTTGCCAAATTTTCTTGTTTATTTATCTTTTCGCATGGTGTCAAATCCATCATTTCTGCAATCGTGTAAAACCCTGCATTGTTAACGATCAGCTGTTTCTTGATCTGTATTATTTTTATGTTATTATAGTGTTATGTGCCCTGAAAAGTTTTTGGTAGTATGCGCCCTTACTGTAAATTCGTAAGGTCATCAACTTTGGTCACTAATTAATATTATTTTGTTTGGCTGAAAGGTTTATGATTGTTTTTGGTTGAGGATCATTAAAATATTGATCTAATTGTGTACACAACCAATTTATTTAATTAATAGCAATCAGCAGAATTTGATTATGCATTGTTTTGTTTTGATATTTTGAAAGTTTAGTAGTTTTGTTGTTTGGATATGTAATTTTGAAAGACATGATTATGGTAGGACTTAAAAATGTTCTACAAAGTGACAACATTTCTAAATTTAGAAACTTTTATTAAGGTCATCACCTGATCTTAGTTTATCTATTATTTTGTGTTTTTACTTCCTCATAAATGTGTTGGAAGTGACAAATGTTGTTTTCATTTTGGAAGTTTACTTGTATTGCAAATTATTTGTGTTTCTTTCCTCAAAAATGCATGAGTTGTTCCAAGTTCAGTCAAGGTTTGTTTACATCAATTTGACCCCAGTCATGCTTTAGGACATGTGCCATCCTATAATATTTTTCTGCACGGTAACTGATTATGTAATGTGAGTTGACCTTTCCACTTTCCAGTTTCATGTTGCTTTTATTTGCATAGGTCACCCATCTCTTTAACAAGGTCAATGCCACTCAGTGCCTATGGTTATTATATGTTTTGGTGATTATAAAATTTGTAGTAGAGATTTAATAATTAGCATAATGCTCCCTTTGTTTTTGACCTGGGATGTTAGTCAGTCTAGCTCTGGTCTCCAACATGCCAGTTCCTTGCTAGACCACCTCCACCATTTTGCTGTAGGACTTTTCATATGAAATAAATATATTGTTGTCAACAAATAGCTCTGTGTCATCTGTATTATTCTTCATTTTATCACCAAGTGTATCGTTTTATAGCACCATCAGTTTTTACAATGGAGACTTTATTAAAGAGATTGCAGCAACTGGAAAGCAAAGTTAAAGAACTGGAAAATAAACTTGTGCATCAGCAGCCTTGCAAATGCAAGAATCCAAAGACAGTGAATGTTTCTTCGACTTCAAATGTTTCTACCTCACCTGATAATACCCCGGGATAATACACCTGTACCAATAATTGCAACAAATGTTGAGGGAACTGTGAAATGGTTTAACGTGACTAAAGGGTATGGATTTGTTACCAGAACAGACAATGCAGAAGACATTTTTATTCATAAATCAGGAATTGCTAAAGCGAACCCTAGACACAAGCGTGCCAGTGTTGGACAAGGTGAAATTATTGTCTTTGACATTATCAGTGTTTCAGGAAGGACTTCAGAAGCAATAAATATAACTGGACGTGATGGCAATTGTGTCACTGGTAGTAAATTACCCACTAAACATGCCAAAACAATTCCTCCAAATGGATCATCAGTGTGCAAAAATATACAACTCTCAATATCAAGTTCACCAGTTGAAGTTCTACACATGTAAGCACTTCACCCACCCCCGCTGTAGACAAGAGTACAGGTAGGCCTATGGATTCATCACAACAACTGAATTTGGACATATCAACTCCGCCATCTGGGATGCCCATCTGCTCTCGTACTCCGTGCAATTATATTTCTTCTAAGGCAAATGACTATCATCGTGAACCTGAACCACAACGTGTATCATCAGAATCTAAAAACTCTATTCCGGTCTGGAGGACATTTGTTTCACGATTTTCATCTTCGCCACTATAAATATATGCCAGAGAACAATTAATAACATGCTAACTAAATACTGAACTATATTTTTATACTGACTTTGACTGAGAAATCGGACTATAAATTGCTTTTATTTGTGATATGAACTTGGGATATATACTTTCGTTTTGTTTGTGGGAAGAAAAGGTTTGTTTTGTTTGTTTATCTTAATGTCTGTTCAAAAATAGGTTTGCAGCTTTGAAGTGATCCAAAATTTTACTTCAGATATGACACTGTTTGCATTTTTGGATTTATCTTTGTTTATTTGTCTATGTGCACGAAAATGTTTTGGTGTAAAACCACGCTAAAACTAGCCAATTTATAGAGTGCGAATATTTGCACTGTTGATTTATTTTTATTAATATCCAGAGGGACTTAAAAATCCCGGCCCACGCCTCCTCCTTTTTCGGAACGCTGATTCTTTTACAAAATGGTGTCAGAAGTGGGATGAGGTTTTTTGGATAGTATTGTTTTGTTGTGTGGGATGGGTTGGCAAAATGTGTAAAGTGACATTGTTTTCATCGTTTTTATACCTTTGGTTATATGTAGAAATTTATATGCTCATTTATTATTGTGTACTGGTTGGTGCTGTTATCATTATTATTATGTCATTACACTGATCGTTAACTCTTGTTTTGTTTAACCCATTTTTTTAAAGTTACGTGATGTGTAGCAGCCCAAATTTTGTCTCTTTTTGTAGGTGTCAGCGTTTTATGCCGGGGCGGCATCGTCTTCGGTGGGGGCTCTGTAACAAAATTTGGGCCGAGTAATTAAGACAAAATAGGGTATTTTTTTCGCACGGAATTTTGACGGTTAATTTAGATAACGAATTAAAGGAACTGTATGAGTGTGACTGCAGTATGATTTTTAAAGAGGACTAGCCTGTGTTTAGGGAGAAGTATGCTCCGCCAATCATTAAACTTGGTCATTTTCTGTGTGGTCTGCCTGAAAATCTTTATGATCTCTTCCATAAAATTAATAGGGCTGCTAAAGGACATGTCTTGAGCTTGCCAAATTTTCTTGTTTATTTATCTTTTCGCATGGTGTCAAATCCATCATTTCTGCAATCGTGTAAAACCCTGCATTGTTAACGATCAGCTGTTTCTTGATCTGTATTATTTTTATGTTATTATAGTGTTATGTGCCCTGAAAAGTTTTTTGGTAGTATGCGCCCTTACTGTAAATTCGTAAGGTCATCAACTTTGGTCACTAATTAATATTATTTTGTTTGGCTGAAAGGTTTATGATTGTTTTTGGTTGAGGATCATTAAAAATATTGATCTAATTGTGTACACAACCAATTTATTTAATTAATAGCAATCAGCAGAATTTGATTATGCATTGTTTTGTTTTGATATTTTGAAAGTTTAGTAGTTTTGTTGTTTGGATATGTCATTTTGAAAGACATGATTATGGTAGGACTTAAAAATGTTCTACAAAGTGACAACATTTCTAAATTTAGAAACTTTTATTAAGGTCATCACCTGATCTTAGTTTATCTATTATTTTGTGTTTTTTTCTTCCTCATAAATGTGTTGGAAGTGACAAATGTTGTTTTCATTTTGGAAGTTTACTTGTATTGCAAATTATTTGTGTTTCTTTCCTCAAAAATGCATGAGTTGTTCCAAGTTCAGTCAAGGTTTGTTTACATCAATTTGACCCCAGTCATGCTTTAGGACATGTGCCATCCTATAATATTTTTCTGCACGGTAACTGATTATGTAATGTGAGTTGACCTTTCCACTTTCCAGTTTCATGTTGCTTTTATTTGCATAGGTCACCCATCTCTTTAACAAGGTCAATGCCACTCAGTGCCTATGGTTATTATATGTTTTGGTGATTATAAAATTTGTAGTAGAGATTTAATAATTAGCATAATGCTCCCTTTGTTTTTGACCTGGGATGTTAGTCAGTCTAGCTCTGGTCTCCAACATGCCAGTTCCTTGCTAGACCACCTCCACCATTTTGCTGTAGGACTTTTCATATGAAATAAATATATTGTTGTCAACAAATAGCTCTGTGTCATCTGTATTATTCTTCATTTTATCACCAAGTGTATCGTTTTATAGCACCATCAGTTTTTACAATGGAGACTTTATTAAAGAGATTGCAGCAACTGGAAAGCAAAGTTAAAGAACTGGAAAATAAACTTGTGCATCAGCAGCCTTGCAAATGCAAGAATCCAAAGACAGTGAATGTTTCTTCGACTTCAAATGTTTCTACCTCACCTGATAATACCCCGGATAATACACCTGTACCAATAATTGCAACAAATGTTGAGGGAACTGTGAAATGGTTTAACGTGACTAAAGGGTATGGATTTGTTACCAGAACAGACAATGCAGAAGACATTTTTATTCATAAATCAGGAATTGCTAAAGCGAACCCTAGACACAAGCGTGCCAGTGTTGGACAAGGTGAAATTATTGTCTTTGACATTATCAGTGTTTCAGGAAGGACTTCAGAAGCAATAAATATAACTGGACGTGATGGCAATTGTGTCACTGGTAGTAAATTACCCACTAAACATGCCAAAACAATTCCTCCAAATGGATCATCAGTGTGCAAAAATATACAACTCTCAATATCAAGTTCACCAGTTGAAGTTCTACACATGTAAGCACTTCACCCACCCCCGCTGTAGACAAGAGTACAGTAGGCCTATGGATTCATCACAACAACTGAATTTGGACATATCAACTCCGCCATCTGGGATGCCCATCTCCTCTCGTACTCCGTGCAATTATATTTCTTCTAAGGCAAATGACTATCATCGTGAACCTGAACCACAACGTGTATCATCAGAATCTAAAAACTCTATTCCGGTCTGGAGGACATTTGTTTCACGATTTTCATCTTCGCCACTATAAATATATGCCAGAGAACAATTAATAACATGCTAACTAAATACTGAACTATATTTTTATACTGACTTTGACTGAGAAATCGGACTATAAATTGCTTTTATTTGTGATATGAACTTGGGATATATACTTTCGTTTTGTTTGTGGGAAGAAAAGGTTTGTTTTGTTTGTTTATCTTAATGTCTGTTCAAAAATAGGTTTGCAGCTTTGAAGTGATCCAAAATTTTACTTCAGATATGACACTGTTTGCATTTTTGGATTTATCTTTGTTTATTTGTCTATGTGCACGAAAATGTTTTGGTGTAAAACCACGCTAAAACTAGCCAATTTATAGAGTGCTAATATTTGCACTGTTGATTTATTTTTATTAATATCCAGAGGGACTTAAAAATCCCGGCCCACGCCTCCTCCTTTTTCGGAACGCTGATTCTTTTACACAGAGAAAGAGGCTTACGCATCATACACTGGAACATGGAAACATTCAAACATTACAAACTAGTACACAAGATCAATTTAATGATGCTTAATTGTTATTCTTAATATATCAATATACAGGGGAAAGAAGAATTACGCATTGCACACTAGCACATTTAATATATGAATTTACAAATTGGAAACATAACATGCATGTCCAGAGTGAAATCTTCAGTACCTGAAGTCTACACTTTTAAGAAGAAGAAGAAGAAGAGTTTTTACTCTGGTATATCTGCCTATGCATGTTGTTTCCATTTGTAAATTCATATTTAAATGTGCTAGTGTGCGATGCGTAATTCTTCTTTCCTCAAATATATACATGATATATGCAGATTTTTCCTCTCTTATTTAGGGTCTGTTCAATAAGTATGAGCCCCCCTGGGGTAAAATTTCCAAATGGCATGCCAAAAAATGCTTACCCCCTCTTTCCTCGGCCTGCCAAAAATTGCTTTCCCCCCACAGTCTGCCAAAAAAACCTTGCCCCCCCCCTTTTGACAGGTATGCCAAATTTTTTTGATCCATATTTGCAAACCTTAAATGGTCTGGATCACAGCAGCTGAAGGGAGTATCCCATCATGCATTGCAGTATATCTGCATGCCCCATAGCAAATGTATGCAAAATATAAACAAGAGCCGCTTAGATATTAAGAGCCATGGATAGTTTCACAATACTTTAGGGGTCATATTTTTGCAAACAAAAGTCTAAGCTTCCTTGATTTAAGCAAGTTATTTAAAGTTGAAGTGAGGGATTTTGTGTACATTTTCTATGGCACATTCAGTTCTATTATGGTACCACAAAGCCTAATGGGATACTCCCTTCAGCTGCTGTGGGTCTGGATATTAAATAGATATGTTGCATCAAAGCTCATTAAGCAAGTCTAAATTGTTTTCCTATTACTTTAATATATTTTTAGAGCATTTTATTTAAAAGGCGCCCCAAGGCATGAAAGTGTGTCAAAAATTGCTTGCTCCCTCTCTTCTCGATCTCGGATGGCCAACAATTGCTTGCCCCCCAGCTGGCCAAAAAATTCTTGCCCCCCTAATTTTCCCGCCCCCAGGGCTCATAATTATTGCACAGTTCCCAATAATATTATTTGTATGTAAATCTTGAAATAGATTTAGGGACTGTGATATAATTTGGCATTGGGGAACTTGGGGAATTGGGGCAAGACATTTGACAAGTAAATTTTGACCAGCTGTAAGGGGCATGTGACCGGGTCATGTATTTTTGGCACACATTTATGGGGCACCTTCTAAATCTAAAAAAGGCATGCTTAGACCAGGGGGTAGGCCTACTTTTTTGGTCTGGGTGATCCACTTGATGCTAACTTTGCTCGAATTTTCATACGAAAAAAATTGCTCTATAATATGGTAATATGGGGGCAAAACGATCTGCTCACAGGGAAAATTGGAGATGGCAAAAAGATCTGCTCTCAGTTAGCACAGGCTCTGTGCAGTGTACCCTGTGCTGTACTCTGATACCTATGATGATCCAAGATATTGCCAGTGGTGGCACCAGGTTTTTTTTGGGGGGGGGCATTGGGGAGCAAAGTGAATGTCAGGGGGAAAATCAACAAATTTTGGGCAATTTGCTACAAAAAGTGTAAATTTTCGTAATTTTGAGATTTTACTGGAGGGTAAGGGGGGGGGGACAAAATTTTTAGCCAGTCTTTTCAAGATAATGTATTCTTGAATTTGTTTCTTTTTTCAAGCATCGGGTAAGCTTTAGTCCTAAAACAAACCAAGCTGATCCAGCAAGACGTCACACCTCACAACTCACGCAGAGTCTGACATCTCCACGCTATGACTTACCATACCGAGCACAGTTTGAGGGCGCTGCACACCACAAGCGATCACACAGTGATGACTTCAGGTTACCAGTCTTAAGATGTGGTGGGGCAGGGGAAACCAGTTTAACTGTCAATGCTGAAATGCTGCAGGATCCAAAGTGGAATGAGTACCTCAGTGCATGGGTGTCTGGCAAAAAGGTAAACTGGAAGGGTGTGTGTATGGGGGTGGGGGGCTTTATTTAGCATTACGTTTCACTACCTGGAGAGAATTGATCAAAAATTGAATTCCCTCCTGAGGTTGGTACATGTCAATGAGTTGACCAGATCACAAGGATATCATATAGCTATTGGCAGTATATATAACACAAATGGTCAATGAGTTACATACAAATGACCTTGTGTGGTATTTAGTTCCCAGGAAGTGAGTTTTACCTGAGGCAATTTGTGGTTAAATCTTGATCCCTCACTACAAGAGTTATTACCGTCGATTTGGTTAAAAAAGGAGGTGAGAAATGATCAAACCTCTCCAGGTAACAAAACATAATGGAAAATTGATTTAGAAAATAAAATATATGTGCACAACTTTTTCCTCAAAATGGGCTGATATAACACACAATTTTGCATGCACAAGCAAAATTCTACATTCAAAGTGCCAAAGTTGTACAAATGATGACTGTACGGGTATGCTGCCCCGGAAAGACCCCTGTTTTTGGACTGCGTAACACTGACGCCAGAATTTGACCAAAACAGAGTACTGAAAGACCTTTTGTTGGCAGAATGCAACACTATCGTAAGTGCAGTAGAATGCAATAGCTGCCTTTTGTAAAACCCCTATTGTTTTCAGCACTCCCCTCATCATGCTCATTATATAAAGTGTTGAATCTGTTGATGTTCTGTATACTTTCCTGATGGCCACTAAGCTAAACCCAAGATATCACCTTTACATGTAGTTGGGTGTTTTTTCTAGTGTTAAACTGTTATTGGTTAAAAGTAAGTACATTTATTGAAATGTTGCAAATGGCAGCTATTGCATTCTACTGTACTTACGATAGTGTTGCACTCTGCTGACGCTTTGATTTTGATCATTTCAGCTCTAAATGACTCCTAAATTGCCCATTCCTCACATATCTTGGGTTTTAGGCGATTTTCAACCTGCAAATCAAAAAAGACCCTTGATTTTAACTGTTGGCAGCTCCAAAAACTTCACCCTTTTTACCTATTGGCAACTCCAAAAGATCCCTTTTACCAGTACACCGTCAGTTCCCAAAGACCCACCACCTCAAAATTCCGGGGGAGCAATTGCAATTCTAATATGCACATATTTAATGTTTACCCAAGTTACTCTAACAAGTATGGAAAGCTCTTTAATGTGTTAGAGCCTGGTTAATTTTTATTCCACAATGCTCGCAAATATTGACATGGTATATTTACCCATGCAGCAGTATACTCACAGTGCTATTCTAAACATTAGTGTTCACTCTGAGGCTGTATTTCATAGTTTGGTTGCTTTTCTATTCGCCGGGGAAGTGACATAATAATCAGATTAACTACCATAGCAATAGATGAAAACAATTTTTGAATAGATCGCCCTGCACTACAACGTTCATGTGGTACCTAGATGCATTGAATCATAGATGTCACAGAAATGCTGATTACTCGCATCATAAAGATTAATATCTTTGTATTCAATCTGCGCTTGCAGAGATACACAGGTGATGAGTGCAACCTACTTGTAGTGCAGGGCGATTTGTTCAAAAATTGTATTAATCTATTGCTTTGGTAGTTAATCCGATTATTATGTCACTTCGACAGGGAATTAAACAGCCAGGAACACATTGAATGAGCTTGCTGTTCAATAGATTTTTTTTTTTTGTTGCAATTTCCACAATGATTAAATTCAACAACTTTATATAGTTAGGTCCTACTCCCTATTCCAGAAATATACACTCACTACTTTTTGTGGATTAAAAAATATTATCCTGTATTGCCAAATGAAACATAGCTAATTCCCAATAATCCTTTATTTAGTTCTTACTGGCAATATTTTAATAGTCAAATGTTTAAATTTGGTTAATTTTGGGAAATAAAGGCTAAAACTCAAAGGTCGCAGATAGGGTAAACTATTATACCTTTTTGGATTCCTTATGACCAGGCGAGTAATTTGGTATACTTTTTAAAAGAATTGGGATAATTAATCATTTTGACCCCCTGTTTGACCTTGACCCCTACCAAAAATTCCTGACACTTTGAAGAGGGCAGTCCAAGCCAAATTTGTTCAGCTCCTTCAGGCATGCCAAAAACACTTTCAAACCTTTGTTACAAAGATTTGGTCACCAGACATTAGGTCTTTTCCTCTACTACCATCCATATACTAAAATTGGCCTAGTAGCAAAAGGGGTATTTGATACAATATATACCAAGAGGCTGAAAATGCTACCCATGTTTGTGGCACATTCTTGTGTGGTAATTTGTACCCAGTACCCCCTCCAGGATCTCATCTCTCCATCTCTTGTAATTGTCTTCCGCAGTTCCTGCTGCCTACCATAAGGCTCAAATACAGTAATTGCTGTTGTCCATCATTTAGTAAGCTCATACAAATGGGAAAAGATGTGTTACTTTTACAAGTAATTCTTCAAAATGAACTTGAAAGCGATATAAACCTGTTCATGCTGCATTAGGTGCAATCACTGAATATTTACACAAATACCATTCATACTCATTTAAATAAATACAAAAGGTCCCTATGAGTTGATTAAATATTCATTGTATACAATTGGATGTCTAGATGTGGGTTAGTGGCACATTCAGTATGGTGTCTAAATTGATACAATCAATACTGAAATATATTGATGAATATGACAATGTTTGCATCAACATGGGACGAAATGAATGTTAAGTCGGACATTACCAGTGCATTGATTATGGCAACTTAATAAAAGAATCAATGACGCCTGTGGCATCCGGAAGACCACTGTGATCAATATTTGATCAAAAAGACAAATAACTCAATAAATAGTGCAGGTTTCGATAATCTTTATTGCTTTTTCCATGGTTATGTATTGAATGTTTTGTATCAATTCAAAAGATTACTTTTGTCATTATAATTTTGTGGTTATTTTGCGATATTTGTAATTTCCTATACCGGTATACTATATTTTTAAACGCCCTGGGGTGTGACATTTTTGAAATAGGGGTGTTTATTAGGATGGAAATTTCAGCAATGTACAATATGGCCGACATTGATCTATTTTGACAGGAAAATTGATGAGGGTTCGGTAGATACTGAGACGATAATGTCCATGATTTATGGAAGGTTAAAGTCCCCCCCATTGGTTACACCACTGATTCAATTGTTTAACAGTATATCCTGGTATTTTTTGTTTCATTCAATTTTCAGGATGGTTGTCGAGCATATCTCAATATCGCCAGGACGATGTCACTCATCGACAGAGGACTCATGCATTACCTGGTATGTATAAAGGGACAAGAAAAAACATCTTTGCTATATTTTCTTGCATTTTCAGTTGGATTGAAAATTAAATTTTTAAATTTTCATACAATTTTTAAGGGGATCTATATTGTTAAAACAAGGGGCAGGGCAGGTAAGCCACATCCTGGCCAAAACATTGACTGCAATACTGAGCTAATAAGCTGTGTGTTGGTTCCTAAATCTACACATTAAAATGAAATAAGTGTTATACAGGTGTACATTTCCCCCATGGAGAGAAGTAGTTACACTTGATTCAGGTATTGTGACCAAGTGATCTTGTTTTGGTATTTAATGTCTACGATTACAGTATATATTACTGTAAATTACTGTATAAGCAACAATGCTACATTGTTTAGGTCATGGACTAAAGAGATACAGACAAACTTCAAACAGTCAAAGTTTCAGCATCACCCGATAATAATGAGGGCTGATTCATTGTTCCATGAAATGCGATAGGCAAAACTGCTATGCACATACCACATAATTTTATGGTCCATCTTGTAAATGCAAAAACATGCAAAGCTCTACACAACACTGGCATGATTGTTAGACATGGCACGATTGAATGTTCGGCCCTCATGAATATGCGAGAATTCACAGCATTGGTATTTTGTCTGGGTTGGAAAATTAGCCTTGTGAAATGGGCTATTCTAGTTGAAATCAATGGAAGACATGACCTTGATCTCACACATAAGGGTTGTGGATTTCAAATAAACACACCCATCCAGGGAACTCCATTTATACTTAATATGTGGAAGATTAAGGTTGTGTCTTCCGTAGGGGTGTATAGATGTCAACTGGATGTGCAAAAAGTTGAATACACTTTTTGATACAGACCATTGAGTGCCATGCACTTTTTAGATTATAATCAAATATATATAAAGTATAATATAATTCATATATTATAGTCTTCATCTCTAACACAATTTTTTGTTGCCAAATTTAGCCTGATTTTGAGGGTCTTCCCCACATTCCGTGCCCTCGATTCTGGCAACACATGCACAAAGAGAAGCTACCGGAACCACAGGTAGAGAAACCAGCAAAGAAAAAGTCATCAAGAAACCAGAATTCTGGTCTTGGAAAGAACGGACGGCTCGAAAATACCAAGCTTGGCACCACCAGAAGAAAAAAAGCCAGGTATGAGAATGATGTGAGATATTTGAAAGATTTAATCTATCTGGCAAGATCATGATATACCATAGAATTCCTCTACAAGCATATGCCTCTAATATTATGTTAAAGGTATTTTGATGAAAGAGACGAAGGGCAGACACCCTCCACAAAACATTACAATATATTGGTAATACAATAATGCATGTTTGTACAGACACCTGTATCAGGTATTTAGTTCCTCAAACTCCAAATAATGTTTTTTTGGAAAGTTTCTTGCAAGGTCTTGAGGGTTGCCCGTCATTTGAATTAAATTGCCTGACCTAATTTGACCTCTAAAACATTTACCACACATGTATAGCCCATTGGGGGTTCAAAGAGTTCAAATATGTGCTGATATGGCCTTGTTCTACAAATTGGATCTACTAAAAAGGTCACTTAGCTTATCAAAACATACAATTTATAATATAGCATCTATCAAAGGCATTAATTTTGCCCGTCCCAGGAGCAAACTGGCCATCTAAAATGACGGCCAGACGTGTGGCTAGCTAAGACCCTGTTGTAGATGGAGTTCTGCTGTAATTGAATTCACTCGAAGATATACATAGCCCCCGAACACATTCCCACAATACAATTCTTGGTCAGCTTGCAGATAGTTTGGTTAAAAAAGAAATATTTTCTCATGAAAGACTAAGTTTGTTGTAGACCTGGTAGAGAAAAATGCCACAAAGTGAGTGGATATTCATACATTGCATATTATGTTAAACAGTTCAATCCTGAGGTTCTTTGATACATGTAGATGCCTTAGGGGCCTTTTCTTCGGAAGGTGTGGGGTCATTTTTGGAAAGAAAAATAGGGGGTAATAAAATTTTTGATGACCACAGATAGTGTGTTTATTTTATTCAAAAAGATTGATTTCAATACAATTTTAGCCTGTTTAGGGGATAAGGTGTATCTGTGGTGGGGGAGGGGAGAAGTCAAACTTTTTGTTGCCGAAATAGGGGGTCGCAATTTTATTGATGCAGACTTTTGTAAATTTGGGACCCCCTTGTGAAGAAAATGCTAGCCCCCTTAAGTGTGATATGTAGATTAGTCCTCTACCTGATACATGTGTATAGCCATATCAAAAGGGTGAATTTGTTGGCAGAATATCTTTTTCCAAGACAAATGCCAGCCAATCAGAAAAGGTGATGGTGTCAAGAAATCCTTTTGATATATGATGGCTATTATAGTTGTCACCCATTCTAGCTTAGGGATTAATCACCTTTCATGATTAGTGATATGTGAACTCACTTGTAAGTTAATGTAATACACAACCAGATTCCTATTGCTGCTGCCCCATGTACATACTGCCCAGCTACTTCATCGGCACTCTAGATTACCTGTGTAGGTACTCCAGAGTACACACATTGGAATCGTGCTTACATTATACACACTGGTACTGCACTGGTACTTAAGTAGCCACTAAGTACCTCGGCAGCTGTGTACTATTGGGGTTGGCAACAATTGGTATAGGCAAAATATTAAATTCTCGATCATGCGAGCCAACTTGGGTACGCACAGAATATTGCTTCAAGCGTACTACGCAAAGCCACATGCTTACAGCGCAAGCATATCTTTCGAGAATTGACCAATCATGGTCTGTGGTTGCGCGATTGTGTTGTTCCAACAGTATGTGGAATGTACATCCTCTCATGATCGAGAATTAGATATTTTGCCTATAGTGTATGTAGTATATGCTGTGTTTCTCAATCTCTTCTACATCTCTATCTATATACACTGTAGCTCACTGTTGTCGTTACTGCAATGCACTGTGGCGTGACGTTAGCACCTTTCAATCTATCAGAGATGATGTTCTTTCCACTATCGAAGAAGAAACTCTTTCAGCTCTTGCAAGAGAAGATCTGTCTAGTAGAGGAAGCATCATTAGTGAGGAATTGGCTCTTACTAATCAACAATCAAGTCTTTCCAATCCAGGATTGATTATTATCAATGGAAAACCATATCTTTCTAACGATAGGCCGTTTCTTTCGGACAAAAAGTTGCATCTTTCTAATAATAAACCAAAACTTTTGGTGCATCTTTTGAATAACAAACCAAAACTTTCATCTTTAAAAGTACCTTTAAATGATCCTAATCTGCTGCCCTCTAGTGATTATACATTGCAAGGCTTGCCAGTTTTGCATACATCGGCTGTGAATGATGCTGGCAAAGTTTTATCGTCTGATGATGAAAATGATGAAACATTGCAAAGACTGTCGATCTCGCATACATCCACTGTGTATGATGCTCGCAGAGTGTTATCGTCTGATGATGATAATGATGCTGGCAAAGTGTCATCGTCTGATGTTGATAATGATGATGGCAGCAGACGGTTCCTCACTAGCCTTCCTCATATATATTTACCTACTTATGAGTCTGATGGTAAGTTGCTGACAAATAATAGTTCATCACTGCATGTTTTAACCCCATGAGAACTACCTGCCGATTGGCCAAAATGAATATTGTGTCCAATTTTAACCAATCAAGGAGGGTATTAATAAGATCATCTGCAAATGCAAGTTTGACCATAAATAGTTTAAAGCCTAGTCATAATTGGCAATTGAAATGAATATTTCAAGTTATCAACCAATCAGAAATGCTGTAAGATGACCAGTAGTGTCCAGGGGGTTAATCTTTAAATAGACTGAAATACTTTTAATTTTTGACCACATCAAGAATACAAGGACAAAACAAAGGGAATTCAATTTTGAAAATGTGGCACTACATTTTATGTGCAGCAGTTTGATATGACTCGAGATGGCCAAGTAGAACTACAAAATGATGGTATAAAAATAATAAAAAGAAGGACTTGAAAGTTAAATTAGTTCATTATAATTCATTGTCCTCATTTTATGATATTTTAGAAGGAGTATCAAACAGCAGACAGCCTTCTACTTATATAGATGATGCAGAAAATAGGAAAGTTTGGAATTAAATCTCCTACTGGAACTTACTTTTTGCAAACTTCAGCAGGTTAGTTGCCAGCTGATGCAGTCTGTAGGCTCCAGGCACAACATTGCGAGTTTGCAATAAGTAAATTCCAGTAAGAGATTCAATTCCAGTTCTTTCTGTTTACAACTACTGTATGACTGAGAACATTCACTCATGATGTTGCAAAGTTTTTAAACAAAAATGTCAGTAAAAAATGTTCATGTGTCAGCTAGTGGACAGTGCATTCTATTAACAAATCACCTCATTGATCAGTTTCACACTATCTATATATCAATCATTTTCATCTGCATTTTTCTCTTCCTGTTTATCTTTTGCACAGTGCACACTTAATTCATTTTCAACCATTTATCATCTAGTGACAGTATCATCATCATATTGTTGTTCTATGTAACAGTGAATCAACCTCCAGTGGAAACAGTAAAACAAGAACCTGAAAAGGGTGAGATAGCTATGTTAAAGAGTGAGATGTGTGGAGTGAATGGATTTTCTAATTTATTTAAAACAAATAGCTTTTTGCCTAACCATTTAATTGATAATTAATAGCATCTCATAGGCTTTTACGTAGCTATGTTTTTCGTTTAATATGTTTAATTTTTTCCTTATTGAAAAAGTTTGTGTCCAATTTCGCTTAACCATACTGTAATGCTGTAAATCCTTTAATGATGTTAATTCTATTGGAATAGCAGACTATATTGGACATTGATTTCATCTTTTTTTTTACATTGATTTAAACTTTTTTTTATTTATCTTTTTTAATTTTGTCTGAAGTTCTCTCTTGTGTGCTTAATTCTAACTACTGATAATTTAATCTGAACTGTTTGATTGAAGTACCAATTAATACAGTAATAGTTTAAAGCAGCTCATAGCTATTAAAACACAGAAGTTTTCAGAAGAAAGAAATAGTAAAATAAGAACCTGAAAAGGGTGAGATATTAAGATCAAAACAAGCAAACTTTTTGACCATTAACCACCATCATGCACTTTCACCAGATGCTCTAGTATACCTCATTATCATTAGCCCAGGGGATAGGAACTTTTCTTGGATCTTACATGTTTTGAATTCTCATGCTCCAAAAGTAAATGTAAATATGAGACTGATACTCTCCAGTACACCTCATTATTATCATCAGCCCAGTGGTGGGGAGGGACGTTATTTTGGTGTTAAAATTTGTTTGAGTTCACATACATGTACTCCAACAAAAGTGAAGGTAATATTATGGGAAAATGATACCTATGCAGGATGTTAGGATGGCAAAAAAGGGACCTAATTGGCTAATCCAGTTTAAAATCCATAAACATTACTTTAATCTCCCATACAGGGAGTGTAGATTTCAAATGAAGTTGCCTATTCTGGCAACCCCATTTGAAATTCACACTCCCTGTGTGGGAGATTAAGGTAATGTCTTCCATAGGAGGTGTATGGATTTCAACAAGAATAGCCCAAGTTTTGATTTGGATACTTTTCCAGGTCTTTTACATGATTTTGTGTATTTCTTTACAATTTACAGGAAATTTGATACCTTAAACCTGCAAATTATTGGCAAATTACCTGCTGATTGGTTACATAAAGACTGTCATGATTTATTGAGCCAATCAGCAGCATGGTATCAATGGTGGTAGGGGTGAAGAGGCTTAACCCCATGAGTGCTACCTGCTGATTGGTTACATAAAGACTATCATGATTTATTGAGCCAATCAGCAGCATGGTATCAATGGTGGTAGGGCTGAAGAGGATTGAGCAAATATTTCGAGCTTAATTATGAATTATAAGCCAAAATTCAATTGGTGTAGAAATTTCATTTCTTATCATTACTTATTTTGTTCCAATTCAATTTTTTTTCCTGACAGCCCTTCCTGAAATTGATGAAGAACCAAGTGACTATGGCTCTATACAATCAGGTGAGTCAAAGGGTGTGTCAAAACTAAAGATATTATACCCAAAGAGAACCAACTCCGCCAAGTTTGCGTGCCGCTCATATAGGGCAAAATAGCGTACTTCTGGATTATTTTACTATGCGTCCATATAAGTTCAATTTAAAGTGTGTTCTTATTTGCGTTCTGCATAACACGCACTAATTCAGCGCTCCATGTGAAACCTTTGTATATTTCCAATAGCTTTACAGACAGGGCAATTCCAAGTCGATACTCTTTGGGTGTAATCTCTTTGGAAGGTGAATACTGAATAAGTTTTTGTTTACATCATTTAAAACGAAACATATCTTGGGCGTTTAATTTCACTGGGGAAATGAGAAAAATATGAGCTTTCTTCTGATACCAAAATCTCAGTTTTGATCAATAAATGTGGGGGGAATGAGGCTGTTGATTGGGTCACGGACCTTTAAAGCCATCATGTACGATCTTTTATTAAAATGAAAGTCAAGTTTTTGTCAAACCTGATGTTTTGGCATATTTTGTATTGTTTATTCACATCAGTGCCAGAAATGGGTAAGTGCAATAGCTACCTTGTGAACATTTGGCAATTTACACACACTCATCTACATATGGCAGCTATTGCTCTTGCCCACTTCTGGCACTGAGCAGTCTACATATCCTTCATTTATTTATCACTGTGTTGAAGACAATTCTGTAAACATTTTACTTTATTCAAAATTAAGTGTATACATGGGTTATTCCAGTTGAAATCATACATCCCAATGGAAGACATGACCATTATCTTCCACATCGGGAGGGTGAATTTCAATGGGGTTACCTGTAATCCTATGGCTGACTTAATTTGAAATTCACACTCCCTAATGTGGGAGGGAGTGTACAGATTTCAACTGGAAGAAGCCCATGTAGTATAGAAATCATTCAAAGGTTTTTTTTAATAGTCCATCAATATTGTAACCATTGCACTTTTCATTCATATTCTTGTAGACTCTTCCACATACACTAAGCAATCATTTTCACCCCATTTATCACATGCTTCATGGGAATTAGACTTCACTGCGACAGAGATACACAAGTCATTTGTGTCGGCATCATCCACAACCCTCAGTGGTAAGCTTACCTCACTCTCTGTGTTACGTATGGTTCTATTTTTGTTCAAACTGTCAACTGTGGTTACCGTATTTCATCAAATAAATTACATTTTCCCAAGGGGGGGGGGCGTTTATTCAAGGTCAATTTTAGAACGATAATTCTCATTAAAATCATTAGGTAAACTTAAAACTCACGCTAAAATGGCTAACTATGAACTAGAAACACTGACTTCTGGTCTAGTTCATTTTCGGGTTTCAAATCCAGATTTTCGCCAATTATTGACGCTATTAGCGACCATGTGGGCAAATTGGTAAGCTCACTACACAAGATAGCATGGAAATATCAGCGTTTTTTAAACATCTTGGTTGAAAAAGTGGTGGGGGGCATTTATTTGAGGGGGGGGGCGACTATTTGACGAAATACGGTAAGTCTTTTCTGTTTGCATTCAGGGAAATGTCCTGAATTTTATATCAAGTTTGAAGTGTAAATTTGAGGAAAATTTGCGAGTTATAATTTGTTACAGGCAAATTAGCATTTTGATGTACATACTGATGCACCATCTTTGCAAAGATTTCACTTTCATGCTCAGTGATTTTTTTTCACATTGGCACATCTCCAAGTTCAATATTGGATATCATTATTCACCACAAAATCCATTTCCCCATCTTTTGATTATATCTGGAGTAGGGTATCATTTTCACTTTTGCACAAATTGGGATACATGTATTCCAGTTTAAATCCATACACCCCCTGTGGAAGACACGATCTTATTCTCCCATGCAGGGAGTGTGAATTTCAAATGGGTTAACCTGAATGGGTGATTCCATTTGAAATTCACACTCCCTGTGTGGGAGAGGTCATGTCTTCCACTAGGGGTGTATGGATTTAAACTGGAATAGCCCATTTACTTCACAGCCACAATATATGTAACATGATCTGGTCCATGGGGGCCAAAGGAGGCATTTTTGAAAATTGAGTTACATTATACTTACAATAGGCTATCATATACTGAAAACACCAAAGGTCTAGCATACTCGGTTCTAAAGTTATGAACTTTTTTGATCCCTATTTTCTTATATATTTTATTGTTTTTTACTCTATATTTTACCTTTATCTCAATTTCAAATTTGCTGCCTTTGGCCCCCGATCGGACCAGATCGTGTCACATATGCTATGGGTTTACACTCTCCAGTCACATACAGTATTTTTTCAGCAGTTCATTATGTTTATTAGAACACAGTGGACATTAGGGCAGACAAGTATCAATCTTTTTTCACTGTGTGATCTGTAGCAAAGTGTGCCAAAGCCTTTTGATATTTGCATATGTATTACATTCTATCTCATCACCATCATTCACTGTGTTTTCATCGCACTCATTTATCACTTCCTAGGTTTGAGCACTCCCATTGATGATGACAGCACATTTGATTTAAGTGGTAAGAATGTCAATTGCAGTACTGTGCAACTGTAAACTGTTTCTAAAGACAGTGATCACTCTTTTTTTTGTTTTGTTTTGTTGTAATTTGTGCACTATTTGAGTACTTCCACCCCTACAGTCTGACCACTTTGAAGTACAAAGTAACAACGCGCATGTATACAGCGCGTAGACCAGGGGTTCTCAATTAGAAATGTTCAAGGGCCATTGACGGGCAAAACATACTTCAAAGTTGCTTGCTTGAGGGCCAAATGCACTTGAATTTCTTATGTTTTCCTTTATATTTTAGACCAATTCAAGGGCCAAACACAATTGTCTGGTGGGCCGGATTTGGCCCGTGGGCCGCCTATTGAGAACCCCTGGCGTAGACAGTGCGCAGTGCTGCGTCTCTGCTGCAGGTATGCGTGCCTTTAAAGTCGGCACAATGTGTGCGTCCCGAGTAGACAGACTGTATCTGGGGAAATGTGAGGCACTGGGGGATTGTAAGCTGGGATTATAGGGATTAACCAGTTGGTGTGCTCTTGGGGTAGGGGCATGCATCATTTTGACACATTATGTAATCTCCCAACCCTTCAACCGGTGGGAATTGGATGTAGAAACAACAGCATAGGGGTCGGAGAATGTACTTAAATGTGATAAGTTACCATCATTGCCCCACATTTCCTGGGGAAGGAGGGGGTGTTCGAAGTGCTTAAATACAGTAGTGCATCACAATGATAAGAATAATGTACAATGGCCTTAAATGTGATACCATGAAATTTTTCATCATTCATGAATGATTTAGGTTCATTCATATATTTTCATGACTAAACGGTTGTTTATGCCCGAGGGCCGCTATGCCTGAGGGCATAAACAACCGCTTAGTCATGAAAATATATGAATGAACCCCGTTCATACATACCAGAACATTTTGTGATTCATATTTCATCAAAATATTAACAAAAAATAACAAGAAACATCATTAAAAACCATGAATTTCGTTCGTTCTCCCTACCACTGCAATCGCACATCTGGGCCACCGGGCATAAACGCTGTTTATGCCCGGCTCTCGACCAATCACGCGCGCCATTATATAGCGCGTATGTATGAAGATAGGTTCATGTTACACATATCACATTTTACTTATGTCATACTATTGTAACATGATTGAAATCGATGGAGAAAAAATTGTGACCTGCTCCCAGAAAATGAGCATAAAGTCGCAAAATGTCCAAGATGGCTGCCATCGCCCATGTGCAACTGGCAATACTGTGATTGAGACTTGTCATAGCGGGAGAGTGATTTCACACAACTGGCAACATTGCGAGTTTCACATGGTTAAGACCTGCTTGATAACCATGTCTATACCATTTTTCAACCTGATGTGGCAGTGACGTCAACATGTTTTAGCAGCTGTTTGGCTTGTGCATCTATGCAGGGTCTTTAAGCATGTGCATGTGTACACCACGCTTGAGCGAATGCTAGCGATTTAAAATGTGCACTGTCACATCAGGGTGAAAGGTAGAGTTGCAAATCAGGGTGGCTCAAAAATCCCTTGCACGTATATGTCATTATATGTTTCAGTTGTATGCCAATATCCCTTGTATGTTACATGATCAATGTTGATATGTGGTGTAAGCAAGCAAAATCAGTCTGAAGTCGAGCATATTCAATTTTCAGTTTTTTACATGATTGTATAAGCATTTGCAAAGCTACATTTTGAGGAAACCCCATTGAAATTAAACATTTAGTTCCAAAGATATGAACATATAAAAGTATTTCCAAAACATTATGCAACAAAAGAAATTATTGTCTTTGTTTGGCTATATCTGAAAATCAATACATCCTACTTTCAACTGATTTTGCTTGATCATATCATATATATCTTGTCAGAGTATGAGTTCACTGGTATATATGACACAGTAGGATCACTCAACTTTGTCAGCATGCAGAAGAATCTCCCTTCATTTATCTGTTACAAATGTATCACCATAGCATTAAGTCAGATGTCAGGCATGAGAATTTTCAGTTTAAAAACTGAATTCAGTTTTTTTTTATAGTCAAAATTTCCATAACTTTATTTAATTTCAGCCTGTTTTTGGTACTTTTGCCCAATTTCACGCAAGCATTTTCAGTTTTTTCAGTTTTTTAGGAAAGTGCAGTCTCATGCCTGAGATGTATAATCTACTTCGCGAGGGCGATATTGCAGGCCGCGAGAAAAATTGAGCTGTAATTTTACGACTTCCGCGAAGGAATTTAATTTCCTTCGCGGAGCAGGTTTCTTCGCTTTGCGGAGAATTGGATTTGGTTCAACTTTGGGGAGTAGGCCAGCGAAGTTTCTATAAGAAAGCACAGGGTGGGCAACAATTCTTTGTGATACTTGCCGATATTTGATGAAGTATGCATGAATGCCTTCGTGCGAAGCTGCAAATTGATTTTTTCATCACAGCTTCTCGCGAAGTGGAGTATACATCGAACTTGAGTAAGATAAGTCTATTCAATTCATGCAAAGTGCCATATCCTTTTCTTGACCAAGTAATTAATTTCCGGACTTTTCATCAGAGTCGCACCTGTTTAATCAAGAGCCTGGTTCAGGATATCCATGTACTTTCCTTATATACAGTATGCCTCTGGGAAGTAATGAATTGCCATTCAGTGTAGCAATTGTATAGTTTCATACATGCATAGGGTAATAATTTGACAGTAACTCACTTGTTTGTGTTTCTGTTTGTTGGTGCTGACATCTGTAAAGGACAAACACCTAACTGCGTTTGGAATGAGCCTTGTAAGTTTTATAATTGTTTTGTTTGCAGAATTGATCTAACATAATAATTGCTTGAATGATTGTTAGATTAATATTTGTTCTCCCAACAGATCATGTATCTATGCAGCTTACAGAATAATAAACAGACCAACCACCAACAGGTCCCAGCATCAGGGGTGTCTATTCTTAAAAATTATTCCCTCACCCTACCGCGCCGTGGTCACATGCTTCCCCAGATTCAACCTGAAGCCCACAGAAATGGATCCAAAAGGGAAAATTGTATGCTGGTTGCCATCTACATGTAGTTGATCTTTGTGTGCATTACCTAGTATGATCATTGCCCAGGCAGGGAAGAATTATGGACCCCGGCTCTTCCCTGTATTATGCTGAAGCATTCACTGGTTTCCCTCAAAATCATTATTTTTGGATGGAAAGAGTAAAAGCCAAGGGACTGCTACAGATATGCTAATGATATTTAACCATCATAATTCTTCCCTAAATGATACTGACACTTGATAAATAATTTCACCCACCCTGTAGAGCAGTCACTGCCTGCCATCTATTTCATTCCATAAATAGCCCCATTTCCACATTAAAATAATAATACATGTACATGCTCCAGTTATAGATTTGTTGTTTCCTAAATTAGTTTTTTTTCCAAAATACAAAAGTCTTCCCCAAAGGGGTAAAATTATTCCCTCCCCTTTGGGGGCGAATAACGGAAAAATAGATACCCCTGCCCAGCATCACCCTACATTGAGGGCCAAGAGAGGGCGAAAGGCAAAGCTGCTACGTATACAAACTGCATATTTTTATGGTCTTATGCATAAAGGCGAAGGGACACAATGCTCTATCACATAAATGCGAAGGCATGATTTGTTACACACAGCCAGTCGAATGATCAGCCCTCATAAATATGCGAGAATTCATAGCATACAAAGCATGAGGACTTTGCCTGTTGGTGGATAGTCTGTATATTTTCTTGTCTGTGGTCAGAAGGCTTGCAACTTTGGGCTTCAAATATATCACATACTAATTATTGGATTGATAGTGATAAGACCGACCAGTAGTCCTGAGTAGAAAACTTTGTGTTCCATGCAGCTTAACTCTTCGCAGGCCTCCACATTGTGTGGCTAGAGAGTAATTAACATTTAACAGATTAATAGTGTGATGTGCTGCATTGCTTTATCAAAAAAATGCTTTTGTTTGTTTGCCATGTATGTCATATGGTCATACTAATATATACAAGTGTATTTGTTTTGTGGAGACAAAAATAAATAAAATAAGTAATGATGTGTTGTGTGCAGCTGTGATTAGATCATTTTGCATTGGGGGCATTAAACGTCAGTGGTGGCACTAGGGGGGGGGGGTGCATGGGAACTCTTGCATGCCCCTCCCCAGTAAAATTGCAAAATTTGTTGATTATGCCCCCCTTTAAAAAAACAGTTTTCCTCCCTCAATGCTTGGGAGTGGGGACATGGGTAGAAATTCCCCCAGTCCAGTCAGAACTCTTTCCCCATGCTCCCATTGTAAACCTAAAATTATGAAAATGACCACTTTTTTGCAGCAAAATTTGTTGATTTTTGCCTCCCCTGCCTGCCACTGTTAAACATATTCTGTTGTTAGGTTGTAAATGGCCATAAGATACTTTGATTGATATTCCCAGCATTTATTTTGTGTACATCATAAAATGTGTACATCCATATCCATTGTCGGCTGCTACATGTGTCTCATTTTACATAATAGCTAGGAATAAATACCAGACTTATCTCAAGTGGAGGTCACCTCAAATCATACCAAAATCACTTGATTTAGGACTAGAGAAAGCTAAAGAACATATACCTAAACGTACTAATGACTTGGGGCAGCCGACAGGTGCATCGTTTTGATATGGGTGTACACAAATAATATACATGCTATGCATTCCTTTTATTGGTATAATTGTTACAAGGAAAAAACATAGCTTTCATTTTATGCATTTCTTGGTTTTCATATTTTGAGTAAGACAGCAACATTTCATGTGATGGTACACATACATGTATGGGTATAGTTACATACATCATAACCAATTTCACCTCACAATCATATTATCATGTTATCCTCTTCCAGTACCAATCAAGACTCCACCCACCTTATTCCGTTTAACCACGCCTCCCAAGACCGCATCTTCAATGACATGGGAGGAGCATAGCTTTTTGAGTGATAGTGCAATAGACAGCTGGGCTGACAGGGAGCCAATGAGCCCACTGGATCCATTAGATGTCGATATGAATCTGTTTCTTACTAGTGAATATATAGAAGTCTTGGAACCTGTAGAATGGGGTAAGGTGTAATCATCTAATCAATCAATCAATCAATCAATCAATCAATCAATCAATCAATCAATCAATCAATCAATCAATTCAATCAATTCATTAATCACAATCATTTATTAAGTCTCTAGTGAATATAGGTCTTGGATGTCGATATGAATCTGTTTCTTACTAGTGCATATATAGAAGTCTTGGAACCTCTAGAATGGGGTAAGGTTTAATCATGTAATGAATCAAGCAACTAATCGGTCATAATCATTCAGTAAGTCTAGTGAATATATTTAACCTGCACAATGGGGTATGGTGTAATCATCCATCCAATCGATCAATCAATCATAATAATTCAGTAAGTTCCAATCATTAGCTAAATCAGTAAATCGATTGATTAATCAGGCACAAATATTGTGACCAGGGGACGATTTCCCTAATAGTTGCGATGAGTTGTAAGTGTTTTACCTATTTGTAAGTCGTAAGTCTAACATACAAATCCTATGGAATAGCTACTGTGGATTTTGGACTTATGATGGGTTTCCAGTGGTTGTATGTGTCTTAAAGCCATAATGTGTGATTTGCTTCACAGCGACGCCCTCAATTTTACTCGAATTTTTACTTTTTGCATACTTATAATGCCCAGTGGTATACTAAAATACCACGTAAAACACTAAGCCTGAAGTGCTTTAATAACAGTAAAATTTAACTTTTTGTATTAAAACCGGGTCGACCCGGTTTTATTCAGAGTTCAGCGATCGAGTACTTGCTAACATATACCGTGGATGTCAGCTTATTTATGTGTACACACGTCGAGCGCGATGCTCCTTGCAGTTACAAGTAATACGATCGGTGAGAGTAGTACACACATTGTAGGTGTTGGAATGAATGACAATTTTCTTCGTTATACTTCATTTGTTTGGATTGAAATTAAAAGGGGATAATGTAATCAGTGAAAACAAACATTTAAATAACAATCTTTATGCAAATCACACATTATTGCTTTAACTGTTAGTGAAATTGACCACTGATTATTCAATCAATCATATTATTTACTAAAAATGTGTGAGATCAATCAATCAATCTCACACAGTGAGTAAGTTTGTCATCTTTTCATCCAATTTGTCACCCAAACATTGTGTTGAACATGCTAGTTTATCAACTTATAATTATGTCAATGTTTTTTAAAGGGCATATTTAATTAGAATTCATTAAGTATCTGTTACCAAATGAGTTGTTATTGTCTAAACATTATCTTTGTCACAGTTTAATTGTTAAAACATGATCTAACATATCTACTATTGTTATATCAGGTTGTGCAGAAATTAGAGATCCAGAACATGACATCAAACTGAAAGAAATGATCACCAATCCTGGTCTAGAGATCACCGTAGTACCACCATTACCATTGGAAGATGAGCCATTCAAACCAGATCTCATAGAAGATGTAGATAGAGTTACCATACTAGATACAATACCAGAAATACCTAAACCACCACCACCAAAAGGTTTGTTACTAGGGATGGAAATCTTCAGGAAATTTCCTGAATTCAGGAAATTTTGCTTGGATCTTCCCTGTACAAAGTATAGGGAAATACACAGTTTCAGGAAATGTTAAAGCAGCTTCAGGAAATTATGTCAGTGCTTGTTTTCATCCCTGTGTTACACACTGGGGAAGGTAGGCATGTTGCCTATGGGGGTTGATGATAAGTGAGGGGTGTGTTAGCGAACTCAATGATAGCGCAAATGGCGCGAGCGTACACAAAAGAGAGTTTGCACGTAAGCGCTGACAAGTTGAGCGTTCCGTACACATAAAGTAACGGAAAATGAAATAGAATATTGACAAGTTTATTCTTGTATTCTATTACCCCCACGACCCATTATTCAAAATCGCGCACTGTGATTTGTTGAAACGCGTCACGTGAAAGACCATTAATTAGCAATAAAGTGACCAGGGCAACAAACTTTATGTTCTTCTCGCATCACAGCGCACAGCAAAGCGCGATGCTGTATATTAGCGTTGTTACGCATTCTACGCAAAGCATTACGCTTGGTTACGCATTCTGCAATACTCGCTATCACTTACGCTTTGGCTACGCGTAGGCGCTCCACCTTGAGGTAAACAACTTGAAATATTTGGGCAAAAAATGTGATATTTTCTCTTTAAATCGCACTATTTTGTGGTAATAGAATAGAAATAAAGGGTGCAGCATTATCCTTTACACGAAAATAATGTGTCCGAGGCAGTAAAAACGTTTAAATAACTGCGCCTCACCCATTATTTACGTTTTTACTGCCTCGGACACATTATTTTCGTGTAAAGGATAATGCATTTATTTACCCTTTATTTCTTAAATATACATCTTTGAACATGATTACATAATATGTGCAAAATCAGAGACTTGAACTTTGAGTTGAACCCAAAGACTTTTGATTAATATGTTTTAGAATTGAATTATTGGGCTGCCCTGACATGAAATGTACATAAATCAGAATTGGAATTGCATTTATTATTTATTTTTCATTTTAACAAACTCAACAAAAGCAAAAAAATCCAGATATAAAGAAACTAGTGTGCATCTGACGATCCTGTCAGTCAAACTCTTGATGACCCATGATTGGTTACCTTTGTACTGCACTAGATACGTGTTAACTGATCACATGTTGCGCTTGAGTTAAATTGACAGAATCATCAGGCGCAAACTAGTTTTTTCAGTTCCGACTTTTATCCCCAGTTGAAAAAAAACCAGATAAAAATAGTTCAACTGTGCCAGTAAATACCAGTAAAATACTAGATGAAATACTAGTGATTAACTGGTTGCAACTGTTTCTTTTCAACCAAGTTGGACAACCAGTTGTTGTAGTTGAACTACATGGAAAACCAGTTATAACATAGTAAAATTCTTGTTGAAATACTGGTAATTCAACTGGTTTCAACTATTTTTTCCACTGGGGATTAAAGATGTGGTTTAATTTATTTCAACCCCTATTGCATATTTATTTTGTCACAATTATCCCTTTTACAGAACCCACACCACCACCAAAGTTACCCACACCACCTACCACACCAATTAGAAAACGAAAACCCATCGTCAAGAAGACCAGGAAACAGCCAATAAAAAAGCCACTCACCCCAGTACTTGAGCCAGAAGTACCAGAACCAGAACCCCACCGCCTCCCAAAGCTAAGGCGACCTCTACCTCCTACACCAGTGAAAGTACCAACACCTAAACCTACACCTGGTAAGTGCATGTGTAAATATAAGACAAGATATTATACCATTTTTCACCCCGATGTGGCAGTAACTTCAACTCGTTGAGGTAGCGGTTTCCCCGCGCGTATCTATGTGGCATCTTTAAGGATGTCCCAGCGGGCACAGGTTGATGTGTCAACGTTGATTCAACGTTGACATACCAACCTGTGCCCGCTGGGGTGTATGTTTATGCCAGCGCTTTGAGTGAACGCTAGCCATTTGAAGCTGCGCCACTGACGTCACTGCCACATTAGGGTGGATCATGGTATAGACAGCACTTAGGTGATCGAGCATGAACATGTGATGCCAATTTGGTGCCGTTCAAGAGTACGGATTGGTTATAACGTCATCATGTGACATCGCACATTACATTATGTACCGCGTTCATGTTCATTCACCTAGCACTGTCTACTGTCTAAAAATATAAACTAACATGGAGGTCCTGGTATTGATGAAGATCTGTATATCAATTTTGATCTTGTTCTCATGGCATACAAATTCCATTTCATGTGGAAAAAGGGAAAGAGTTGTGACAATTCACAAAGTTGGTAACAGACAATTAGGCCTAATTTACCTCCTGGACAGCATAGAAATGACTAGTTTGCATCTGAAATCCCTGACAATGAAACTCCCCACTGCCCATGATTGGTTAGCATATAGCATAGGTAAATTAAGTAATTCTTGACCAAGCTTGAACATACACAATTTAAGGTGAGTGCATGCTTTCTTCTCTACTGCGCTATGTGCATTGTGTTTATCACGGAGTCACTAGCATTCCTAGCGTTCCAACTTGGCCAAGAATTGCCTAATTTAGCTGTAGAGAAGGCACCAGCCACCCTGGTCAAATAATGCTCTAATCATTGGTCATGGGGAGTGTGATTGACAGGGATGTCTACACTAATTAGTTTAAAAAAATTTCTGTCCAGGAGTATAGCTTGTATCATGGTAAACTTGCAAGATATGATGTACTTATACACATCACCTGCTTTCTTGGGCTTGGTTTTAAAATGTGTTTGAAATTTATGTGATATCCAGGGATGTGTATCTTCTGGAAATTATCGGAATTCCAGAAATTTTGCCAATTTTTTTTTGTATTGGATGATGATAATTATAATTGGTCATAAAAAGAGCAGAATAAACTTTTTTAGGAGGGAGATGATACACTGAAGCCTATTCCCTGGACAAACACCCTAAACAGTCAAATCTGCCTCTGTGGCTGTCTTCTGAGCCCAGGCATGTGGCTGTTTGCATGTATATATGTATTAATATTTCTTTTATACATTTTTGCATCAGTTCCATTAAAAACAAACATTTACTATAGAGGTGAGATAACAACTTTTTGTATATTTGAGTTTTCTGTATTCGATATCAGCATAGCTTTGGTTTTGCAGTTTAGTACCATTTTAGAAATTCAGTAAGTCATACCAGCAGTTTTTCATTAGATTATTCTGCCATGTTCATTGTGTAGCCTTTAGTTTGACAAATGAGCCAAGTTTGTTTGGTGAGGCAAGCTAGACTAATGTAGTAATTTGTAATAAATGTAGTTAAATCAATGATGATTGGTGAGCTAGATGATAGATAATATTAGAGAGTTATTTCATCTTGTAGTCTGTAGAGTACCACTCAAAATTGTTCCCAGTCCATGGATACATATATTATAGATGATAAAGCAGCCATGGAGCTGCTGCAAAGACCATGAACCAATGCCTGGATTACTGTCTTTATGGTTGTCAGTATCGTGGGTGGGTTGGTTCCCCTATCCTGCATCATAGGATAAAGGAATTGAAGTGTTGTTAAGTTTGAACCACAAATATAACATGTACTGATATACTGTGTAACTGAATAATGTTTTCTCATGGTTGAACACAACAACAGAGCACTTATAATTGAAGACCGAATTAAAGACTAGTTTGCATCTGATGTCAGGGCAAAGGCATGATGTGATTGGTTGCTGACCTGCGCAGTACAGCATTTTTGGTCTGGTTGACAGGACGTCACAGGTGGTGGCCGCATTGCATTTTCTAAATTCAGTAAATTTTCATCGTCAACCGTGTAATTGAATGGGATTATTTTGAAATTTTAAAACGCTTGAAATATCACAAACAAATAGGCCTATGTTGATAAATAATATAAATACAAGCTAAAACCGTTGGGGTTCGATAATGAACCCCACAAAACTAACCGACTATATTGGAAAATACCATACGGCCGGGCGGTTTCACAAGTTGCCGGCTCGATCATGTCATCCGCCGCCTGGGACGTCATATGCAAACTAGTCTTTTTAATTCTGTCTACAATTATAATAACGCTACCAGATTCTTATTCCTGCTGCCCCAGATGTGCACTGCTGCACAGCTTCATCATTGGTACTCTAGAGTAACTGTGTGGGTACTCTAGAGTACATGTACACGCATCGGAATCACATGTACAGTACACATAGTGGTACTGGATTAGAACTGCACTGGTACTCTGGAGTATATCCACAAAGTAGCTGGGCAGTGGTGTAGGCCTATCTCTGGGGTCGGCAACAATATGAATTCTTAGATGTGTGGATTGTGTGATATGACATGATATAATATGGTTCAACGTGTGCGATTTGATGCAATACTCGTACACGCTATTCGAACCAATCGGAGGTGCACAACGGGACTGACCGATTCCAAGCCCTAAGTAATTTGTTGTAAAATGTAGGATTTAATTGATTAAAATTTGGTATACTTATTATTAATAATTCTATAAATAAGTGTTTAAGAATGAGAATAAAGGTATTGTTTTTAGACGCAGTCTTGCATCTATCGTCTCATATAACACCGGCGATATCATTTGTTTTGGCGTTTTTTCGCCTCATTGTTTTACTTAAAATAATGATGTTGCTCATGTTATATGAGATGATAGATGCACGACAGCGGCTAAAAATAATAACCTTATTCTCTAATAATTATACATGTGCAAAACTTGATTATGCTTAAAGATGTCAAAGACATTTGGTTTAGGGCCTCTGCAGATAAATGCTGAAATGCACTATTTTGTTCCCCATACCTGACAATCTGATATGGTGAATTACTAATAGCATTAAACACAGGGCTCTACAGCATTTCAACTCAATGGTACTATCTAGATTTACATTGACATGCTGGTACTTATATTATATTTGGTCAAATAGCATGGAAAAGGTAAATAGATTATTTGGCTACCAGTAATGGCCATGTATCAGTTACAAATTGTTATATAACATTGTATTTGTTCATATTTTCCAATCCATATTTTCATAAGTCTCCTTAAAAAGTAAGTGAATCACTGTTTTATACCTAATTTTACTCTTACCGTATTTACTCAATTAAAACACCCCAGGGGCGTTACATTTTCAAAAAGGTTAGCATTTATTAGAAATGAATTTTCAACGGAAAAACAACATGCCAGCACCCATACAGGGACCACATATTATCCAAAAATACTATGAAGTTTGATCATATGTAGCACTTGTCACAATTAAGGCAAGGTATTTCATACAACAGCGCCAGTTTTAAGCATATATACTTACGACGCTTGCAATGGCATGGTAATGTCTGGATTTAGATCACCTTTTCTGTGAGAAAAAAAAGGGTGATGCATTTAATAGAGTAAATACGGTTTATAGGCAGAACTGGTTACCTTGTGAAATGTGAATTGATATAGAATCAAAGAGATTACATGGGAGAATGTGGATTCTGCCATGTGTGTGTTCCTCTCTTGAAAGGGGTAGGACATTTTTGGCTATAGGCCTACATGTAGCAAACGTCTGATTCCTATAATGCGTGCATGTGCAGATATAAAAATCTCACAAAAGTAACTCGGCCATTATAAATACACATTAGCTTCAGAGCCACTGGGCAGAGCCATCAATTGTATTCACAATATTTTAACATACAGAGAAACATTGTTTATTTATGCCCAGTTTGATACCCCATTTTTACAGATTTTTAAACAAATGAAAAAGTTGCATTGTGGTATGTAAAAGTGGCATGTAAAACCTGTCATTCAAATCAATACTATTTACTGCACAAATGAAAGGAGGTGTCAAAATTACAGTATTTTTTTTTCTCCCGGTATTTTCAAACACACAATTAATAAGTTGTAGTCATGACTGCTGAGTTACTTTTTGTCAGATCTTTATGTACATGTATAATATAGTGTTATTTCCCATGTACGACGATGCAATGTACCTGGTTTCCTGTAGAACACATGGCAACATGGAGTCTCAATTCTCCCTGTTTAACCTCTCTCTAGCAGTGGCGTAGCCAGGATTTTGGAACCGGGGGGTTGGGGTGGCGTGGGCACAACTTGTAAATGTACCGACAGAAATATATTTGCTGATGGAAGTTGTGAATGGTTGCCCCAATTTGTTTTGTATGGTTTGAAAAAGTGGAGAGAAAAAAAAGGATGTCAGGCGCTAATCAACCGAAAAACAACTAATTTTATGTATAATTAAATTGGTTTCTCAATTTTTAAACATTTTTATACAATTTTCCATTTATTCTTTCACCAACGTGCATAAGCAAAGTAAAATATTAGACCGTTGATCAAAAAAATTTTTTTCCATCAACACCTTCCGTCTACCGATGGCCTCACATAAACCGACGGCCATCATGAGCAGGAAGGGGTGGGTCGGGGCTACGCCATGGGGGGTCGGGGCTATGCCACTGCTCTCTAGTAATTTAGTATCTACCAAAAAAGCGTTGACAACGTAAAGAAATCAGCAAGTTTAAAAAACCCACCTCGCTCACTTTTTGAAACTTGGTCCCATTTGTAAAAGGTACTGATTTAAACTTTATCATATTTATATAAATTTAAAACATTTCCAGAAGTGTTATGTATCTTTAATGTGCAGATGCGATATTAATTTGTAAGCTTTCTGGAGCGACCTGAAAGGTTATTATCTTGTTCTTGCACGGTAAACCAATATCCTATTGTGTTTTGTTTTATAATAATCATGATTAATGATTAACAAATAACACGTAGGCTTGTAATCTTGTTGGAAACGCTGTGTTCTGTTGAAATAAAATAAAAACACTGACTTGCTGTAGGTGTTTAAAATGGGACCAAGTTTCAAAAAGTGAGCCGAGGTGGGTTTTTTAAACTTGCTGATTTCTTTACGTTGTCAACGTTTTTTTGGTAGATTTCTTTTCTTTTTATGAATGTAGCCAAGCAGCTCCAAGCTTGGAAAGTCATCAGGTTAGGATGTGCTCCATAAAACAAATAAAACGAAAAATAGATGTTTGAAGTTGCAATTCTGGATTCATGACAATAAATAATAAAACAAAAGCGTTAAGAGGCGTACACAATGATCAATATACATTTTAATATACTTTAATTATTCAAGGCAACGTAAATATGTAAAGAAAATTTAAATATGAACAACACACACCCAATGTTGACAATGCCAGAGAGACACAGAGAGTAAGTCCGATTTAGGCCTACTTCAAGTCGGAACTGGTAAATGCGCATTATATTTAAGCCTATACTACGGAAGCGTCAAAATGCCCCGAGTAGGCAATATAATCGTGTTTTAATGTATGTGGTTCTTTGTAGCCCTTGGGCAACCTAGTTCGATATTCCTATTAAGCGGCGGTTGTCGGCGATCTTTCGTGGTCTGTGGTTTTCATCAAGCCCTGCCCTCTATCGGGAGCTAATTTATAGTTTAAGCTTGTTGGATATCCATATTTCGTGGTTTCTGGTTCTTTGTAGCCATGTGGGGCAATCTAGTTGCATATCCAAATTTCGCTGTTTTTGGTTCTTTATAGCCCTGCGGGGCAATCTAGTTGGATATCAATATTGAGCTGCAGTTGTTGTTGATCATTCGCGGTTTGTGGTCTTAATTTGTTGGATATCCATATTTCGCGGTTTGTGGTTCTTTATAATCTGGCTTGTTGGATATCCATATTTCGTGGCTTGTGGTTCTTTGAAGCCCGGTGGGGCAATAGTTGCATATCGAAATTCGCGGTTTGTGGTTCTTTATAGCCCTGCGGAATCAATCTAGTTGGATATCAATATTGAGCGGCAGTTGTTGTTGATCTTTCGCGGTTTGTGGTCTTAATTTGTTGGATATCCATATTTCATGGATTGTGGTTCTTTATAATCGATAGGCCTGTGGGAAATCTGGTTGGATATCCAAATTGCGCGGCAGTTTGTGGTTCTTTTGTAGCCCTGCGGGTAATCTAGTTGGATATCCTATTAGCGGCGGTTTGTCGGCGATCTTTCATGGTTTGTGATTTTAATTTCCTTATCAAGCCCTGCCCTCTATCGGGAGCTAATTTATAGTTTAAGCTTGTTGGATATCCATATTTCGTGGTGTGTGATTCTTTATAGCCCTGCAGGGCAATCTAGTATATATCCAAATTTTCGCGGTTTGTGGTTCTTTATAGCCCTGTGGGGAAATCTAGTTGGATAACAATATTCAGCGGCAGTTGTTGGCGATCTTTCGCTGTTTGTGATTTTAATTTGTGACAATTTATAATATTTATTCCAAATATAATTTCAGTCTGAGCTGTGAACAGAGCCACTGATAAATGTGATTTAAATGACGAAGATATCATGATAGTCAGGCATGGTGAAAGCATCTGGATTGTGAAAGTAGGCCTAGGCCTAGGCCTAAATGTGAATAAAAAATCAAACACGTTTGTTTGATGAAAAAAATATAATATCACAATAGCAATGGATGTTCGAAATGGTGTTATTCTTGATTTATGACACAATAAATTGGTTAATAAAACATTAAATAAAAGGCGGCGGGAAGTTTCGAACTTGGGCAAAACTTCATAAGTGGATTAGAAGTCCATGGCCTTAACCACTTCGCCACGGGGCGCCCCGATATAACGCCGTGTGAAAGTGGAGTATTTATTAATATGAATGTATGCTGTGGTCCGGAAAGAATAAAAGAATTGTGAAAAACTTGATTTTTTGGCGAATGGGATCCAGAATTTGTATGTATGGTATCCAGGAAAATGCTAGAGTATATTTTGAAAGTGAATCTCAAAAAGTAGTGCGACAGTGACAGCCATGTATGGCTGTAGCAGTGACGAAAGATTCTGGATATCAGTATGATTAGCTATGATTTTACACTAATTTTGGCTATGAAATACCGCGTGAAATATTACAAGAATGTTTGTTTGTTATCAAACAATTGGATTGACTGTAAGATTGGTGTAACTTTTTGAATTAATGAGTTATTAAAATATTACACTTTGGACAGTAAATAAGATTTAGCATGGTTTTAGATATATTTTTTACCCAGCGAAAAATATCACAGAACAATAGCGTTTTGTTTCGTGTAAATATAGTCCGCGGTGCATCTGTTTATTCTTCTTTATCAGTCGTTTTTTTTAAAACTTGCTGGTCATGCTACCGCTTGACTCTAATTCTCAGATATTTCATTTGATTTCAGTTTACTTATGTAGCAGAGTGCAGTTGGTTGATTTTAGTGTAGCATAGTATAGTTGTTTTCAACAGTACTTCAGTACGATACAAGAAGTGAAAGTCAATTTAGCAAGATGCTGCGTAAATTATAAGTAATTAAACCAACTTACAAATGTTTAATTAATTAATATTGAAGTGTAAATAGTTCAAAATTCTTCTAAACAGATCCAAAATGTGATGTTACATACCTTGATCAATGACAATTTCGTGCTAACACATTAGCACTTTCTCAAATTGAATGACCAATCCCTGCACCTTGACAGCGGCTTCCTGTTGAAGCTGACGCTGATGGTGCTGTTTGATTTAGGACTTGGTCACAAATAAGTGGAAGATAGTTAGTTCCCCTAGTCTCTTTTGAGTGTTTTGGTCCCTTCTTATCTCTTCTATCTGTTCTGTTCTCTGTCTTTGATTTCTGATTTCTCCCATCCAATAACATGGTTTTCCTCAGAAACATGATCAGTTATTGTCGATTTGGTATCCTCCCCTGTAATGGAGGCCTGCCTGTGATTGGATGAAGGCTTTCTTTGGAGCCTTTTCGGTTTTGGTTTGATATTCTTTCAGTCTGGTGCTGAAAAGTCTAGATGTATTGCATATGTAGGGCTTGTCACAATTAAGACAAGGTATTTCATACAACAGCGCCATCAACATCAGCTCCGTCAGGAAGCAGCTGTCGAGGTGCAGGAATTGGTCATTTAATTTGAGAAAGTGTTAGCACAAAACTGACATTAAACGAGGTATGTAACATCAAATTTTTGGATTTGTTTAGAAGAATTTGTTTCATTGATAGGTCGTTAGGACTGTTTGCAGATATAGAAGTTTAACTCTAGAAAATGTGAATATGATGTGTATACTTTGATCAGCTCAAAATCGGCGAGAATTGTTAGGCTTTTACCACTACGCCGAAAAGTTGACCCATGTTAAGAGTGATATAGTTGAACTGTTTGGTCTATATTGTGTGTGTTAAATAAAGAAGATGAAGTGTAGGACCTGAATTGGTCATTTGTAGTGACGTGTGTCAAGACAATTCTCAAAATAAAATATATTGATATTAACACACACAATTGGGCTACTTGGCAATCACTTGCCGCTACTCAAAATACTGTGCCACTACTTGCCTAAAATTGAGCAGGTTGCTTCAGTAGTTTGATGTATTATCCTTTCAATTTAGCCGATTTACAAAGTTTTTGAGTCTCTGAAGCTCCAAATTTCAATTACAAAGGGTTTTGTGACCATTTATTGATCAGTCCGTAACTTCACATTAACTATCGGAAGTTTTTAAGTCAAGTATTTTTGGGTGATTTGTGTTCTTAATTCGGGTAAATCCACCCAAATATCCAGTATTGGGTGCTTTTTTAAGCATAAAACTTGGGCTACCTGAGACTCTTTTATCGCGGCCTGGTGAGCCAAAGTTTTGGCAACACAGACTATAACAAATCACACTAGCAGTAACATGTTCAATGAACATGTGGCATTTGCTTACTTGATGCAGAGTATTGAATGCTGTGTTCATACACTGCATGGTCGAATATGGGTTCAAATTGGTAGTTTGAATATGTTTTCATGGTCACACATGGTCAGTGTTTTTTGTGAAATTCCTGAAAAGGGAAACATCCAGTTCGCTTTGCAATGTACAGCTAAGGTTCAGAGTTCAATTCCTGCATGAATAGAGACTCAGCAGCAGCTGATAAATAACTGAATAATATTTGTGTCTGAATGCTTTTTCATCAGATCCTCGACCACCTAAAACAGCACCACCACCAACACCACCAAAGCAACCTACCCCAAAGCCTCCCAGAGAACCCACACCTGAACCAGCGGCTATTGAGCCATCACCACAGCCTGGTAAGTAAACACATAATTTTAAGCATTGTTCTGAAATAATGCCTACATTTCTGCACACACTTTGATAACAGAGAGAAATCAAGGGAGTAAAGCAAAAACAGGGTACAGATTACACTGTGCCTTGGTGTATTATAGGTTTTTGAGGACTGATATATTGGTCTTTGGTAGCTGAGCCATGTTTGTGGCTTGAACAGTTTGTGACTCTTTGTGTTAATACCTGCCAAATGTCCAGATTTAAAAGGGACATCTCTGTGTTTGCTTTCTCTAAGCGAAATTCAGTGATTGCCCAGATTTTGGGAAATTTGAACAACATTGAAATGTCTTCAGCATACAATCAAAATTTGGCAAATCATTAAGTCGATTTATTGTAATTCTTAACATCATATGTCTTTAAAAATAATCATTGCTGAGGTGATGTCTTTTGAATGTACTTGGTATGGTGTCCAGACCTGGCCACCCCCAACTAAATACAAAAGTTGTGTAACCATTAGAGTTTCCAAATAGTGCGGAAAAGAGGTAACTTTTTTTACCAGTAGCGATTACCGTGAAATTTGGCAAAATAGGGGGTATTTCATTTGCACTGTCCTCGAAATTTGGATAAAATGGGTACTTGGGAAAATTCAGTAAGTTTATGTCAATATTTAGTGTCACTGAAAATGGGTGTTTGAAATTCTAGTCATTGAAGTCATTGAAAACCACAAAAAAGAGGTTGTTTTTGGCCACATTTTGTCCTCGATATTGCATGAAAAAAAGGGGGGGGGGAGTAAATTTGATGAAAAATCATTGCAAAGGAGGTCTTTGAGAAAGATTTGGTAACTCTCATGGTTGCCAAACCTTTTTTGTTGAGTTGGGGGTCGGGTGTCCAGATTATTGCCCTACAGGGCATCCTGAAAATTTGAAATACCCTGGCCAGAATTGAACCGATCCCGACTGACAGCGGATCGGATTTTTAAAAATTCAAAATTTACCGTTCGTGGAATAGGTCTATGGGTTGGACCAGATCATTGCAAGTTCAATCCAAGTTGAAACTGGATCGGGGTTCTTTCTTCTGGTCCGGGTCGAGATCAGCAAAAAAAGCAATATATTAGTATCATATATACCATATTAAAATGATGAAATATGAACTAGAAACACTGACTTCTGGCTCACTTCCGGGTTTCCAATCAAGATTTTCGCCAATTATTGACGCTATTATCGACCATGTGGGGAACTTGGTAAACTTACCACACAAGATGGCATGGAAATATCGGCATTTTTTAAACATCTTGGTTGAAAAAAAGTGGTGGGGGGGGCGTTTATTTGAGGGGGGCGACTTTTTGACGAAATACGGTAATCTAAACAATACAAAAGTACAGATGTTTCCATCCACAATGTGAGCACTGAATGAGAATACTATGATTATTAAGTAATTAAAACACTATACACACAAAGTACATTGATGGCGCACTGTACAAGTGTGCGTTATGCATGCATGGTTGTCATTCTTCAGTGGCGTACCGTGGCCGCCCCAACCCCGGGGGGCTGAAGAAGAAAAAATTTTGCCGCCCCTTCCTTAACAGCCCGAAAAGGTTGACCCAATTTTTTTCACGGTCGTTTGAAAAAGTGAAGAGCAAAAAAAAAGGATGAGGCTAGCAGAAGTTTGAATCGGCTGGTCCGGTGTGCAAAAAAGAATAGGTAGTCCCGGTCCAAGTCAGGCCAAATCATACCAAATTGTTCGGGTCGGGTTGGTATCATTCGGTGGAATGCCAGGATTGGGGTGCACAAAATGTTGCCCCGCAGGGCACTAGATTTCTGACTTTACAATCTTAGCAGGTATGTTGGACTATGGCAAGGTTATAAGATTTCATGACACATACTTAGTTATTTTCATTGTATCTTATCATTATTATTTTAAACAGAAAAGTCACCAACTCCAGAACCAGCTGAACCAGACCCTGAAGAGGATCCATCACTGACAGCTACCACAGAAAAGGCTCCCCTACCACCGCCTCAGAAAGATCTGGACTTCTTGGCTGAGTTAGAAAGAGAAAAATTGGCAGACGAAAGACAACACAAAGCTAGAAATATATTTAATAAAATCAGGAGGAGAGTTTCGTTTCCAAAAATAAAGATGGATGAAGTTGTTCCCATACAGGAATGTGAGTTGCTATTATCACATTGTTTGCATCCTGTTTCTTATTCCGGGGGCATGGTGGCGCAGTGGTCTAAAACTTTATGACTCTTATAATCATGAGGTAGCTTTAGGTCATGGTTCAAATTCTTGCATTTTCAACGTATTGTTCACTCAGGCAATGCTCTTCATCTATATTCATCTGTAAAGGAGCAAGTTGTATCATACAGATTGATTTCTATGTTTCTTTTCCTTTACTACATTGTTAATTTCAGATCAAATTCAATTTGGACACTGGCAAAATGTATGTTTGGGTGATAAGTGCAGAGATTTTGAATCATGTAACTCATTAAAATCCCTGCTTATTCTTTCTGGCAAATTTAGAAAGGTGGGGGTCGGCATGAAAGTATATGTGATGTGATCAAGCAAAATAAGTCTGATGATGGGAATATTGATTTTGAAATATAGCGAATAATAGTATTCAATGTAACTTCCTTTGTATTTTATTGTTCTGAGCAACACTAAAATGGCCATATCTTAGGAATCACTTGTTAAGTCTAATGATGACAGGGTTTTCAGCGAAATGATTTTGATAAATATCAGACTCATTTAGCTTTATCACATCACATATATAAGTTTTCAAAGTTCTGACATGAACTCATTTCCTTTTTTTTTTTTTTCACTCTGGCTCCCAATATGGTAGAGCACCCTCTATCATCTTCCACACAATGCATTTGAAATAGAGACATGTTAACAGTAGCTTTTGATTCTAGAACTTCACAGTTACAAAGTTGCTAGTTGAGGGGGGCGGGGGCTTCAGTGATCATTTTATGTTCTGCATTTATCATATGATAAGAATGTTTTAATGTGATGAGCAAAATATAACAAACTCATAATCATATGCTCCAAAACGGGAAATTTTCCCTAGGTTTTTATTTTCATGCTTTTTGCAGTCAACTCAAAACCGCAAATTTAAATGCCTGCAAAAATAATTGTGACCCATGACTGATGTGTGTCCTTTTGAACCCATGAATACAAGAAATCACAAAATTACGAAAAATTAATACCGCTTTTTATTTTCCTTGATACAGTTGGCTGGCTACCTCAGTTTTGTATAGTTAAAGAAGAATACAAGCGCATGTACAAAGTGATATTTGATACAGTAAGTATATATCTACTACTACTACATACTACTACAAAGCTTTTATGATGCACTGTATACAAAATGAACACAGCCAGTGGCAGCACCAGGAATTTTTTCCGGGTGGGGGGGTGGGAAGAGAATTTGGAGGGGCAAAAATCAGGGAAATTTTCATAAAAATTGTTAATTTTTGGCCAAAACGGGTTATTACTACTACATACTATTAGTACTACTACTACAAAGCTTTTATGATGCACTGTATACAAATGAACACAGCCAGTGGCGGCACGAGGAATTTTTTGGGGGTGGGAAAAGTGAAAAATCAGGGACATTTTCATAAAAATTGTTAATTTTCGGCCAAAACAGGTTATTTTTGCCCAAAATAGGGTGATTTTTGCCACAAAAGACCAAAATATATGGCTATTTTTGTCCAAAATATGTCCATTTTCTGTGATTCCTTTAATGGGGAGGGGAGGGGGCAAGAATAAATATGGGGGGAAATGACCCTCTGTGGCACAAAAGCAAATATAATTGAAACCCCTGTTTACATGGAAAATGTCCACATTGACTTCGAGCTGAATTTATACTCACTCGACAAGCAATTGTGATGCACCGCTTTTGAAAAGCAATGGGTTATCGCCGGATCTTGATAGATATAATACGGTATATTTTTTTCCCACAAGATTTTGATTTCAAGGTCTATTACAGTTGTGTCATAGTGGAACTAATTATTGGTAAACAAATGCAGGAGATATTCAGACTGGCAACAACCTTTGGATACTTGAACCTCCTAGTGTACTCCCTATTCCAGAAAAGTACAGCGCTAATTTTTTAGGATAAAAAAAATAATATCAAGTTTTGCCAAATGAAACGTAGCTTAATCCTAATCATTCATTTGGTCCTGACTGGAGATAAAAGAAAAAGTTCACTATTTTACTAATTTCTTGAAATAAGAGCCAAAAACATGAATTTTCGGCATGTTTTCTGACAATGGAGCCACAAAAATCATAGACTTGGAACAAGTCTAAGCATTGAAAATCTTGAGTATATGCCGAAAGTTTGCTCTAATTTTCACTTTTTTGTGTTACTTATGGTTGGTTATAAGAATAAAACATGTCTTTTCCAAAATTTCACAAGATGCTTTCAACAGCTGAAACCCCAATCAAATTTCATACTGAAATTGAAAATTGACCAGTTTTAGCAAATACAACTATTTTGAAATCAACTTGCATGTAAAAGGTGGACTTCAAAACCCCTCAAGTGGTCTTTTGGGTTTTTGTGAATTTTTCTTCCCAATAGAGGCTGCCAGCCTTTTTGGATTATACCAAAGTGTTTTAGGGGGGGGCTTACTTTTTTGGAACCGTTTAGTATGTTAAATATCCTTATTCTATATAGCTCAGTGATCTTTTGTGGATTCAAAGAAATGTAGAAACACTTCTTACTCAAATACAAAGGAAAACTGTTTTGAAATACTATCAATAAAAACTGTATTGAGTACAGGTATGTCCATACTAAATGTTGAAAAGAGGTTTCTAAACCTGGAAGGTATTAGTCAGAGGTGCAGGCACAGCAAGCTTTACACTCCCAAGTGCACTTTGAAGTTCAGTACATCTCATCTGCCTTAATCCCATTTATCATTCAGAGTACACTCAAATAATAATGTGCAAATGCATTATGATATTGGCGCATATAAAGATTTCAAGTTCAAGGGATCTGATAACAACATTTTTTGCGCAGTATTTTTTGTGGGACATGAGAACGCATCAGACATATGGAATTGCATTCTGATATCAAGTAATTTTTAATTATTAAAAATTGATATTTTCTTAAAAAAATAGGTCTTTTTTCGGAAAAAATGTGTATCTTCAATACATAAAGTCAAATTTTTCAAATGATCATTGGCTTTTCCTCCCAGCTACATACACTTTTAAGTACATATCAGTAGATTTATAAATTTTACTTCGAGGACTGTTAAATAAGAATTCAAAAAATTATTTAAAAAAATCTAATAATTTGCCATAAAATTTGTATTATATCATGAATTAAAAAAAAATGATTTGATATCAGAAGGACATTCTTCGTATTCAGAATGCAATTCGATATGTCTGATGTGCTCTCATGTCCCACAAAGAATACTGTGCAAAGGTGGGTAACAGCCCTTATTTAAGGCATATTTTCCAGAAAAGCTGGATTTCATTGCTATGTCAAAACTCTTGAAACATCGCCCTCTCTCTGCTTTGTCAAATGGTGTTTTTGCAAGTTATTTCTTTACCATATCAGATCAGTATATCCCCAGAGTCTGATCATGAAAACTGAGATTTTGGTATCAGAAGAAACATAATATTTTCTTCATATTCCCAGTAAAATTTGGGTTATTCCTTCATGTAATTTGACACGAAATTAGGGTTAGTTTAGGATTAGGTTTAGGGTTAGGATTAGGGTTAGGGCTAGGATTAGCTTACACGAAATAATTACATGAAGGATTGACCAAAATTTGAACGCCCAAGATATGTTTTGTTTAGATGTTGTGAACAAAAACATGGGAATTGTGCCGGTAACAACAACTGAAAGTATGTACTATCCCATCTGGTATTGTTATACACATTTTTGCTTCTCATATCAAAACCGTTGGAGCAGTACAACTCAAAATTTGGAAACATTGTTTTAAGGATAGGCCTCAATGTAAGATATAAAACAGAACATGAACAATTGGACCATACCCCTTTCAAAATAAAAAACAATTATAAATAAATAAATAATTCCATTTTGTTTGTTGGTTTCCAGCTAGGCCACCTACAGAAAACAAACTTGGTATTTTTAGATATAGTCAGGTGGTTCAGGGCAAGAAGGTCCTATCTGCGATAGCTGCCAAATGTCATATTGTGAAATTTTGCACAGTATAGAATGCAGAAAGTGTCAAATGTCTATAGGGCAGCTATTGCTGGCACAAATCCCTTATAGGAATTGTTGTTGGTTCCGCTGTCTTGCCTTGGTATATGTGTTACAGTGACACCTATGGTTATTCATCTGTAAATGCTCTGTGCCATGATATGGTCCAAAGAATTAAATGACATGATGACAAGTTTAGATGCAAAACAGTATATACCCAAAAGCTGCCTCTTGTATTTTTTTTGTATAAATATTGATATTTTAAAATTGCAGTGGATCGTTAGGAAGGTACAATACATCCCAGCAAACACACAAATTTTTGTTTTATTCAAAATGTTTTAATAACATTTAACATTTAAACATTGTATCATATAAAGATCATGAATACGTTTTTAAAAAGTTATTGTTAAATATTTTCGGCCAAAATTTTTGAAAAATGTTTTGTCAACAGTTAATAACATTGTTTTGCATCAAATTTTTAAAGATATTTTATGAATGTTATTAAAACATTTGTATACCCTTTACATAACACAACGTTTAAACCTTTTTTGTAAAATGTGTGTTTGCTGGGATGTTATCAATAGCTGTTGTCCCATTCAAAAAAGAAATATTTCTTGATTTTGAATTGGATAGGGATGTGAGTTAGGGATTCAGGAAACAAATCACAAATTAAATTTGACAAAAAAGTGACCTAAAAATAAACTAATTTTCTATTTTTTCTGTTCAAAATTGTGGCAACTTGATTTGCCCAAACATGGAAAATGTTCACAAATTTTGCTAACAAACAATGAAAATGATTTTTGAGAAAATACCCCACTTTTAACCAGTTTTCTGAATATTTGTGACCCAAGATGTACCAAAAGGCCTGAAAATGTACCCCAACAATTCTGTACTTGCCTCCCCCTGGCAATATATCCACCTTTTTCAGAATTGACCACTTCGCTGCTGTTGGTGATTGGCTGTGCTAACTCCAATTATGCGGAGTTAGCTAAGCGGAAAAACTGAAAGAGAGGCCAAAGATGTAAATTACATCCTCCCAATTATGCAAAGTTAATTTGCCAAGTAACTATAAGGACTATCTAGCTGAGACTTGGTACATATGTAGTACAATAGAAGTATATTTCATATAGCATTTTGCTAATTTTAATCTGCATAAAAAATAGAGGCTATTAGAGTTCATTTTAATTTGTCAAGAAATTAACCCTTATTAATTATGCAGATTAAAATTAGCAAAATGCTAAACACTATATACTTTTATTGGTCAATTACAAAAAAAGGTGGATATATTCAAATAAATAAAACTATCTTGAATATCAATATTCAATTTATTCATATAATTAATACAAGGCAGCGCATAGCGTGTATCATATTTTGCATGGCACTCTTCACATTAACAGTGTCATGTAAGTATGCAAAACAATTAACCCCCGTGGGAATTTCATGAACTGCCAATGACCACCTTTATCGTAAGAACTTGATATCAAGATCTAGAAATTTAATGTTACTTCAAAACTTTTCATTAGTATTGTCACATATTTGCAGAGTATTCTTGAATATGTCAATTATACTTCCATTTTACCACAATCAAAATATGGATTTATTGTCACTATTTATACAGAGCTGTAACTGTTTTGGATTTATGTGGAGATTTAGATCTTGAGCCATAAATGAAAGCAAATTTGGATATGTTTTTGGAAATAAAAAATATTTTCCAACATTTTAGCATAAAAGAAAAAAAAAGCTCCATGGATGTTCAATGCTGCATACAAGCGTTCAACAATTGTCAGGATTTGGACAAGTACCTGTGTTAGCTTTGATTATAGACCTTTATTTTACATGTAACCAATCAATCGATATTGAGTCCAGCATTCCAGTCATGTGCACTCAAACGCAAATACTTTTGCGTGGCGCTCAACACCCTGTGCGATTTTCCCAGCTCACAGCATGCATCTTGTTTGGCAGGCCAAAAGACCTGGGAAAAAGAGTAAACAGATCATAAAAACAAAACAAAGATTGATTTTCAAAAAGCATTGCATTGTTTTGTGTTTCTTTTGTATTTTGTAGTATCAAAGCAAGCTGACGTTATGTAAGCTATGTAATTCCCTGACCCATTTCCTTTCCCAATATGTATAGTTTTATATACTTTGGACATAAACTTCAGAAATAATGATGTTAGAAAAGACCGGACCCAGGCCCTCTCCCATTACGCTGTCCTTAAGTTTTGTCTCATTATTGTTGAAGCTTTTGCAGAAAATCTTAATGATTTTTGCCTCTTCTGGGGATATTTCTGACTATCACTTTACAGGTAGGTGACCTAATTGCTATTGACAGCTTCATCGTTCCACTTAACCTAATATTTTCACATTATAGCACCTATAGAAATACATAAACATACAATTGATATCAATGTCGAATATACAGAATGATATAAAAAATTGCAAAAATGACCTATTAAATTTACACATAATACAATCCAATATTAATCCAATATTACAACAATGCAAAAGTGTTTTGAAATAACATTCAAAGAAAGTTACTCTTTGGTGAAAAGGTGAGATTTGAACACTTAAGCTAGTAGCCTGATGGATCTTAAAATAAAGCTTATTCCAAAGCTTGGGTAGATATATCATATAGAAGTCCCAAATATTTAAATGAGGTTTAATAAAAGCAACCACATGAATAGAGTGCCCTCTCAAGGATGTCTACTCTCTGTATAACCCACAGAATTAGAGAAGGAGAACCGGGACTCCCTATACCGCCACGTACAATCGCGCCGTCAGCTATGGGAAGAAAATTGGGGGTATTCGGGTCCTTGCTGACTGTGCGCGGAGACGAACGAAAACAATTCTGCGTCTCATCTGAAGCATCTTGGTACTCGCGTGCAGGTCGCATCAAGTGCGTCTCTCAAATGCACCCATCATCAATGTCGCGCTTGCATGGCTACGAATGCCTCGAGCGCATTCCGAGGGAAACCGAATATCCCCAATTTTTGCTCCATGCCTGTATCAAGATGGCGGTCGAGTCCTGGTTCTCTGGTTTTAATTCTGTGGTATAACCTCATACATCTACCAATACCTGAGGCCAAGAACACAGAAAGCACCATCACTTATGATGTGTTTAATAGATGGGACTTCAAGGCGCAAGGTTTTCCAGAGATGTACACATGCAGTAGGAGCTTCTCTTGAGTCTTGAGTTGATTCACTCCTTCAGTAAGCTAGGCTTGTCCTCTGCTGGACTGGCAACCAATGAAGCTTGTACAGTAATGGTGAAGTGCTCTTGCTTGTGCGCTTATCAACACAGAAATTCAAGCATGCAACACAATTTTTAAGCTATTGGAACGTAAAAATGAGTTACCATAATCCAGTCAAGAGAACTAGAGATAATACTCAGTGGTGTGTACAGCACATTGAATGTGGGGGGCCAGGTTGTTCAGTTCCCCCGAATGGATTATGAGCAAATTTTGTTGTTTTTAACGTTTTTCCCCCGAATGACCAACCCCTCTTTGCGCACGCCACTGATAATACTGCATCAGTTAAGGGATGGGGTTTTGGACAGTATTTATTATGGGATATAGAGCACATCAGACATATCGAATTGCATTTTGAATACTAAGAATGTCCTTCTGATATCAAATAATTTTGATTTTTTGAAATTCACAATGTAATACACATTTTATGGCCAATGATTAAAAATTGATATTTTTGTTATTTAACAGTACTCGAGGTAAACTTTATAAATCTGATGATTTATACTTAGAGTGTATGTATAGGTGGGATGTAAAGCCGGCGATCAATTGAAAATTTTGACCTTTCGTATTGAAGATATGTATTTGTTTTCCCAAAACACACAAAAAAATTAGGTCTTTTGGGGAAAAAAATCCATATCTTCAATATGAAAGGTCAAAATTTTCAATTGATCGTCAGCTTTTCCTCCCAGCTACATACACTTTAAGAATATGTCATTAGATTTATAAAATTTACCGAGGACTGTTATATATCAAAAATGTGAAAAATATCAAATTTTAATAATTTGTCATAAAATTTGTATTATATCGTGAATTTCAAAAAATGAAAATTATTTGATATCAGAAAGACATTCTTCGTATTCAGAATGCAATTCGATATGTCTGATGTGTTCTCATGTCCCACAAAAATACTGTCGAAATGCTCAAATCCCTCATTCCAGATCTAGTATCTAAATTAGCTACATGTCTTTGATTGGGGCTTCAACATCGTCAGTACTGCTGTTTTTTTCGTTTTGTGCCAAATTTGTCATTTCAAAAATACCAAATGACAATTTGAATGACTTACCCTTCATTTCTTAAGCAGTTTATAAACAATTTTAATTTTTTTACACTTGCGCTGGGATCACTGAATGGGTCTTTAAAAGCCCATTCAATGATCCCAGTGTAAGTGTAACAAAATTTAAATTGTTTATAAATTGCCTAAAAGTGAAGGATATGCCATTAACATAATTGTATTTTTGAAATGACAAATTAACAAAGAAAGCAGTAGTAATGGCAAAGTTGAATCCACATGCACTCGATCAATGGGAATGCCGGAATAGAATGCAATTAACCCATTATTATGTATTGGCTTGCTAAATTGTGCTAATTATTCACATTTATGCTGAAAATGTTTCCTCGCATAGAAGCATAGGCCTAAAGGGGATGATATTTGAAACTAAGTTTGAAGACAATCCATACCCTAAACCAATAGGGTTAACCCCCTTTAATATGCGGCTTTCAGCTTAACCACTAGCATGTTACATTAGCACATCTTGTCGGCAGAGTGCAACACTATTGTAAGTGCAGTAGAATGCAATAGCTGCCATTTGCAACATTTCAATAGATGTACTTAATTACTTTTAACCAATAACACTAGAAAAACACCCAACTACATGTAAAGGTGATATCTTTGGGTTAGCTTAGTGGCCATCAGGAAAGTATACAGAACATCAACACAACAGTGACCATAATGAGTGGATTGTGCTGCAGTTAACAGTAGGTGTTTTACAAAAGGCAGCTATTACATTCTACTGCACTTACGATAGTGTTGCACTCTGTCAGTGATCTGTGATAGTAACAGATGTACCAGAACCTGGATTTTGATGATTTTTACAATCCTTCCTATGAGCAAATCACTGAATGGGCCTTTAAGTCCCAGTAAAAGTTTGCAATAAATTAGATAGTATGAACAAGAGAGAGCAGGCTTGGCACAGCATTAAGGCATCAACTCATAATCGCAGGGTAGCTCAAGGCATGGGTTCGAATCCATGAAGTGACAATGTGTTGTGAATTGGTGCTTTACCTTATTTTATTTGCCTCACTCCAACCAAGTGTAATAGGGAAATTATCACCAAATATGGTTGAAAATGCTAAATTTTACTGATTTTTGGTGAAGTTGATCAAAATTAAAAAAATTCCTGGATATATACCTTGTTTTTGCTGTTGGAACACAAAATGTTTTAGAGATGGACCTCCATTCAAAGTAGAAAACATCAATTAAGACCACACACCTTCAAGAGTCATGCAGGGTCACTCTAATTGGGAAAATTGTAGACATTGTTAATGTATTGTATCTTTAAGGTTACGAAGAAACATATAAAAAGCGTATAAAAGGCGTATAAAGTTGTTCTCTAAAACCGCGTTTTCTCAGCAATCAAATATCGCAGTGAGTCAAATGTTGGTGCATGGATGTATCTTAACATTATTTTTGTGTGTTTATACAAATTTTTAGAATCCGTTTGAAAATCCTTCGTTTAAATCATTTTTACGCACCATGTTCACAAGATCAAAAACACGTTCCATGCAGTTTTTTTCAAATATTCGCTCCGTATAAAACCACGCCGAGTGATTGTTTTCTCCTTTTTTGTATTGTACTACAAATCGACCAACGAAATAATGTTGCCATGGGGAAGAACCAAATACAGTACCGATTAAATTTTATTAGCCCGTTTTTGGGAACAATTTTCGAGAATCTTGTACCACAAAACACTGTTATGTTACATTATCGATATCTGGATTGTGGAGCGTTAATTTTGATTTCTAACTGCCTACATTATTTCTCAAAAGTATGTCGATTCCTTTACCATTTGAATTTCATTCCAAATTTAAGCTACTTTTGCAAAAATCGAGGTTTTTCGCCATCGATACCTCCGACATTTACAGCGGTGATGAGATTGTTTACCATAAGAGCCTGGTATGCACTATTCCATAATAGTCAGTTTGAGATCAATCGATTTAACGGATCACTCAGTAGCTGAATGGGTTAGCGCGCTGGGGTCGCGTTCGACTATATAATACTATAGTTTTGAGCTGGAAAACTTTGAGTGCGTGTTCGAGTCCCTATGTGGTCCATTCCATCTATTTTATTTTATTTTTCTCTCACTTTTTTCTTTTTTTTCTTGTTCGTTTCTTTCTTTCTGACTGCAGCGATTGATTGTTTTTGCTTTTTTTTTTTTTCCATTATATAATTCAGGAATTTTTAGGCTATACTAGTCTAATAGGCGCGGCCTATTAATATATTTTTACAAATTAGATTAACAAAATATTGGTTGTTGGTTTTGTTACTGTTGTTGTAGTTATTGTTGTAGGCCTATATATTGCATAATCAGGGTATAAATAGGCATACTGGGCCTATTATAGCCTATATATAGAAGCATTGATTTATTTCACGACAGATATCATCCAGGATAATTTAAAAAAAGTAAAATTGCCGAAAACGGCTGCCCACAATCCCCACCCCCATCAGCCCATATGGTCCATCATGGTCGCCCCTTCCCCTCGCCCTTCCCTATCCCTGCAACATATAGGATGACTCACGAGCCGCGGTTTGTCCGTGGCCCAAGTTCAGATTGATACACTATTATGCAGCGTGAGTTCATTCTTTTCTGCATGGCTGTTTCCATTATTAACTTACGCCCCTCTGGAATCAAGCCTTGAAAATCAGTTGTATTTAACCTTAAAAGTAATAATGATAAGTAAAAGTATGCATTTTGAGAAAGGAAATGATGCGTGGAATCCAACTAGCATTGCAGATTTCTGAAAAAAATTGTGCAATTTTTAAAACCACCAGATTTGATTTTCCATTCCAATTTTTTTGTTCGTCCACCATAACAACTTCCTTAAATCACAAAATCAATGAAAACTGCATATTTATGTTCTTAAGACACAAAACTAGAAACAATTTTCTCAAATTTTATAATTTTTTATTCATTTAAAAATATGGACTGTCAAAAGGATCAGAAGTTAAATTTTTTCTTTTTTTTTTCAATTTTGACCCAACTTTTGGTTATTGTATTGTATAAAAATAGTGTAAGGTTGTAGTTTAAAAATGTTCAATATTATATTTTTACTAAGGTTGATGATGACAAAGATGGCTATCTCAACTGCTTTGAGACTCTGCTTGCACTAAAAGGTATCATTGGCTTACAAAATATGTCGGAGAAGGAAGAGGAGTATGTATACCGGGTAAGTGTTTTAACCCCCTGAGTACTTCCTGCCGATCTAACATTGCCTCTGATTGGTCAATTACATGATATCTTCACTTTAATCACCAATCAGTTTGGAGTTTTGCAAATAATTCACCCCAATTTTTTTGTGTGGTGATATTATTCTAACAATGTTGCTGATTGGTCCAATTGATAATGATACTTCTTTACAGCCAATCGGCAGGTAGTTCTCATGGGTTTAACAAAGTTTGATTTGTAACCCAACTACAATATAAAGACTTCACAAAAAGTAACACAACCATTACAAATATGCATATAGCTTCAGAACTATTTCTTATTCACAATATTTTAACATTTAAAGAAAGGTTATGTATTTAGGCGCATGTTGATACCCTGTCACCATTGGTCACCCAATTCCGCCCAGGGGGGTCACTCCCATTATGGCCTGTACACCATCCGCGATAATCAACTTTTGAAAAGCACCCTAAACAAGGATTTTTAAAACCCTTGGCTAAAACAATACCCTAAACAGGTAACACGTGCCTGTTGCCCGTTTTCACACCCTAAACAGGGATTTTATTCCTTGCATCAAATTCCATACCCTAAATTTCATTTCTGCATTTTAGCAATTGCAATTTTGCTACCCTTTTTTCCAATTTGTCATGTTTTGACACCCTAAACATGATACGCTGTATTGTGCCTACCCACGAAAAACTACCCTTTTTACACATTTTTATTATTGCGGATGGTGTACAGGCCTCAATGGAAATGACCCCAGGGAATTTCGTTTATTATTAACAACACAGCAGGATTTTCAAATAAAAAACCTAAATTTAAAAGTTCCAGTAAATTGTATTTTTTTTTAAATTCAGGGCAAGGAGGATTTTACATGCCACATTGCTTGCGTTTAATTACCATCTATCACTGTAAGTGCAAATTAATAGTTCTGAAGCTATAGGTGTATCTGTAATAGCCGTATTTTCAAAGAAAAAAACACACATTTAAAAAGTTACAGTAAATTTATTTGAATTCGGGGCAAAGAAAATTGCGTTCAATTACCATTGATTGCTTTACCGTACTGTAAGTGCAAATGAATTGTTCCGAAGCTATAGGTGTATGTATTGGCTATATTTTCAAAGAAAAAAAGTTACATTGAATCGGTTTGAATTCAGGGCAAGGATAATGGTAGTCACTATAAATGCAATTTAATAGTTCTGAAGCTATAAGATCCAGTGTCATATACTGGGGCACCCAAAAAGGTGGCTTTGTTACATTTTGATGTGCAGCTTGGATTTCAAAACACTGTCTCTTGAGTATTCCGTCACTTCAATTAGATTCAATTAGGTCTTAAATTGAGGCTAATTTATTCTAGATTACTCATGTTTTTATCCTGTTTTATGACGTTTGGCATGAAATGTGCCAAGGGTGGCTGAGGATTAGGGGAGGAGTATTAGGGGAGGGATTCAGTATCGTAAATTTGATTTAAAAACCCCATTAAAAATTTGAATCTAGTAAAAAAATGTCTAAATGGACTCCCAGACATCTAAACCAAGTAAATAAATACATAAGTTCATTTAAAAGACCAATACTTGCTCAGAATGATTATAAATGTGGAAAAAAGAGGTGGGGTCACATCCTCCCTGTTTTTGCCCGCACTCTCTTATTTTTTAACCGATTTCCATAAAAAAGGTGTCAAAATGCACAGGAGGATGAACCACTTCAAATGAGATGTGTAGGTAAAATGTTTGAACCATTTCATTTTTTTACTAAGTAACGCAAAGGTACCCCAGGTTGTGACACAGGACCATAAGTGTATTTGTAATGCCTGTTTTACCTGTTGCGAAGTCTTTATTAGCTGGAGTTAAAAGTTGCCATGTAGGAGAATGGATGGTCATCATTGTCGGTGGTGCTATGGTCAACAAACCCGTTTTTGCCTGGTTTAAAAGGGCATTTAGTGATCCACAGCCTCATACCCCCACTTTTCTCAAAACAAAGTTGAGATTTTTATACCACTGGAAACCTCTGGCTACATAATGTTTATATACCAGAATTTTCTTGCAGATTAATTTGTTTAACAAAAATATCGTCAAATTTGAATATCGTTCTGGTATACCAGAACGAAATTACAACAGTGGCCTATGGAGTATGGAGCAGTGTAATACACATAATCATGCATAACTCGCAAATGCAAAATCGGAATCAACTGAAATTTTGGGAGTAAGCTTTTTCATGGATATCTACTGAAATATGTCATAAAAAGAGTATGCTAGGATCACAAAATCCTCCTTTAAAATGGCAAAAACTCATATAAAGTCAGTCAAATATTAAAATGTAACACAGAAAGCTCATAAATAGTAACACATGACTTTTAATGAATCATTCAACATGCTTCACTTCACTTAATTCGAGTGGTGTCCTTGAACTGTGATGGCTTTCCAGAACTTTCTGTCCTCTATTGCTGTCCTGAAGTTTACTGCCTCCAGTCCAGTGTCATCTTTCAGAATGTCTATGTAGGTCAGAGCAGGTCTTCCAGGTTTCCGCCTCCCATGCTTGGGTATCCAATGAACTATTTTTGATGGGGGCTCCTCACTTCTGGAACAGTGGCCAGCAAACCGGATTCTTCTTTCCCTGATCTTTTGGCTTTAGGTTTCCGTTTGTCGTATCTCCAATGTACATTCAGAACAGTTATAAGCATGCGGGTATAACAGCCGTCCATTCAACATATCTTTGTCTCATCAAGTCCTTAAAAAAAAACGTTTTGAATATGATAGACATTTTTCAGTTAAGTGCACCAGTGGGCAATGAAAACCCATGCCTTTAATTTCTTTAATATGTTACTTGTAATTATAAAATTTGGCCTTATTACACTCAGAAAATTATTATTGTTACTTAATAATTTGTTTTGAGATGGAATAAGTGAAATATGGATCACTTTTTTAGTTTTTGCAATTTTTGTTGGCAAAAACTGTTTTTGCCAAGTGCCACCTTTTTTTTTGTGCCTATTGTATGTTGCTCCATCAACACATAAAGAAAACATACTTTCAAACAATATCCAAAATTTGGCAATGCACGAAAAATTAATTGTGTGAACATTTCCACTTTTACAGAACATTAACACATGAATGGTATTTTTGATAGGCCTACAGACATGGCCATACCATGGTATTATGGATGCACACCAGTAAATAGCCCCCATGGCCCCATTGACTTTCTGTACAAACAGGGTCTGGGAAAACATCATTTTCTTGACTCCAGAGCGACTCAGTTCTTCAAAATTACACTTTCTGCAAGTTGAAGGTCAGATAACGACATTCAGTGTAGAGGAAAATATACAGAGTCTGGTGATTTTTCCAGAAAAATGCCGCCTAGATCACCCTATAGCCCTCACAAATAGCTTGGTGTTTCTGAAATGTAACACATTTTGTAAGTTTAGCCAAATCGTCACAAAAAATCGGATCCTGCTCATTTTTCACAGACAATCTATTTCCCAGGCCTAAATGAGGATTAGGCCTAAATATGAAACGGGCCTAATAGTTGGGTTTTAAGCCTTTTCTAATGGCACTTTGTCACTTTTCGTCCCAGGGTGTAAGAGACTTGTATTTACTGGTGTGCACTCTTTATTAAGATGTTCTGAATACTTGTAGCGAAGCATCTATTGTCCGTCCAACCAATCCAAGGATCATTTGCTTGAATGGATAGGTGGTTTTGATATTGAGGGGGATGTGTAAAATGTGACCAGCTCCAACAAAAACCGGAACAAGTCGCCAAGCATGTTTTTGAGCCTTTAAGGATACGATACATGATTTACCGACAAGTAACTCATTTCGGAATGCGATCATGAATTTTGAAAAAAAAAAAGTTTCCACAGGCTTCGTTGGGACTCGAACCAGCGATTCTAAACTTCCTTCGATTATGCGTCTAGCGCTTTACCGCTCGTCCACCGTGGCAGTTGAGCGAATGAGTGTAATGATAAAAGATAAATCTCATAATGCCATCTTTAGCCTTTTGTTTACTAAAAAAAGACGCGTTTTGTAAAGATAGATTAGCCGTTTTATGCATAAATAGCACATACGTTTGGGAAAGGTTTCAAACAAATAATAACGACACTGATGTGATTATGAAATTGCGTAAGTCGGGAATTATCTGCGTCGCAATGTTTTGTTTTGGTTTTAGGAATTTGACCTTAAAATTTACGACTTCATGACATTATCATTCGAAATCAACAAAAGATATTTCAACACTATATGTCTTCATTCTTTCTCTATAATGTTTTGTACATGTATGTGAAATAGCTTCAACAATGGTTCGCTGCATAATGATAAAAATAGCCTTGACCTAAAAAAGGGCGAGAGGTACCATATTTACGGATTCAGGCTAAATTTAAAATTGATATAAAACGTTTGCTTTTTGATCGATTTCAAAAATTAATTTTTGTCGTATAAAGAAATTGTATCTGGAGTGAATTACACCACAGTGTTTATTCCTAGGGCTCTTTGACGACTTCAAATAATTTTTTTAATGATAGAGTGAATCCCCTGGCCCTCTATAATTACGCACAAAAGATCGAGTCCCCTTAAAGATGACATTCCCATAAAAAGATTCAAATTTTGGAATTCTTAATTTCATAGTATACTTTTCAAATCCTTGAAAGTACTTATTTTAAAGAAGTTTATTAAATCAATAATTGACAGTTGAACTGTGATAATCCCTATTCAATCCTGTGTAAAGCAGGAAACTAATTAGCCCATAACTAGAATATCAATTTGACAAAAATATCAAGGCATCTGTTACAAAAGTATCCATATCTTGCAAAGTATTGATGCTATGTGTATAATTTTGGTATCATTTTAAAGCTTATTGTCCTGTGCTTACATTTGTATTCAAATCACGAAATGTCAAAAATGGGACTTATTCCTGGTTCTGTCAGAACGGGTCACAAATGAAGTTTTGCCTATTATCGAGACCTACGGGTTATCTGTTACTCTTCCATACTACGGTTATTGTAGCTATATTAACATATTATAATGGGTCAAAAGTCCAAAATATCCGCTGACAAGTACAAATTGATTTCTTTTTGAAGCATCACCTGTGATTTCGGCATCTGTAAAGATACGCAAAGGCTATTTAAAATTGATCTGGTTGAATTTGATATCTCTATTAAAGACAGAAGAAAGTACAACTATCTTATGAAAGGAATTTTGATTCACTGGTTTTATAACCCCCCTATTAATGTTCAAGAAAGTATTTTTGATAAGACTGTTGAAAGCTTATTTAAAAATGGCAAAATTATTCATACACTATTTTGAAACACAGGATGGACCTGCCAAAACTGAGAGCTTTTGGATTGATGCGTTAAATATGGATCAGGATACGGATTGGAATGAAGTGCATGATAATAACTTTTCTTGCAGTATTGAAACTCAACTTAGGGCTTTTTACGTTAAAGTGTTTCACAGAGCAATGTGCACAAACAAGTTCCTTCATAAAATTGGTAGAATTGATTCCCCACTTTGTGGTTTTTGTAATAATTCTGATGAATCCTTGGTGCATTTATTTTGTGATTGTGATAAAATTAAATGCTTGTGGAACAGTCTGACCCGATTTATTGAAAACAAAACTGGTGATAATATTACAATTTCTAACTACCACAAGCCTAAAAATGTGATATATGTATATTTAGATGATTAAAAAAAGTATCAATAAACTAAACATTAGCAACTTTAGTTGAATATCTAATGTGTAAAAGGGGTAATGATGACAAGAAAAAGTTGACAAACTGAATTTGATTTACCAGCGATGAGCCATTGAAGTTTTTGTCAATGAACTGAAATGATAGTACTTATACGTTCTTAAACACTTGAGAAGGTTCCTGCAATCTTATTGGTTCTTACCCAGCTTTACCTGTGTGATATGACACGATATCACACGGGACAGCGTAGTGTGTCAACGCGACACGCTACTATTTCGCTATTTGGGCCAATCGGGAGGCGCACGGCAACAACAGGACTGATCGATTTTAAGCCCTAGGTAATTCCTTGCAAAATGTAGGATTTAATTTGATTAAAATTTGTATGATATTTTTATTTGAATTGAAGTGTTTAAGGTTATTAATTATTTTAAACTGTTGTGATTTGGTAGTTCACAGCATCTTACGAATGGTAATGAGCTTTGGCAAAAACTGCATTGCTCAATTCATAGCGAGCGTGTAGAAGAATTAAAATATCACAGATATACTTTTATAGGTGCTGTGGTTCTTGAGTTATGTTGTAAAGAGGGCTGAAACAACAACACTTTTGTAAAACGTACATAACTCATTAAACAACAATAAATTAAGCAAGTTTGCAAAGTATATGATTTGTAGAATGAACTTTTGCAAAACATCAAGGTGTTAATTTTCAATAATATATTGATCTAGATAATGAAAATCGATTTTTAGGTTGCTTCGACCAACAATACCTCATCTACCCTTAAGAATGAGAATAAAGGTATTGTTTTTAGCCGCTGTCGTGCATCTATCGTTTCATATAACACGACATCATTATTTTTGTTTTACTGAAAATAAGATGCACTCCAGCGGCTAAAAACAATACCTTTATTCTATAAATAAAAAACGATTAATTTATTAGTCAAATTGCAAGTGGTCATCGTTAGCGACTTGATTATGAAGAAGTTTTACAGTAAACCCTCTCCGAGATAGTGGAATCGTCGAGTGATGTAATTGGATGTCTTGCTCTGGCACGGATACAGTATAACTTAGTATATTATGTGTTCCAAGTAAAACAGCATTGTCTGAAGGAAACCGCGTGATTCTCCTAGAAATAGTGCACTCATTGCAAACTACTAATTTTGATCAAGACAAAAAGAACAATAGTAAGATATCTGAGTTCTAGTAGTGATCAATCGTATATTTTAATAAAATGTGTATTCCAAGTAAAACGGCATTGTCTGAAAGTATTTTGTTACCTGGGTGACATCGCAAAATAGATTAAGATTAACATAATTCAATGGGCTTTGAATTTGTCTCCCTGTTACCCAGGTAACAAAACACCCCAGATTGCAAATTATCCTTTAGTTGATAAGAATTCTGCAATCTCATTGGTCAACCACCACTTAGATAAAAAATCTGTATTCCGTAACCACTCGGGTATAAGCCCACCCCCTAGATGGCAGATTTCACTTCAAAAATGGGGGTGGGCTTATATCCAGGGAGGGGCTAGTACTTGAATTTAGAAATAAGAAAAATCATCCCCATTTGTATATGCCAAATGTACCAGGTTAGATTTAAACTGTCATTCAACACAACATATATTGAGATAGTTACCTCAATATTTCGATGTATGTACCAGTAATTTCTATCATCTTTGTCAATTTCTTAAAATTCTAAGTGTGGAATGTTAATTATCAACTGATATTTTTTTTATTTGTTCTTAAATGTGAGAGAAAAACATTGATTTGAATTAAGGGGACTAAATCTTTTGTGCATAATTATAGAGGGCCAGAGGATTCAGCCTATCATTAAAAAAAATATTTGAAGAAGTCAAAGAGCCCTAGGAATAAAAACTGTAGTGTAATTCACGCCAGATACAATTCCTTTATACAACAAAATTACTTTTTGTAATCGATCAAAAAACAAACGTTTTATATCAATTTTAAATTTAGCCTGAATCCGTAAATATGGTACCTCTCGCCCTTTTTTAGGTCAAGGCTATTTTTATCATTATGCAGCGAACCATTGTTGAAGCTATTTCACATACATGTACAAAACATTCTAGAGAAAGAATGGGGACATATAGTAGGGTGCATCAAACGCCCCTTATGTCATGCAGATTTTTTCTACCTAGTCTTAAAATGTTCCATTGGGCTAGAAAACACCCTGTTTAAAATTTTTAAAAAAATGAAGGTGGTCTAGGGTGGCCTCGGTGGCGTTGAAGTTGCGAGGGATTGAAATTGCCTTCTAACATACGGCAGCTATTTAGAAACACCTTTGTTACCACAGGATAAAATAGCTGCCATTTGTTTTAATGCCTACAGTGATACTGAGTGATCACAATGGATATCAAAAAGTTCCAAAATAAAAACAATAATCATGCATTAGCTTTAGAATCCTCACTTATCAACTTACAAAGGAATAGCTGCCATGTGTGCTATTTTCCAATAATGACTGTACATGTTGTTTATCCTCCTAGTTCCGTAATATATGTTGGTTTCTTGACAATGCTACAGGTTTTAATGATATTTGTTTCTACAAAAACACAAAAATAAAGTATTCCTATTGCTAAGAACCATTCATTTCTAACATAATAACACCAATGCCTATCATTCATAGAAGTTGGGAATGATGCAGATTTCAACATCTGAGAAATTTTGAGCTGTAATTACGTTCAAACGACCTGGGGCACTGCATAAGTCTAGATGGATGGCAAAAGTCTTGTATAATCTGTCTCCTAGAAGAATCCATTAAGCAACTTCCTGCACGATCGATCACCAAGAAGCAGCAGTTATCAAAGTTGCAAGACTTTGTGACTTTCGTAACACTAATCTCTAGCCTTGCCCCTTGGTGGAGTACTTGATGTTGATGCTCTTTGGAATGATCTGCAGCTCTTTCACAGTCTAACTGTATTTCTATGCTATGAACCCAGATGTCTCCAACGGCGCTGTCAAAGCCTTTAAGCAATACCTCTGCTGGTACTTAACACCTGAAATGGTACCACTCTCCTCTTTAGCAGCAAGATACCTGAGGATCAGAAACAACGGATGGCTGATAGACTCCTTAAGCTTCAACCAAGTGAAGAAATATATAAGCACCAAGAGACAAATTAGGCACAGGGTTTGGGAAACCAAAGTTCCCAGAAGATATCAATGAGTCCACTACAGTAAGTTATTATTTAGTGTCACAAGACTTCTGGTTTACAATTCAGCATCTCCACATCTACTCCACTTGGGCCACTTGTTAACAGTTTTTGTGAAAAATTATTCCAGGTTGTTAACTGCCGCTTCTTGGTGGTTGTTCCTGCAGAAAGTTGCTTTAAATGGATTCTTCTAGGAGACAGATCCTTATAATACAAGAAATTTGTCATCCATCCAGACTTATGCAGTGCCCCAAGTCGTTTGAACTTAATTATCTAGTTCAAAATTTCCCAGATGTTAAAATCTGCAGCATTCACAACTTCTATGATTGATAGGCATTGGTGTTGTACTATGTTATTATCTATTCCAAATTTGATGACATCTCTGTCACTTTCAAAGAGGTATTAGCATGATTAGAGGAATTTGACGAGACAGGTGCCCTGTTCAATTCTAAGCAAACTAATGCTGTTATGTATTGATTTCAGATTTATTTGCTCTATTACATCACAGATATACTTAAATTTAAGTATCTGTAATTGCATTCACGAACATCCTCTTACAGTGAATGGAATTTATCCAGCGTGACGTCACCAGGTGTCACCATTATGTGACCATAGCTGGAACGTATAATATAAAATGAATGGTTCTTAGCAATAGGAATAACCTTATTTATGTATTTTTGTAGAAACAAATATCATTTAAACCTGTAGCATTGTCAAGAAACCAACAAATATTACGAAACTAGGAGGATAAACAACATGTATAGTCATTATTAGAAAATAGCACATATGGCAGCTATTCCTTTGTAAGTTGATAAGTGAGGATTCTACATGTAAAGCTTATGCATGATTATTGTTTTCATTTTGGAACTTTTTGATCCATTATGATCTCTCAGTATCACTGTAAGCAATAAAACAAATAGCAGCTTTTTTATCCTGTGGTAACAAAGGCGTTTCTAAATAGCTGCCATATGTAAGAAGGCAATTTCAATACCTCGCAACTTCAACGCCACCGAGGCCACCCTAGACCACCTTCAATTTTTTCCAAATTTTACACAGGGTGTTTTCTAGCCCAATGGAACATTTTAAGACTAGGTAGAAAAAATTTGCATGACATGAGGGGCGTTTGATGCACCCTAACATATAGTGTTGAAATATCTTTTGTTGATTTCGAATGATAATGTCATGAAGTCGTAAATTTTAAGGTCAGATTCCTAAAACCAAAACAAAACATTGCGACACAGATAATTCCCGACTTACGCAATTTCATCATCACATCAGTGTCTTTAATATTTGTTTGAAACCTTTCCCAAACGTTGGTGCTATTTATGCATAAAACGGCTAATCTATCTTTACAAAACACATCTTTTTTTAGTAAACAAAAGGCTAAAGACGGTATTATGAGATTTATCTTTTATCATTACACTCATCCACTCAACTGCCACGGTGGCCGAGCGTTAAAGCGCTAGATGCGTAATCGAAGGAAGTTTAGAATCGCTGGTTCGAGTCCCAACAAAGCCTGTGGAATTTTTTTTTCAAAATTCATGATCGCATTCCGAAATGAGTCACTTGTCGGTAAATCATGTATCGTATCCTTGAGAACTTGGCCAAAATTTAGTACTGGGCTTATAGCCGAGTGCACCCTTGTTCCCATAATGTTTTGAAAAATGTGGGCTTATACCTGAAGGTGGGCTTATACCCGGGTGGTTACGGTACCTGCGTACTCCTCATACAGGCAGGTAATATTTCCACTGTCATCATTTTTCCCCCTGTGCCCTTTTTTTCCCTTCTTGGAAATGTTGTTCAGGAGGGTGTTTAGAGTCACTAGCAAGCAAAAACATTGGTGTTCCACTTTTGTCTAGGTGCGCCCATATTGGTATTGACTCATCTATATGAACAATCATATAAATTAGAAAAATTGTTGAGAAACTTGCTACCTTGGATGTGGCCGCATTTTAAAGTTATGGCCAAATTGGAGGAGCAAAATTGTTCAAAAATAGGGATTTTTCAACTGCACAATAAAGGAATCAAATCAATGTACCAGCAACACATGGCATGTGAAGTTGAATAGTGTCTATTTAAAGGGCATAATTATACTATTGCAAAAACAAGTTTAACTCCATTCAAAGAAAATAATTATTACATTACAATTTGACAATTGTTGCAAATTTTTTATTCATATTTCTCAGAAGAGTTATACTAGGTCTAAAGTTAGACCTGCTGTAACTGGAATTTAGTTCCATCAGGAATGGTCCTTTACTCTTATTTCCATCCTAGAGTAGCTAGCAAATTCTAAAGATTTTAATTCAATGTTCATAAATAATACAAAATAACTTCAGCAAATGTAAAGGAAAATGTCCTTTCACCTGGGACTAAATTCCACTTAGACCAGGTCTAACTCTTTTGTGCATACGGACCTTTGTGTTTTCAGTATATGATAACCTAATGTTTGTATATGGTAATAACAGTGGCATAGATTTCTTTTTGATATTGAGGGGATGGGGTTGGAAAAAATGTCTTGAAATATAGTGAATCCAGCACCTTTTGGCAACACAATAAGTTTTTGGTACAAATGTGTGCCAAGTGTGGGAAAAACTTTGCCATTTTGAAGCTAAACTGATGAAATATTGTGCAAAAGTGGAATAAATTCGCACGTAGCGTAACAAAAAATGGGCTTTGGGGGCTAAAATGGCCAAATATGAGGTTAATTTGGTCACAAACCCACATACAGGCGTCAACCATTTGCAAAAATGGCTCCATTGACCAGATCGTGTCACATACTCGTATAGTACATTTACTTGTTTGGTGAGTACGGTACAATGTCAGGTTGGTCCATATTTTGTGACACATGTTCAGATATGACATATCATTATTATCAACTAGGCGGTTACCTGTATTTCGCGGTTCTCGGCTGTCATAGTTATTGGCTTTTGCAGATCTCAAACCAGGGCTTCCTTGGCCACAGTTACACCCACCGACCAAGTTTGAGCTCCATGAGCAATTTGAAATCTTTGTTTTTTGACCTATGACCTCTCAACCGTGGGTCTGACAAAAAGGTCACAATGGAACTTTTGTTTGTTAGTCCAATTTCCACCTACCCACCAAGTATGAGCTCCAAAGGCAATGTGAAATTTTTACCTTTTTGACCTTTGACCTCTTAACCATAGGTCTGAAGAAAAGATCACTGTGGAAACTTTTCGGGAAACTTTTGTTTGTTAGTCCAAGGTCAACCCACCCACCAAGTTTGAGCGCCATAGGAGCAATTTGAAATTGTTACCTTTCTTGACCTATGACCTCCTAAACGTAGGTAAGATGAAAAGGGCACCGTGGACACTTTTGTTTGTTAGTCCAAGGTCCACCCACCCACCAAGTTTGAGCGCCAAAGGAGCAATTTGAAATTGTTACCTTTCTTGACCTATGACCTCTTAACCGTGGGTATGTGAAAAAGGTCACCGTGGAAACTTTTTGTTTGTTAGTCCAAGGTCCACCCACCCACCAAGTTTGAGTTCCAGAGGGGCAATTTGAAATTTTGACCTTTCTTGACCTATGACCTCTTAACCGTAGGTCTGACGAAAAGGTCACCGTGGAAACTTTTGTTTGTTAGTCCAAGGTCCACCCACCCACCAAGTTTGAGCTCCATAGGAGCAATTTGAAATTGTTACCTTTCTTGACCTATGACCTCTTAACCGTAGGTATGATGAAAAGGTCACCGTGGAAACTTTTGTTTGTTAGTCCAAGGTCCACCCACCCACCAAGTTTGAGCTCCATAGGGGCAAGTTGAAATGTCTACTTTTTTACCTATGACCTCTTAACCGTAGGTCTGACAAAAAAAAGGTCACCGTGGAAACTTTTATTTGTTATTCCAAGTTCCATCCACCCACCAAGTTTGAGCTTCATAGGGGCAGTTTGAAATTTTTACCTTTCTTGACCTTTGACCTCTTAACCGTTGGTCTGACAAAAAGGTCACCGTGGAAACTTTTGTTTGATAGTCCAAGGTCAACACAATGGCATGGCTGGATTTGCCATTTAAAGTATTTGAAATTAGACTTCAATTGAACTTGACCCCATCCTTGACCTTTGACCTTAAAAAAATATAAACTCGTTCTTCCTCATACCAAGCTGCACCCACCCACCAAGTTTGAGCCCGCATCGACCCACGGTGGCCTCACATTAGCAGTCACAGACAGACAAACAGATCTACAGACAGATCCACAGACAGAGAATAGCGTATTATTATATAGATATGCAATAAGGTATAAGTGGAAAGTTTTGCGATTTGCCAATTTTGAATTGTTGTTCCAATTGCTTTTAAATTCATGTTTCTAAGCATCCTTACGTAGAGAATAAAATTGTACATTGCTATTTTTCGTGGTAGCTGCTTAACAAGTGCATGGAGGATATTGTTAAAAATTTGAAATTATTAAAATTCATTAACATAATTTGAAATCAAAATGAAAAATGCTTCATGGATCAATATACATGGTAAAAAAGATCCACATATCACACACTTGCCCAATGCCCCAAATAGATGTAAATTGGGATATTTCTCTACTGTATCACTTCATTCATGGTTTTAAACAGTTATGAAGAAACTTGTTTGAAAAACTCACAAAAATAGCACATTTTACATGAAACTGCTAGTATATCTACTAAGTAGAGAAATTAGCTACATGTATTTGAATGGGGCTTCAACTTCCTCAATACTGCTTTTTTCCTTTCCCTGTTGTTTTCGTATAAATTGCCAAATTTTCATTTCAAAAATACCCAATGACATTAACAACCTAATAAAATAAACCCTATTATTCACTTTTAAGCAATTTATACGCAATTTTATTTCTTTTTACACTTTTGCTGGGATCACTGCATGGCCTTTAACTGAATGACTGTGCACATTTGTGTTCATTGTTAATTCAATGAGTAACACACCACTCACCGTGATCACTCTGGGTTATTCCATGTAAAATCCACACTACCCCTGTGGAAGATTTCTGAAATTTCTTCCACAGGGGGAGTATGAATTTTAAAAGGTATTAACACATTAGCTGCTCCATTTGAAACTCGCTCTCCCTCTGTGGAAGATTCGGGTTGAATCTTTCTCAGAGGGTGTATGAATTTCAAATGGAGCTGCTAATGTGTTCATTCCATTTGAAATTGATACTTCCTCTATGGAAGATATTTCCAAAATCTTCCACAGGGGTAGTGTGGATTTTAAATGGAATAGCCCAGTAAGTTAATTGTGTCATGTTTGTCTACGTTCTGCGAAGGAATGTCATTGACAGTGTCAACATCAAACCTGCCTGTTTATCCGTCTCGATACGATTTTATGTTTCCTCGACCCAAGACTTTATATGATGTTACATGTTACATAAACACATGATTGATAAAAGTGATGTATTTCTTCCTTTTCTTGCCAGGTTTTGGAAATTGCTGATTACAATATCGCATTTGGTACTGATTTCCAGTTGTTTGCTGTTGTTGCCGCTCTTGCTCAGAAAATAGCTTCTATTGAGTAAGTCTGTTCAAAATAGGTTCAAGTGCACAGGTTTGAGTGTTTTACGGGTAGAGTATTATAATGGAAGAGAAGGACATGGACCTTTTCCAGTTTTATTATTTCTTAAGTTTACATCTAAAGTATATAAGACTAGGTTTTGAAATTTCACAAACTACACTTTTTTACCCTAAAGTTTTTGTGGCAACATACTCAAAAATCAGTTTGGAGTAGAATTTTTTGAGTTTAGCTTCATAAAGTAGAGACATGAAATTTTTTTTTTTTGGAATTCATCACATTGTTCAAAATATTGAAAACAAATTGTTTAAAAAAATTTTTTTTTTAAAATGTCATCATATTCAGCAAACAAATGCACAAAATGGTGTATATTTTTGTTTTAAAAACAGATTTTGAAAAAATGAGAAAATCTTCCCTAGACTTTGATGTGCTCTAAATGATAGTGCAAACAGTTAAACCTGTTGCTTGCATATTTTTTAGTTCTCTTGTCACGAGGCAATATGTTTGGGCGAAGTTTTCATGATTTCATCAGGTTTGATTTGATTTTAATTATTCTCCTCTCTCTCTCTCTCTCTCCTCTCCTCTCCTCTCCTCTCCTCTCCTCTCCTCTTTTCTCCCCTCCCCTTCCTTCCCCTTTCCATCCCTTTTTCATATAGAGGCCGTCAGCGTGACATCATATGCTGCCATCTTGTGGGTACACACTGCAATGGTAGTTCGATCTCCATGCGTGAACAGCAAAATCACTGCGTCGATGCGTGAAAACAGCTGTGTGGCAAGCTGCGCCCTGCGTGTAGTGTTTGGCGCATGAACACACATATCATTTGTACCCACAAGATGGCGAAAGGCTGACGGCCTCTATTCTTCTTATTTGCAAACAATCGGGGCGCCTGGTTGCCCCATTTTCGATGCGCCTGTGAGGTCATGCATTTGACCTTTAGAATTATATACGAGATTTTCCCCGCAACAATATGCTGAAAACACCATTATAATGGGCATTAAGATACTAGGTTTATGAGAAATAAGATTATATTCATAATACTGAAAAGAATGAAAATATTAATTTTAGCCATTTCTCAGTATTTTTAGTGGGGAAATTCCCTCATTTTGCTTGTACCTAGTATTACTTTCTCACAAATCAATTTTGGCAGACAAGTTACTATATATTTCATTACTTTTGATAAGCCCACCAGATCCACATTGATTTTAGTGGGGAATGTCCCTCATTTTGCTTGTACCTGGAGCACAAAAAAACCAAGTTACTAGTCCTGTCCACATGGAGGGCTATTTGCTCTAGCACCGTGTTGCTCGAGCACAGACTCGGGTGAAATCTGCCATCTGAACGCTTTCGAGGATTACAGTCCTCAAGTTTTCCCCAAATTTATCTCTTTAGAACAATGTAGAAATTTAGGGATTTCACAGGTTCCCCGAGTGGTGCTCGAGCTTTACTGCCGTGTGAACGCTACATTTTGCGATTCTCAAGCACTGAGCTTGACCTCAGGCTTGACCTGTGCATGGTGGTGGAGTTCCATTGCTCTATGGTACATTAAATATTGCAGTTGTCGCTCATTCTGCTTCTTCTTTCTCAACAACTCTCTTCTCCCAATCATATGTCGAAAATTCAACGGTATCGATGCCAAATCTGGAACATCATCACCACTTTCCATCATGAATTTAAGTACAAACATCGTGACATCGCAATTGCGGAAATTGGTGCCTTTTGATTTGGTGGTATGGTTTGTTTACGTTCTGCCGAGTTCAATTTCGCGCGATACTGCAGATGTTACATCCAGCTTTCGGTTGTAATTCTCGAACTGACGTCATCAGGCATTGCGAAACTCAAGGATTACAGGCCACGACGGAGTCGTGTGGACACGCACTCGGGGATTGACATGGGGATCGTAATCCTCAAGCATGCCGATCCTCAAGGATCCTATGACCGTATGAACACGGCTAAGATCTATTTCATTATTTTTGACCAGATCCCCTGTAGTGAGACAGACATTTTTATATCAAATTCCATATATCAAGTGACAAAGTATGATTAACAGCAGTATCGCCATTATATCACTATAAGCTCAACAAGCCCATCAACAGGTAGGTAAAGGCTACCTCTTGTCACAAATGAAAAAACAAGATTGTGTTAACTGTTAAGTGAAGGATAGCGCACTCAATATTTGAAGATTTCAGAAAAGCGTTATATCCATTATTCTAGATTTGTGTTATAGGCAGGGCCGCTGACAAGAGGGGTTAAGGGAGTGTGTTACCCCCGGATCCTGAGTCCTAGGGGGCCGGTAAAACTAAAGAAAACATATCTTAATGGGCCCATTAAAGCAAAGGAAGAGACCTCAGTGTGCCCGTAAAAAGGGGCCCTGTGGGCGTCTATTTTACCCTTGGACCCGTAATGGCTCTTGGCGGCACTGGTTATAGGCAATTCTAATTCACTTGGTGTGTCTTGTCAAGAATACACACCATTTATTGGTTTTCACCTGTACATTATTACATGATAGTGGATATAGTCATATAGCTAAGAATGAGAATAAAAGATAGGATTTTTGTCTTTTGTCTATCCAATATCGTGTCATAATGGATGGGTTGGCCAATATTTTTATTGTAGTGGATACCGACTGTAAGGATTACATGTACATGGGAATACAAAAAAAAAATCATTAAGAATTTTACTGCTTTAGGCATAACAAAGCTGGATCCTTGGATTTGATCCGGACTTTGCAGTTCGTAAAAGCGTTAAAACAAATTAAGACAAAAATCCAAAAGTAAAAAAAATATTATCAAATGCCCCTGTAAGAACAAAGCCGGAGTCGGTGATGGAGTAAGTAACTGGAATTCCCCTTTTAATTAAAAAGGTTGGTGAATGCCCCTTTAAGACCAACACATGAACTAGTGATGCAGTAAGTAACCATAAAATGTCCTTTCAATTAAACAAATATCAGGGAATGCCCTTTTAAAAAAAAAAAAAAAATTAGGATGTGTAGCCTACATATTTGTTAGCAAAAAAATCGGAGAATGCCCCTTTAAGACCAACGGAGTAAGTATCCCTAGTACAATCAAAGGTTACCTTTTGTAACAAAATTACCCCACTATAACAAAATATACTGCACCAATAAAGTATCCTTACAGTTAGAAAAATAATCACAATTCCCATACTGAACAATATTTGGGGTAAATTTGTTTTTTCTGCACTAGCTAATCCTGCACATTATGACACCACATTGAATCCAATGTGACTTCAAGAAGCAAAGTTACAAGCATTTGATTAGACAAAGTTCCAGTTTTGAAAGTGACAAACTGGCCTATTCAAAACTCCACAGACTAGACATCTGGTTTGAGAGTGGTGAATGACTAATTTATGCGTTTGGCTTTAATTTAAAACAAAAGGAACAAAAGAAAACTGAAACAAAAGAAACAAAAGAACTGACAAATAAAATGAAAGTTATGAAAAGTACAGAGAAGTAAAAACAGAAATAAAAACTGCTTCAAATAACGCTTCATTGAAGAAACGGTGTTGTCTCTTTGTTTCGCTTGTTGGAATCTTTTTGCGCCTTGTATAGGCCAGTTTGTCACTTTTAAAACTGGACCTTCATCTATTCAATTGCTTGTAACTTTACTTCTTGAGGTCAAATTGGATTCAATGTGGTGTCATAATGTGCAGGATTAGATAGTGCATCTATTGAAAAAACAAATTTAACCCAATATTGTCCAGTCTTGAAATTGTGATTATTTTTCCAAGTGTAAGGATACTTCATTGGCGCAGTATATATGAGATATGTCATTGCACAGAGTGAATGATTCTTTATAATCCTGTGATTTTCAACACCTGTCTATTAGCCCAATTGTGTGTCATTTTTTGTGGGGGAGGGGTAAATTGCATATTTATAGATAAATCATCATATGACCTAGTTTGGTCTATATCATCATCATCAGTGGGTAGCACTTGACCTTTTTAGCAGAATAGACTGATCACAGAGAAGATATTTTACCCATCCCAGAATCCTTTGCAACATGATACATCACCTTGTTTCATCAAATGACGCTTCCATTAATTACTTTGTACAGGTTCCTTTTGTTTTCATTTTAAGAATAGACTGGTTAAACATGGGATAGCAGAAATAAACATATTATGACAGGTATGGATGGGATCTGTTCCTTGAGGTACATTTTACATATACATACATACATACATACAACGGCATTTATATAGCGCAATTTCAAAGACATGATCATTGCACTTTACAGAAAAACTTACCCTACTACTAAAGACTACAAGTAAACAAAAATATGCAAAAGAAACAACATAAAATTAGCAATGGATAAAAAGATGGGTTTTCAAGCTACGTTTGAAAGTAGTAACTGTGGGAGATGACCTAATGGATGAAGGAAGATTGTTCCAGATTCTGGGTCCAAAGACACTGAACGATCCATCGCCTATCAGTCTGTTTGTCTTAGGAATTATAAGGCGCGTAAGATCTTGATTTGAACGAAGACCTTCCCTAGTTGGAACACGGATGGTCAGACAATCAGAGAGGTAGGGTGGTGCCAGATCGACCCACTATAGCAAATCAGTATACACAAAATTGAAATGGGAGAAATGCATTATGGGAAGTGTAAGTTATCTTCTCTGGACAAATCATATTATGGGTCAATGGGCTATTCCAGAAAATAGATGCACACCCCCTATAGAGGAGTTTGGATTTCCGATCTTTTTGTCCATTCGTGTCTGTTGGAAAAACTTTTAAAGTGCCCTCATTTTGGATATTTCCGTGTTTTTTCCTTCATTTAAAGGAGTATTTTGTGATCCTAGCATCCTCTTTTTATGACATTTTCAGTAGATATCCACGAAAAAAGCTTATTCCCAAAATTTCAGTTGATTCCGATTTTGCATTTTGCGAGTTATGCATGATTATGTGTATTACACTGCTCCATAGACAACGTGTTGTAATTTTGTTCTGGTATACCAGAACGAAATTCAAATTTCACGATATCATGCTATTAAAACGAATTAATCTGCAAGAAATTTTTTGTACATAAACATTATGTAGCCAGAGGTTTCCAGTGATATAAAATCTCAACTTTTTTTGAGAAAAGTGGGGGGGGGGTGATGCTGTGGATCACGAAATGCCCTTTTAATTGAATATCCAAGCTTTTTCAAGTAACATTGGCAACTGGAATTCCAGTCGTTTTCAGAAAGCAGACTTGGAAATCCGGACATTTCTTTGATTGAAAAGTTACTCCCTATAGGGGAATGCACTTATTTTCTGGAATAGCCCTATATGTTAGATGTACAGCAATAGAAACATTTATAGTGATGTGGTGACAGGTATGAGAGGCTTGGATTTGGCTAAGTGTCTTTGAGAAAAGCACCCACACACATAGGATATCAAAATCAAAATCATAATGTTTTTTCACTAAAAGTCATGAATAGAATATCAATTTTACTTTGAATTTGAATAATCTCATAAATAATTAAAGGGGGTTAAGTGTAACCCTATTGGTTTAGGATATGGAGTGTCTTCAAATTTACTTACAATTTCAAATATCGTCCCCTTTATGCATCTAATTAGCACAATTAGCAAGCCAGTACGTTGGTACGCATGAATATAGCATTCCGGAAGTACATTTCACATTTTTCTGTTCTGATTTTTTTTATGAAAAAAAATTATTTTCTTTATTTAATTTTTAATTAATTCTTTAGTGGAGGAGGCTCTCTTATATTTTTTTCATGATGTTCCTCATATCACACTCGACAAGATAAAGTCATGAGTTTTATTTATTTCACCCCTTATGTATTTTTATATTTTTGTTTAAATTTGTTTTATATTGTCATTTGTAGAGCTGCCAGCAGCAAAAAACAATGTATTGGTGTACTTAGCATGTAAACCAGGTTTGATGTGGTTGTGGTTTTAACCAAAGTTTACTTTCTATCTGGTCAAGTACTGTGACTTTGACAAGTGCATTAAATTTCTATCACTTAAATCAATTTCTAATACTTAACACTATATGTTGTTGTTTTTTCTTTCTTCCCAGTGATTGGGTGAAAAATCTCATCAAAAAATTTGATTTAGAAATGCTTGACTGGAAGATGTATAGAGCCAAGGTAGGTATAATAAAAAAAAAATTATGATTTTAAAGAAAAAAAAACAGGCCACAGGCGTAATGTATAATTGGCAAGATCAGATGCAAAATGCAATACCATATTGTTTGTAATAAAAGCCCCAGGGACGTTGCATGTTTCCAAAAGGAGGGCGTTTATTAGAAGTAGATTGTCAGTCACTCTACCATAATTAGGCAATGAACTGGATGGAAGTTTGAGTCATAATAGGTTTTGTCCATGCAATTTAGTGATCGTCACTGACATGACTGATGCATGTTTTAAGCTTACTGGCACGATATTGCATGGACATTTTTGAATTTTTTTCCATTTTTCAATGAAAAAATGGCAGGGGCGTTTATTAGAGAGGGGGCTTTTAATGCAAACAATACGGTATATGTGATTGCAGCATTGTCTTACCTTTGTATACATCCATATCAAAGAGTAAGGTATTTGCCTTTGGTGCAAGAGGTTCCGGGTTCAAATCTCTGCATGAACAAAAAAAATCAAATCCGCTCTCCCAGTGGCATAGATTTCTTTTTGACATTGGGGGGGATGGGGTTGGAAAAAATTTCTTGAAATATAGTGAATCCTGCACCTTTTGGGGAAAGAATAAATTTATGGTAACTACAAATGCACGCATAGCATGCGAAAAATGTTGCCATTTTGAAGCTAAACTGATGAAATATGGTGCAAAAGTGGAATAAATTCGCGCGTAGCATGAAAAAATGTGGGCTTTGGGGGCTAAAGTTGCCAAATATGAGGTTAATTTGGTCAGGCATACAGGCGTCAACATTCATTTTTTGGGGGATGATTTTATGGACCATCCCCCTGGCAAAATATTTGGGGGGATTTATCCCCCTGGGATCCACGCCTATGTATAGCCCTCATTGGGCTATTCCAGAAAATAGATGCACACCCCTATAGAGGAGTTCGGATATCCGGACTTTTGTTCAGTCGTGACTGTTGGAAATCCAGACTTTTAAAGTGCTCAAAGGTACAAAAATCCGGCAGAAAAATAGTTTAAAATCAGAAATCCTCAATTTGAGAGCTCATTTTCAACATTTGATTGGATTTCCAAGCTTTTTCCAGTAACATTGGCAACTGGAAATCCAGTCGTTTTCAGAAAGCAGACCTGAAAATCCGGACATTTCTTTGATTGAAAATTTACTCCTCTATAGGGGGTGTGCACCTATTTTCTGGAATAGCCCATTGTAACCAATCAAAATAGTTTTTAGTGTTTGATATATTTTTTTGCATTGTTGTTTCAATGCACCATGGGTATTATGCTTTGATGGAAGCTGCACCAGCACCACAAATGTTTCAGATGGACATTTTATTGTTGAAAAGAATGTTTATTTATATAATCCTGGCGATCATGCCACTGTTTTCCAGACCATAAAATACCAATGACATACCATACATAGAGAATATTTTTTGTATAGACCCCTCCAGAAACTAATACATTGCATATGTACTTAGCATTTTGTGCACATTTTATTACATACTTCAATGGGGTTCTTTTATAATGGACCTTTTCATTTTGCATGTAAAATCTATGGAGGTGAAGATTAGAGAAGGCTGGAAAGGGTAAAATAGCCTTAGTTTAAGTCAGTTTAGGCACTTTAAAAGCTCCTAAAACAGAACCCCATATAATTGTGTAACAAAATTTGCATCAAATGCTACTTGAGCATGTAAGAATATAATTAAATACTTCTGAAGTACCGTAAAATTCCGTCTACAAGCATATATGCCTCTAAACGAGACTTTTTTGACACAAGAGACAAGAGGCAGACACTCTCAACAAAAACGTTATTTGGAGTTTGAACAACTATATTACTGATAAAGGCAGCTGTACAAACATGTATATTTGTAAGACCAATCTATTGTTTTTGAGAAGGGTATTGGCCTTCATATCTTTCGTTAAAAAAACCCTTGTTTAGAGGCATATATGCTTCTAGACGGAATTCTACGGTATATATATATAGGGGATATAGCCAAAACAAAGCATGCCCTAATACCTAAGTGGTGTGTGCCACTGCATAAAAATATCCATCTTCATGATCATCATTGTAATATCTGTATTTGTTAATTTTGCAGGAGTTATTTAAGTGGTGCTTAGATGAGGATACTAATCAACTCTCAGTAAGGAAACTAATGATAGAACTCAAAGCAGGAGGAGTGAGTCAAGAGCATCAGGATGAAGTCATGGACAAGTTTGGCGGACAGGGCACCATCGATTTATTAACATTCCTCACTTATCTACCTCTGTTTATTATGACGCATGCTTCTGTGGTGGACAATCCTTTAGATATGTCAAGAGATAAGTGATGATGAGTAATGTCATCCCTATGGCTTCATCACATTGAGCGGAAAACATTGAAGCTTTCATAACATAATAGAGGAATTCCTATGATACTACCTGTTCACATTAAAGACGTATAGAGTGATTTGCTGAACTTACAAAATTGATAAGGAGAACCGGGATTCCCTATACTGCCATGTACAGCTATGGGGAAAAAATGAGGTATTCGGGTCTTTGTATGCAGAAACGAACGAAAACAATTCTATGTGATATATACACATTGTATCGCACCTTTGACGCAATCCGTTGCATCGCGTCATGATGAATCTGTCTTATATCAATGAGATTTCCAATAATTATTGTGCTTCCAAGTTCTAAATCAGTAAGGACCCTTGGTATATCATATCATTTGAATGTGAATAAAACTAAAGAAATTTTGAGGCAGTAACCTGGAAGTGGGTATTCAGATCCCGAGGGGGTACTCAGTACAAATGACCATACGGGGACGTGTCGCAAACATGGGTAGCATTTTTGACCTTGTGGTATATCAATGACCCCTTTTTCTAAGCCAATTTTGGTATATGGATGGGTCCTTTTTCGGAATGTTCTCAATTTTTCGGAAAACCTACCAATTTTGCCACAATCTAGCCAAAATTTTTGAAATTTCGCCAACATTTGGGGGGAAATTTGCAAAAACTAAGACAATTTGGGTTAGATTCAATTGAAAATTTGGACTTTTAGTATAACGATGGGTCCAAATTTCTTGAAAAATTGGTATATTGATGGGTCCACATTCAAATTCTCAGCAGCACACCCCTACCAAAACCAAACTTGAGTACCCCCCACCCGATCCAGATTTTTATTTTGACAGAAATGTGTGAACTGATTTTGAAAACAAGGGTCCTTTTTAGAACAAACTGCAGTGTTCAGAAATTTAATGACGAGGGTGGTCTCAGTGGCGTAGGGATTGTGACCCCCAGGGGAAAGGATACAGAATGGTACACCCCCAGTAAAACGCTGAATAATTCTTGATATGGGATAAAGTGAAAATTTTCAAAATGAGTTATGATATTTAGGAACTTTCCTGTTATAGATCATTCTGGGATGCCCTGTATTATGCTGCAGTGAAGAGCTCAATGACTGTTACCTATTTAATGGTTAAAAGGCCGCTTTACCTAAGTACCAAATTTATTTGGAACTTAATCCTACTAGTTGTGTGGGAGGGTATATTAGTGTATGGAAAAGTGCAAGAATTTATCTTATGTAAATACATGTTAAAGAGATATATATTTTTAATCAGTAAATATTTGTCCATATTTGCACAACAGATTTCTCCACATAGTGTACTGATTTGAATTGAACTTAAATTAGGGTTTTAAAACCCCACGCTTATTATGTATAAGTCACAGAAATAGCACTGATCCACACTGCATTTTGGCATCTACTCCCAATTCCAGAAAAATACAGCACCAAGTTTCTTGGGATTAGAAAAAAATATTTTGAGAACTGGCAATAAAAGTCTAATTTTAATTTTTTTTTAAACACATGTTTTAATGGGTATTTTTATGAACATGTATGCTGTAACAATCCCAAGGACTTGTACAAAGCTAATTTCGGCTTATGCATTCTAATTTTTGGACAACATATGTTCAAATCTCTATTGTAATCCATTACCAAAATTAATATAAGATATTAAAATTACCAGCAAACTCTTATACCCTGTTTACATTGGGCGAAAGTCGTAATCGAATTCACTAAAGTCGTAATCGACTTAATTCGTATACGTGTAAACACACTGGTAAACAGGTACAGTCGTAATTAATCGTAATTCAAAAGTCGTAATTCCAATGATGACTTGTATCATCATTTATTTCAAGGGAATTTGAATAAGTCATCATTAATTACGACTTTTCGTTTGTTGAATTCGTATTTACCTGTCGTAACCATTGGTAACAAATGAATTGGATATTCGTGAATGCGAATTGGGAATCGAATTCAGCCGATGTAGTGTAAACACCCACCAAACGAATTAATCTGCTGTCGTAATTCAAAATACAGCTTAAGTTGATTACAACTTTTGCCCAATGTAAACGGGGTATAGGCCTATTGTCATGATTTTGAGTGCTTAGACTTGTTCCAAGTCTTTGAATTTTGTAACTGCAATATTGTAAGAAAACATGCAAAATTGCATGTTTTGGCCCATTTTCCCTCAAATTGTAAACATATTAAAATTTGACTTTTATTGCAAGTTAGTACTAACTGAAGGATTAGGATTTATCTTGTTTTTTCTAGAATCAGGAGTAGACCTAACACCAGTACAAATATTTTGATTCAAACTTGGATAGTTTAGGCCAAAAAAGTAACAAGTTTGTTTCCTGTAAGCTAGCAGATACGTTTTTGACGGCTTTTTTTAGCATTTAGATTTTTTTTTTTTTTTTTTAAAAAAAAAAAAAAAAAACCGGAAAAAAATCAAAAAAATAATATAAAACACTACTACTAAACATTTACACATCACACAACAAACGAGCTTAGTGAAAAACTGAGAAAACATCACACATTTTTTAATACTTTTTTAATCTGCAGGTTGAAAGGGGATCATAAATATTCTTGAATATGAAGAAATGTGATTTTTTTTTTTTTGATTTCCGATCCCAATTTGCAGCAAAAAGGTGTTTTTTTTTTCCATTTGAAGACATGGATTATAAAAAAAATAAAAATAAAAAAACGCATTTCGCATTTGACTTTTTTGACCTGCTACAGGAAACAAACATGGTTTTTTTTTTGGCCTTACTTGCCTTCTTTTGCAAATGCACTAATGGCACAAGCTGAAATGGGATATTCCAGTTAAAATCCACACATCCCCTGTGGAAGATGATACTGCTATAATTCAACTCATATTTGGGAAATATGGTTTGGAATTTCAAAATCTTCCATGCTCTTTCCTCTGTTTTTTGGAAGAAAGAGTTGGATCTGAAAAGTGTTGGAACTGAAAAGTGTTGGATCTGAAAAGTGTTGGATCTGGAAAGTGTTGGATCTGGAAAGTGTTGGATCTGGAAAGAGATCAAACTGTTGATTTTGTTTGCAATGCCAAATTCTTTCTCAAAGGGTGTTGTTTTCAAATGGAATAGCCCAATGGCAATATACTTATACTTTGATGAGCTCGTAATCGGCGGGCCTTATAACATCGTGGATTAATATCAAAATATTTTATTTTGAGAATTGTCTTGTGACATCTCATCAGAAGCATCACAAATTATTAATTCAAGTCCTATACTTTGCTTACTTTCTTCTTCTTCTTCAAAAAAAGACTAAACTAATAGCACTTTTAACGTGGGTCTACTTTTCCGCGTAGTAGTAAAAGCCTAACATTTCCCGCCTATTACGAGCTGATCGAATTTCCAAATTGGAGTACCATCGGCGAAACTAACACCTCGCAATTTATATACTGCGCCAATAAAGTATCCTTACAGTTGGAAAATTAATCACAATTTCGAACTGAACAATATTAGGGTAAATTTGTTTTTAAATAGATGCACTAGCTAATCCTGCACATTATGACACCACATTGAATCCAATGTGACTTCAAGAAGCAAAGTTACAAGCATTTGATTTGACGAAGATCCAGTTTTAAAAGTGACAAACTATAGCCTATTCAAAACTCCACAGACTAGACATCTGCTTTGAGAGTGGTGAATGGCTAATTTATGCGTTTGGCTTTAATTTAAAACAAAAGGAACAAAAGAAAATTGAAACAAAAGAACTGACAAATAAAATGAAAGCTTTGAAAAGTACAGAGAAGTAAAAACTGAAATAAAATCTGCTTTAAATAACGCTTCATTGGAGAAAGTGTGTTGTCTCTTTGTTTCGCTTGTTGGAATCTTTTTGCGCCTTGTATAGGCCAGTTTGTCACTTTTAAAACTGGACTTTCGTCTATTCAAATGCTTGTAACTTTACTTCTTGAGGTCACATTGGATTCAATGTGGTGTCATAATGTGCATCTATTAAAAAAACAAATTTACCCCGATATTGTTCAGTTTTAAAATTGTGATTATTTTTCCAACTGTAAGGATACTTTATTGGCGCAGTATATAATGTATTGCAAGTATAGGGCAAGACTAGGCAATCGTGAAAATATTAAACAATCGCAAAAATGTCTCTTGCACTCCAATTGTACAGTACGCAAAAATGACCACTTATACAGGATTCACCAACAGTCAATGCCGGCCAATCGACCTTTTCGGTAAATCCCATAAGCCTTTGCGAGTACACCTGAGAACTCGCCATTTGACATCATGCCGATCTGCGCTGATGCACACATCGTGTATCAAACATCATTACTGTGCATTGAAAGTCGGCATGAAGTCAAATGACGAGCTCTCAGGTGTAATCGCGAAAGCTTATGGGATTTACCAAAAAGGTCAATCATTTGATCGTACATGTCTAACAATTACGCCAGCTTTGCGTGCCTTAGCGTATACTCGATAGAACATTGCCAAAGACCGTAAAAATATGTGGTATGTGCATAGCAGTTTTGTGGAACGGTCGGTTTGGCACTCATTATCAAGTGCTGCTGGGACTTTGGCTGTTTGTTGTTAGTCTGTCTCTCTGTAGTCCATGAGCAATACGCACAAAATATGCATATTTTGTAGTTCATTCACTACAAGTCATCTTATAGGCTTGGTTTGAAGATTCAATGATTACAGGTAGAATATAAGTAGAATAATCATTTAAAAAGATCTTGTAGAATTATTAATAGAATTGAATAGATTTGCTACAATTTTATATTATGTATATTTAAGTTAAATAGAACATTTAGTACCATTGTAAAATAATAGTGATAAAAAGATTTGGTAGCAGTATGAATAAGCTGAAGTAATAATGTGTGATTTCCCACAAAATGTCAGATATGTCCCCTAATAATTTCGAGCCGAACAAATTCGTCGATCACATCACATACGGTTCTATATGAAAATGGACAAAAGTGTTTTACATACAGAGCTATACAATACTGGTTTTAGATTTAGCCTCAAACTTGCTTATTGCTAAATTAATTTTTATGAAGGAGACACTTGAAAGTTTTAATTTTGGTGAATTATACATGCTGATTTTTTTTAATAACATTGTAAAACATGGTATGAAAGTTATAGCTCTGTATGAGAAATGATTTGGCTTAAAATGGTATTAAACTTATAGGACTGTATGTGATGTAACCGAGGTTAATGAGGTAAAACAAAGAAAAACATTTTCATTCCAGCGCCTATTGTTAGTGAGCAGAGATTCAATCATACAGTAATTAGAAATTCTAAGAACAAATGAGGGCGTCGCTGTGAGCAAATCATGCATTATTGCTTTTAAAAGATGATGTAGCAATACAATATGACAATATGAGAGAGGTGACCAAACCGGGAGAACTTAGATGGACTTTTACATGTTTGTGTGGCCATCAGGGGGCACCACCCAATATCTGTGGGGGAACGATGGCACAGCAGTATGGGCTGTGACTCGTAATTGGATAGTTGTAGGTTCGAAACTCAGTGGTGGTGCTCAGGGTTGTAGCTAGCCTGATTTTAGTGGTGGCTCTAAATCGCTAAATTCCATGATTGGCTTGGGACACAATCTTTTAAGTGAATGTCAGTGATCGGGGAATAAGCTCTGGGGTACCATCCTCCTAAAAAAATTGTTTTTGCTCCTTTTATGGTGAAAAAATTATTTAAAATAAAAATAAATAATTTTTTTTTGCTGGGCGGCCAGTGTCAGTGATGATGCCCACCGTAGCTACAACCCTGGTGGTGCTATTGTGCTGTGCACATAAAGGCAAACCTCTATTGTCTCTCTCTCCACCCTGGTATGATATATACGGGCATAATATAGTACTGGGAAGGTGCTTGTTATGTAATAAAGTGCGCAAATGCCTAAAAAAATAGTTTGATTGGCGTAACCCGACCTACCCTAAACTTACTACCAACCATGAATATTTTTTAGTTATTTTCATGGAGGAAAATTAAAAAAGGTCTTTTTATTTTGATTATGGATAATAACTACTCTGAAATATTCTGATACATTCTCGTGTGTATCACTGTCTTTTAGTATTTGAAAACTGGTAAGATTTAGTAATAAATTAATGTTAAAAAATCACTACCTTCCCAACCCGAATTTTATTGTATGTTACGTCAATCAAGCAATTTTTTAGGCTAGAGCATATACTGTTTGGTTTCTGTTGCTTCCAGCCCTTTGGGCTGTCCTCTCCCAAAGTATAAGTCTGTGAGAGCCAGGGACTGCATTTGAGATGCATATTATATGTGACCCGTTCTGACAAAACCAGGCACAAGTCGCATTTTTGATATTTCATGATTTGAATAACAATGTAAGCACGGGCGGGACATTAAGCTTCAAAATGTTACCAAAATTATATATATAGCATCAATACTTTTCAAGATATAGATAATTTTGTAAATGATACCTTGATATTTTTCTGTGTAAATAGGCTCATTAGTTTCCTGCTTTACACAGGATTAAATAGGGATTATCATAGTTCAACTGTCAATTATTGATTAAATAAACCTCTTTTTAATAAGTACTTTCAAGGATTTAAAAGTCCACTCAGTCCCAAGGTCAAATACCATGAAATTAAGAATTCCAAAACTTGATTTTTTTTTATGGGAATGTCATCTTTAAAGGCCTATAACTCAAAAACATGCCTGGCGACTTGTTCCGGGTTTTGTTGGAGCTGGTCACATATGTACCTTTGCTGACAGATGCTGGAGTAAAACTGTTTTGGGTACCATGAATACCAATCCAATATGGCGTTATGAATGGGGCTATAGTTCTCTGGGTTTATTTTGTTCAAAACATACAACGTATATACTGGTCTATTCCTGTGATGCTCATTTTGAAGTCTTCCAAAGTTACCATTTGACTACTCCTAATTTCAAAATAAAATGGTGCTCTATTTTCCTTTTCTGTAATTTTGAGTAGGGGTGGGTTGACAAACAAATACCATACATGTAGTAAAGTGGAAGTTCAAGTGAGAGGGTGTTTCCAGGATAAAGTACTTGATGGGTTAAAAAATTCATTTTTATATGTATGGTTGTTACTTTGCAGACATGTTTAAAATTTTTGTTATTATTATTTGAAAAAGTGTGTGATATAATTGTCCTATACTGCAGGTTGTATTTATAGAGCATGTTTCTGGTCGGGGTGTGTATGGGGTGTGGGGTTGGTAAGTGAGTAGTGTGGGACCAATTCGCTACTTGCACGGTTCCGCCATTATGCATTATTATGTTTTGATGGATCCAAGTTGTGATAATATTGGATCCAAAACATAATAATGATAAAATTGGATGCGTTACGCCCAATATTTATTGGTCTCGCTATGAGTTGTAAAATATTGGACTCGACTACGTCTCGTCAATATTTTAAAACTCATAGCTCGACTCAATAAATATGGGCTCAACGATCAATTTTATATCACTATGTCTTGAGGAGAGCCTCGAACTGGCAGCATACATGAATGGGAATTGAACTAGTCATAACGTTCTGTGTAAGGTTACATAATTCTTCCTTTCATGTATGCTGCCAGTTCGAGGCTCTCCCGCACATAGTGCATAATGGCGGAACCGTGCAAGTAGCGAATACTCTGCGAGGATTACGTAATTAATCGGATTAACTACCATAGCAATAGGTCAAAACAATTTTGAACATATCGCGCTGCACTACAAGCAGGTTGAACTAATCGCCTGTGTATGTCTGCAATCATAGATTGAATACAATACTGGTCTTTTCAAATATACTAATCTTACAGGTGCAAGTGATCAGCGTGATATGGTTCAATGTAGAGGTACCTCGTGAACGTACCAGTGCAGCGCGGTATATTCAAAAATTGTTTTGACCTATTGCTATGGTAGTTAATCCGATTATTACGTAACTTCGCCAGCGTATATTTCAACAGTTTTTCATTCCAAATGTGTGTATTTTTCCCTGACATGCTGTTAAAATTATAATGTTCACTGTGAAGAATAAAATTGCAACTTAAACTACAATAGAAAACACTTTACTTGTTTATTTGTTTCAATTTATTTAATTTGGATTCATACACTCCTAGATAGTTAGAACCAATCAGAGCAAACATTAGTAAAATACAAGCTGTGCATAAATATTTTATAAGTGCACAGGTGCGCACTCTGTGTAGTATGTGCACTAAATTACGCAGTGCTTTCGGATGGGTTCATTTTTAGAAAATCACAATGCTGTTTTGGTTAGAAAATCACAATGCCATTTTACATATACTTGTATATTATACTCAATGAGATCAATTGCTACTAGTATTCAGGATATCTTAATATAGTACCTTTTGTTTTGATTAAAATTAATAGTTTGCAATGCTGTATGGGAGACCAAATGGTTCAAAAAGGTCTCAAAAACATGCATGGTTAGAAAATCAAAAGGTTTCCTTCAAGGAAAAGGGCTTTACATGTAGTACTTTTATTCACCAAGTTTTTCATTTACATTTAAAGCCTTAATGTACGATTTCTATCAAATTTTAATTTTTGTATTCTTCATTCAACATGTTGAAATATTATTAGTAATAACTGCCGGGAAGGGTTGCTGTCCATTTTAAGTTGAAATAACAAGGTAAAGTGAAAGAAACCCCACTGGTTATTTTGGCCATTTGGCATGCAATTCTATGGGAGGACATATTATCATAATTTTTAAATTATGATAATATGTCGAACTTTGCTCTGTTGACCTACAAAGACAACAAATTTGGCCGATTCCATTTAGGTGCAAGTTGGGACATGTGTAAACATTACAAATATGCAAAAGAAAATCAGGTTTGAAAAAAATTAACCAATTTCATATTATAAGATTGTACATTATGGCTTTAAGACTGCGGTTACATAAAACACAGGTCTCACCAAAAAAGTATTACTAAAAAACCTCAGACGTTAAAAATGATGCAACAAATTGGGCAAGTTTTGAGTTGTGCAAAAATAATATAACATTTGGTACTCTATGCATTTACATACAATGTACATGTAGCTGTTAAATTTGGCAACAATCAATCAGAACATAAGATATTGTAACAAATGAAAGATTTGGTCGATCCTTCATGTAATTATTTTGTGTAAGCTAATCCTAACTCTAACCCTAATCCTAACCCTAAACTAACCCTAACCTTAACCCTAACCTTAACCCTAACCCTAATTTCGTGTAAAATTACATGAAGGAATAACCGGAAGTTTGAATCTTGTACAAATTATGAAATTTGAGAATTGAAGTCTACAAACACTTATTTTACCTATTTTTGATAAGTAAAATAAAATTTGGTAAATCACCAGGTTACCAATGTAAAATACCGGTAATTTATTAATTTAGAACACGGTAAAATACACTGTACACCAGGCACAAAAAGAAACTTGTCAGTTATTATAGTCATCCTTGCTGTTCAACAACCTGATAATTTTGGATTATTCTGAAATATACATTTTGTTAATTGGACTTTGCTTTCTCATTTGACACCCTGTTCGTAAAAATGGAGCAAGAAGTGACCAAGATATGCGCCTCCAAACCCTCAAACCCCAAAATGAAAAGTTGCAATTTTAACTATTCAATTGTGCCTGTTACATTGTGTGCTTTATTGATTTGCCCATGGTGCTTGTGTGCAATACAACGGTGCGTTCTCATTGAAAATCGTTGAAATTGCAACTTTTGATTTTAGGATTTGAGGCTTTGAAGGCGTATATCTTGGTCAATTCTTATTTGATTTTCACAAACAGGGTGTCAAATGAGAAAGCAAAGTCTAATTAACAAAATGTATATTTCAGAGTAAACCAAATATAAGGTTGTTGAACAGCAAGGATGACTATAACTGACGAGTTTCTTTTTGTGCCTGGTGTATATTGAGGTTTAAACGGATTGACTAATAAGTGTTTCAGTTTGCCAATCTACAATAGTCCGTATACCTTCCTCGAGTCAGTAACGTAAATTAGATTTTGAGATTTTCTCAAAAACTGTCAATTTTTGCAGGAATCTGTTATTAGTGGATTCCTTGCATCATTTCCTTTCTAAAATGTATACATTTATATACTTCTCATTATTTCATTTAGAGATACAATAAAAAAAACTATATCTAGATTACTGACTTATTTAAGGAAGGTATACATACTATATACAAGAAAAGTGTTTAAATTGTAGACACTGTTTATGCAGTGTGAATAACAAATGGAGGCAGGAATTGGTCAATTGAATGAAACATTCTTAAATGCAGGATCACTCTAAATGGTAAATTTTAGACATTGTTTTGTATTGTATCTTTGAAAGAAATAATGATAAGTACATAAAAGTATAGGCTACATTTTCATAAAGGAAATGATACAAGGAATCCAATTAGCGCGGCAGATTTATGAAAAAATGCCAAATTTGATTCCCAATGCCATTGGTTTTTTTGCCCACCATAACATGATAACAACTTACCGTAAAATTCCATATCAATGAAAACTGTATGTTTATATTATACAGACTCTACAAAACTAATAACAATTTTCTCAAATTTTATAATGTTTTCTTAGTGTTAAAATATGGGTCTGTCCAATTTTGACCATTATAATATTATGTTTTGTGTGAAAATAATGGATCCAAAACATAATATGTCCCGTCCAATATTTAAAAACTCATAGCTCGACCAATAAATATGGGCTCAACCGATCCAATTTTATATCAAAATTTGGGATATTTTAAGGTATAAAAGCAGTAGAAGGTCCTAATTTTAGAAAACTATTTCTAATATGCAATTTTCATCAATTTGGAAAATTGGCATGGAAAATCAAATTTGGTGCTCTTCTCAATTAGTGCATATTTTTACATAAATCTGCTGTGCTAGTTCGATTCTTGTATCATTTTCTTTCTGAAAACTTATCATCATTACTTTACACTAGGCGGTTACCTGTATTTGGCGGTTCTCGGCTGTCGCGATTACCTGGCTGATGGTGACTGTACCCACCAAGTTTCATGCCCATACGACAGTTTTTACTAATTTGACCTCAGATGACTCCTGGTGACCCCGAAATGACATTCACAAAATTTGGCTGTAAATGGTGACTATACCCACCAAGTTTCATACCCATACAACAGTTTTTACTAATTTGACCTCAGATGAACCTCGGTGACCCAAAATGACCTTCCAAAAATTTGGCTCTAAATGTTGACTGTACCCACCAAGTTTCATGCCCATACAACAGTTTTTACTAATTTGACCTCAGATGAACCCCAGTGACCCAAAATGACCTTCCAAAAATTTGGCTCTAAATGTTGACTGTACCCACCAAGTTGCATGCACATATTATAGTTTTTACTAATTTGACCTCAAATGACCCCTAGATGACCTCTGGTGATCTTGACCCACTAACCAACACAGACTTGTTCTGTCTCGGGTCAAGACGCACCCACCCGTCAAGTTTGAGGAACGTGCGACCCCCAGTCTCCGAGAAAAACAGTTTTTACTAATTTGACCTCAGATGACCCCTGGGTGACCATGACCCGCTAACCAATACAAACTTGTTGCGTCTTAGGTCAAGATGCACCCACCCACCAAGTTGCATGCCCATATGACAGTTTTTATTAATTTGACCTCAAATGACCCCTAGATGTTCTCTGGTGACCTTGACCCGCTAACCAATACAAACTTGTTCTGGCTAGAGTCAACATGCACCCACCCACCAAGTTTGAGGAACGTGCGAACCCCAGTCTCCAAGAAAAACAGTTTTTGCTAATTTGACCTCCAATGACCCCTAGATGACCTTGGGTGACCTTGACCCGCTAACCAATACAAACTTGTTCTGGCTAGAGTCAACATGCACCCACCCACCAAGTTTGAGGAACGTGCACGAACCCTAGTCTCCGAGAAAAACAGTTTTTGCTAATTTGACCTCGAATGACCCCTAGATAACCTTGGGTGACCTTGACCCACTAACCAATACAAACTGGTTCTGGCTAGAGTCAAGATGCACCCACCCACCAAGTTTGAGGAACGTGCGACCCCTAGTCTCCGAGAAAATAGGCGGACAGACAGACACACAGATAGACGATGCGTATTATTATATACCGTAAACGTTCGCCTAATGGCGCTTTTGGATTCTTAGAAATGTGAGAGCGCCATCCTTGTAAAATCTCAACAGCATTAAGGATACGTGTATGTTAAATTGAGCAACCTGGACATAATGCCTCAGAAAAAAATATCGTGACATGACCCAATACTTTAGGTCACTAGGTTAGTTGTTAGAGCAGCAGATGTTTTGGGGTTTCTTCAGGTATTCTTTCTCAAAGTGCCATTTGACTTAATTTGTAAATCGATTCATACGTTATACCTAACTCATTTTGGTAAATCTTTTTTATATCATTGTAATTTCTTCATATTTTTTAAATATTTTTCAGTTGAAAATTACACCCTGCTATTGTCTGACCCGTTAGCTCAGTCGGTAGAGGGTGCGCCTTGAATGGTGAATGGTACGTGTTCGAATCTTGATTTCTGCTTCCACTTTTATGTGAAGAAGGGTTTTGTCCCCATTTTACGAATGAATATTGTGAATTTTTTTTAATTTAATTTTAATTTTCTTATTTTTTTAGATAAATAGGCACTGCGAACAAACGGCAACAAAAACCGCTGACAAAATTTGCTCCACCTACTACCTATCAATGCGTGATATATTCCACTACATTTAACAGTTAAATGACCTTTGAAAAATAGAACGTCCTCAATGTTTCAAATTGTGTAACTACATTACTTTATTCATTTATGCATTATAAATGATCAGCTATTTTTCTTTTATTAAAAGGATCGAACCCAAGTAGATCAGACCATTGATCATATAACTATCAGACCACGAAGTAGTTACGTAACTCCGTGATGGTATCGGAACCAAGCACTGTTTGTATGGCGATCATTACCAACGCTCTGCAGGGTCTATTGTTCTATTGTTTCCGATTAGAACGCTGACATATTGGAAAATGTTGCCAATCAATATTCATGAGAGTATACATTCAACGTCCAGTTTTCGAAATTGGGTGACTTGTGTTTGGCAGGTGTGAAATACATCTGACTGTGCGTTTTAATTACGTAATGAATAAAGGCATTGACATCATCGCATGGCTGCCCAGTGCTGTTATGTGTTTAGTTATTATATAGGCCTAATAATTATTATTAAAGTTATTCATCATTCCTTTCTTTTCCCTTCTCTGTACTTATTCTTTCCTGGGCCTACACTTTATCACTCCCTCGCTCTCCTTGTCCCCTCTCACCCTCCCTCTCTCATTCCCATCATTTTCCTTATATTTCTATTTATCTACTTGTCTTTATTGTATCTTTTCATTTCTCCCTTCCTCCAGCCCTCTCTCATTTTCCATATCCCCTCCTCCTCTCTTCCTCCCTCCTCCCCTCCTAAGACTTCTCACAGGGGTGAATCTGCTCCTCTCCAACCCCCTCCCCTCATTGGGTACGCCACTATTTCTATACCAATCTCCTTCTTAAAATAAAATTAAATGGAACATTTCTTAAAAACAACCTTTATAGGCCTATACTTATACTTACATGTATACGTATAGCGATTACCATTATAGTGTAATATAAATATGTGACACGGCAGCCTTCATACATTCTAATGTGTAATCGATCAGCAAAAGCATTCAATTTATTTAAATGAGAGCGCCTAAATTCAGGTAGGTGGTAAAGATGATTGAATCGACAGCTAAAGCCTCCTCCATAGACCTCAGACCCACACAAGCACCCATTTGGGACACGTCAGGACAATGGTACCACTTTACACATGACTACCCTTACACATGACTGTATTGTGGTCACTTACTGATACTCGCCTGTCGTGTAGAGCGTTAATATGATGCCGGCTCAGTGACCAATTTAATGGCGGAACCCCTTTATTCGAAACAATGGTACCACTTTTATGAATAGCCTGTCGCAACTTCTAATCGGCATCAAACGAACAAAAGATTATATAATCTATTGCGACTCTATTTCTATTAAAAGCTCTTTGATCATTACGATCACGCTATTTTGGTATGCCTTTTTGTGTACTGATTGACATAGTAACATTACGTAACTTCGATACCGGGCTTCGATACTGAATAGTTGTTGAGTGCACATAATATGGAAAGCCATTGGGGTATTGTGTGCCTTCCAAAGCGCCTTATAACATGTTCTCATTGTGTTGTGGAATCCAGTGGAAAGCCAGTATTCAATGATAGCTAATAGAGGCCTTGCGTTTATCGATTGGCTCCAAACAAAGGATTTTAACCGGTTTCTTCCCCGTAATCATGGCGCAGTGCAGTCCATTCAAATGTTGTCATCAACCTATTTGATCGTAGTGCATTTTGTTATGTGTGTGAGACCAGAGAAGATGTAATAAAGAGGAGGGTCAACGGAATTATATCCTTGAGATAATCCCGTAGGTAATCCTGTCGCATCTATTCATAGTCCTTTATTCTCAAGTAGTTAGACATCCACTTGAAATATCCTATGATGTTATGTATGTGACCGCCCATGGTTGACCAATTTTCACGTCAGAATTGAAAATATTTCCAATGTTTCTATAGAGAATTTGTTAAAAAGTATGAAACGCGTGTGTTAAGGACCTGCTGCTTGGATGGGATACCACATTATGTGGATAATACAAGAAAGAAATCGAGTGCTGTAAAATTTCCCCCCAAATCTACCGTTTTTTGTAAATATATAAATTTCTAAAGAAGAAATTTTAGGATTTTTAAGAAAGGTGATGATTGTTGATCATTTCTATTTTATTATTTTATGTATTTTCCTGTCATTTCCTGCCAACCTAATAAAGATATTCTGATAATTGATAACATTCTTTATCATAAATAATAGAGTCTGAAAGTGGCAACAAGTAGCAAAAATTATAATTTGCCATGGAACTTCAGTCATATTTTATCTGAAATCTGACAAGATGGCAGGGTCTGCATGCATGGTGTGTATGGCATGATGACATGCACACACTGACCTATCCCTAAAAGCAGTTAGCTGCAACTTGTGTATCACACCCATCCCGGGTTCAAACCCTATTGTGGTATTCTATTGTAAAGCAGCTAAATAGGGTGATTCATCATTTACTTTGAGTGAGCGGTCTCACACATATTTTGTTTGAGGATAGCTTGATCAACCTCCTCTTTATTACATCTTCTCTGGTGAGACAAACTGTCGCGGTAGATGCAATCATGCTTTTGTTGAATGCATTTGAGTAGTCCGCCATATTTACGGGATGATACGTCATATGCACAGCCTCTATTCAGTTGGTCGTTGTATGATTTTGTTCGTTCACTCATTCAAATTTTATTTATATCATTTGAAGACTGAGCCTATTATGATACATCCTCCGTGGAACAGTTTCAAACAATAGCTAGGGATTATTGGGGCAGAGGTTATCTTTTGAATCCTCTTAGAGGGCTATCATTTTTTTTTCGGAAGGGGGTCCCAAATTTACAAAAAATCTGCGTCAATAAAATTGCGCACCCCCTATTTCGGCAACAAAAATTTTATGATCCCAAACCCCAAAATTGTCTTTTTGAATAAAATAACACACTTTCTGTCATAAAACATTTTATGACCCCCTCCTATTATTCTTTCCAAGACTTTATGACCCCCGTATATTTGGGACCCCCCCCCCCTTCGAATAAAATGATATACCTCTTATGACCACTGATGTATAGGCAAGGACACTCGCGCGAATTGAAAGACTTGTCGCACACGACAGTTCGTCTCACACACATAACAAATGCTTATACAATCAAATAGGTTCATTACAACATTTGATTAAAATGAAACGATAAAAACAAAGCATGAAAAAAGACACATACAAGATAAAATAATAAAATTATATAAACAATGTTAAAGATATAATAGAGAATAAAATTTCCTCAAATCAGAAAAAAAACATTGACAGACATCATAATCTGTCAGAAATTACTGCATGAGATTCGAACCATCAATCGTCTCTTTATCCTCGCACTATAGTCTAATGCTCTGCTCACTGGGCCACAACGCATCAGTTGAATGATTACCGCATTATCATGAACAAGTTTGTTCGATCTTGTTCATAATTGTATGTGTCGATAGGTTTCACCCTTTAACTACACGTACCCTTAATGATCAGTGATAATAGTCGGCTTTTACAGGGATGGCGCTCTCTCGTTTCCATGCACTCCATAGCGCCATTAGGCGAACGTTTACGGTAGACTAGGCGGTTACCCGTATTTGGCGGTTCTCGGCTGTCGCGATTACCTGGCTGATGGTGACTGTACTCACCAAGTTTTATGCCCATAGGACAGTTTTTACTAATTTGACCTCAGATGACCCCTTGTGACCTCGAAATGACCTTCCAAAATTTGGCTCTAAATGTTGACTGTACCCACCACGTTTCATGCCCATATGACAGTTGTTTAGTAATTTGACCTTGGATGACCCCAAAATGACCTTCCAAAAATTTGACTATAAAAGTTGACTGTACCCACCAAGTTTCATGCCCATACGATAGTTTTTACTAATTTGACCTCAAATGACCCCTGGATGACCTCGGGTGACCTTGACCCACTAATCAATACAAACTTGTTCTGTCTTAGGTCAAGATGCACCTACCCACCAAGTTTCATGCCCATATGACAGTTTTTACTAATTTGACCCCTAGATGACCTCTGGTGACATTGACCCACTAACCAATACAAACTTGTTCTGTCCCGGGTCAAGACGCACCAACCTGTCAAGTTTGAGGAACGTGCGACCCCCAGTCTCAGAGAAAAACAGTTTTACTAATTTGACCCCTGGATGACCTTGGGTGACCTTGACCCACTAACCAATATAAACTCGTTCTTCCTCATACCAAGCTGCACCCACCCACCAAGTTTGAGGAACGCGCGACCCCCAGTCGCCGAGAAAAGAGGCGGACAGACAAACAGACACACAAACACACAGATTCTGGTGAATTATAGTAAGATGCTACAATACAAAACAATGTCTAAAATTTCCCACTTTGATTGAGTGATCTGCGTCCCCCTTAAATCAGGGGTTGAGTTTAGAAATTCTACAGGCATTCTACAAATCGCACTTCTGGAAATGATAAGGCTGTCAGGTGTGCTATTAAATTGCACACTGTAAGAAGTTTAGGAATTAAGGTGGGCTATAAATCACACTCAGACAGGCAACGTTAATTAAGGTGTGCGATCGCACTCGCACACCTTAAAACTCAATCCTGAAATAAAACAATGTGAACAAAATTCATTCAATAGGTACATACGTATATGTTGCTGCACGTTTGAATAAATAAAATGTTTCGTATTCTTACAGTAATTACGATGTGTTATAATTTGGGGTTTTTTTTAACAGCATTTATGTATTATAATTGTGTTTAAAACTAGTTTAAAAGCACATTAACATGTAACGGCACATTTTACTAAGACCTATAATTATACTATCTATTCCATCCATGACATCCATCCATAAATCATAAGTCAAGAATATTGCGGCAAATATTCATTTTTTTCATATTCAAGTTTTTTTTCAACGTTCATATGCGCTGGCTGCTGTGGGGAAAGATTAAAATGTGTTCAATTTTAATTTTTGTTTGTTTTTATAGGGGGAGGGGAAATATCACTGACTGGAGCCCCCCACGTGCCAAGGTCAAACATTAAAAAACTATTTTCTCATAAAGTTTGTTCAGTCGGTACAGCTCTTTTACCCGGGGGGAGCACTTCAACTTTGGAGGTGACGCGTATGTAGGGCTGTTAAGACCCCCCCCTTTTCAGCGTCGCTGTCACCCAAAGACCCCATATTTTTTACGACCACATGCTCTGTCACCCGAAGACCCCCTATTTTTCCATTTGATTGGTCACGCAAAGACCCTTACAAGTTCAATTTGAACAGCAACTTTCATTTATCACTGGTCTTGTTACTTATTTTGAAAAAACAAAGAAATTTGAACCCATTAGAACTAGAAATTCGATTTTCAAGGTTTCTGTGGCGCTGTTTCGGCTCTCACCCAAAGATTCCATTTAAAAAAATTGGTCATATTCTCACCCAATGACCCCATATTTTTTACATTTTGCTCTCACCGAATGCCAAAAATCATGCTCTCACCCAATGACTCCATTTTTTTATATTTTGCTCTCACCGAATGCCCCTTAGTGCGAAAGTGCCAGCCCAGCACCTATATCCATTTCATATTGAAGTGCTCCCCCTGGATAGTAGAATGAAGAATATGCAACATGCACTCCTGAGTGAGCTGATTGGTCGAGACAAGAAAATCTGCTTGTCATCTGAATCAATGTAGGTCTATACCCAGAAAAATTGAGCAAACATAACACCCTAAAAATTCAATAGAATTTTGGGTACCAGTCTGTTTGTGGTCCGACAAGACTTGGCAACGTCTAAACAAAAGTACAAAACACCCTAAACCTGAGAGTGGAACCTTCATTTATCACTCGACTGCGGAGCAGGTAACTACAAAGTTTCTCCTTTGTGGCTGCTATGATATCTTTTATTCTTTCATTTCTACTTTCACCTTTGCCACAACCCAGCAAACACAAAACGTTTTCGACATCATTCGCAAAAGATAATAAAAGGTTGTCAGAATACGTTTAAATGTCGGGTTATATAAAGGGTACATTAATGGTATAAAACGTTTTCATAACATTAAATAACATTTGTTGGTAATTTACTGCACAGCAAACACAAATGTTTTACAGAAAACATTAAATATGTCGGGTTATTTATTATAAAGGGTATAAAAACGTTTTTATGGCATTCCAAAAACATTTTTGAAAATTTAGTACAAATCATTCTAAACAGAATGTTATTTTGGGGTTGAAAAATATTTTGCAAAAAATGTTTGCCCAAAATATTTACAATAACGTTTTTAAAATGTTTTCACGACCTTTATATAACCCGACATTTAAATATTATTAAAACGTTGTGTAAAAGGCATGTTAAGAATATTTCTGTGTTTGCTGGGTGCAAATAACATCATGTTATTTAAGAGTTGACAAAATATTTGGCCAAAAATGTTTGCAAAAATAGTTTACAATGACATTTCGAAAACATCTTCAAAATATTGTTGTTGTGTGTTTTTAAAACGATTTCATGACCTTTATATAACCCGACATTTTAGTGTTATAAAAATGTTTTTACCTAAACCAAAACCCAAAATATAACTTATTTAAAACGTTTTAAAAACGTTTTTGTGTTTGCTGGGAAGTCACCTTTGAAAACCTGTGTCAAATTGCAGTATCTGCGAGAAAAAGTCTCCCCCTTTTTGTTATCGTGAAAAGGAAAACATGGCTTATGCTAACGCCAGTGGCGTAACTAGACATTTTCATGGTGGGGGGGGGGGCAAGCGGGGACAAACAGAATAAATGGGGGGGCAGGCATTGTTCATGATGTTTGTGTTTTCCAGCACCTTTTGGCGACAAAAGAAGTTTATGGTACAAATGCGCGCGAAAAGATTTGGCATAAATTGAAGCTAAACTGGTGACATATATAAATGCGAGCGAAGCGCGCAAAAATTGGGTTTTTTTAGATTAAAATGACCAAATATGGGGATAACTCTAAGAAGTAGACATACTTTACCTTTTTCATGGGGGAGGGCAAGGGTTCAAATGGGGAGCTCCGCCCCCCCGCTAACACTCTCAGAAAAATTGAAACCCAATGGGGTTCTTTGTAGAACCAAAAAAAGTTCTGTAGCCAACAAACAGATTCTTTGTAGAACCTTAAGCTTGAAGAACCTTTAAGGAATCTTAAAGAAAGAACCCTCAAAAGGTTCTAAGTAGAACAGAAAAAAATGTTCTTTATCCAAGAAATGATTTTTTAGTACCAAAAAGGGTTAACACTATACGTTTTACTTTTCTTAACTTTTGATGAGTCCCAGAATGAATGGATTAGAATGTCCACACTCAGGCCTATTTAAATCTTTAAGGCTCTTTATAGAACTTTTTAAGGTTCTTTTCAGAACCTTATTACTGCTTAGGGTTCTGCATACAGGACAAAAAAAGGTTCTAAGTTGAACCTTTTTTTTCTGGGACGCCACTGGCTGACCCAATAACCAGTAAACCCAGCTGAGTTTGAGCTTCAAGGTAGCTATAATAAGCAACTTTTGTATAGCCCTACAAAAAACGAACCTGAAAACTTTTCAATCAACTTTCCCGGCGCAATTGATTTTTGAATTGATTGTTGGACCTATTAAGTCAGCTTTCAAAGTCATTGGAGAACCCTTGGCGGCATTTTTATCAAGTCAGGAATCAATACAGATCAGACTATATTTATATGGTTTGTTTGCTTGTTTATATTTTCGTGACATCATGCATGGAAATATATTGTTATTGAGGACATGAGGTCTTGCGTCTATAAAGTAATTGCCTAATTTCGTAATTTAGGGTACGCCCGTTCATGTAAGTGACATAGACACAGCATATACCAGGCGCGGGGAGAGGGAGGGAGGTGGGGAGAAATATGTGGCTAAAACAATTACTACCGTAGTAATCAAGATCGAACAAATTTATACTTGCAGACGCCTTCAATCCCGGGGTGCACTCGACTTTGGAAGTGACGGGGATCTGCGGACAGCAGTTCGAAACTAGGGGACTTTCGGTGAGAGCCGCGAGCCGAGACACCAAAAAATGGGGTCTTTCCATGAGAAGGCTCTCAAAAAGGGGTCTTTCAGTGAGAATGGGGACAATCTTACCCCAAAAAGGGGTCTTTCTTTGAGACTGTAAAATTTTTGGTCAGAAACAATTTTCAAAACGTCATCATATTTTAAATTTTTATGAAAATAGAAGAGAAATAATGAAAACACGGGGTCATTCGGTGAGAGATTATCAGACATTTGTCCAAAATTCTTGAATAAAAGTTGAGAAATGGGGGTCAATTTGGCCGCACATCCCTGTCAGCCATAGTGAGTGTCCTCCCCGGGCCTTGGTTTCATTATTGGTTAAGGTGTGATCAGAGGTGTGATAGAACTCGTAAAAATGAACCCTCTACATTGCTCGCATTTATCCACTGGCTTCTTCAACGAAACGACCCGCACCCCTCGTGGTAGAAATATGCAGGGCCCCTACTTCGGGAAGCATTCTCAGTGAAATTTGTCAACAACAACATCAAAAAATGTTAAAATATGTGATTTGCTTTGTGTTTTGACTTTGCTGTTTTATTTTGCTTTGTGTATTTTTCGGTATCACTTTGTATCTGTACCGGGATCACTTCTGGAAGCAGCGCGTTATGCGCTTAATGTAATAATGACACAAACACTATGAATGGAGATTTACTATCCAGTATAATACTATACATCTACAAGGAGCTTAGAAAATGAAAAAGTCAAGCCTTGTCTGGACTTAAAAAGTTCAAATCCGTGTATGAATCAGCTGATACACGTCTCAGACTTCCAAACCACACTATAATCTCTTCCAATAACCGCTAATATTATTAGATAATTTGACAAATTAAGTTTGCGGCCCGACCGAGTTCAATTTTGTCGGAAACTCACGTGGAATTTGCACTGTAAGGGTGTGTATTCTGCCTGTCAGAATGAGGAGCAAAAATGTTTCTGCAGATAGTGCGTTCGCATACATGACATATAAGATTATACTAACATCTTTCCTTTTTTATCACATTGCTAGTTATAGCTTCCGTGCTGTAGCGTTTCATCATCATCAGTCACCCTACTTAACTTGATGCTGCATGAAGATTCGCCACTATGATGTTAAGTTTCATTTTAAGGCGAGTCGGAGCCTTCAGGCTGTATTTTCCCAGTTTGGGTATAATTTGGCTTACATATTTCTGCATTATAATTGATCTTATAGGACATGACTCATCTTAATACAAAAATAAAGCAAACGAACAAACCTTATACAAATTGTTCATAATTATACACCTGTTAAGCGATTGAACTGGAAACCGATTTAGTTCGATGATAAAACTTGTAAACTTCGAACCACTTCGGTGGATTCGGAAGAGATTTGTTTAGTGAACTTGTTGTCATAAATGCTCTTTTTGAAACTTCTAAAATTAGCTCCCGTTATAAAGTTATTTGCACGTTAGGTGACGTTTTATGTTGTTGCAAACTTTAAAAAACATGCTCAAAATCTGTCGGCATGGTCTTAAAAACTTGGCAACCTTTCCCAAGTGTCTGTTCCAGCAGCATACTTTGATCACGTGGTACCAGTACCAGAAATTGAAATCATCCTGCACGCGATACTACTTTGTACTTTTTCCTCTCCACAAACAACTCCCCAGACTTACTCCCATTTAATTTCCTTTTCTTCCCTTTTTCAATAATGTTCCTTTCCTGTCCTTCCCTCCTGTCCTTCCTTTTTACATTGCTTTTATAAGCGTGTACAAATGATGTTCATTTCTGTGGCTGTCAAAAACGCCCATCACCTTGCTCGCACTCCCGTCCTTTTCCATGTTTTCATAAACACAATTTTACATGCATGCGTTGTATTTCCTGGTTACGATAGGCATATATGTGGTGGTAGTACACTGTCCATGACGACTCTACCAGGCTGATCCTGTCACCAAAATGCCACAAACAAACAAATTTTGGAAGTGTCTTTTCTACAAGTCATGCAAAATTACGTATTTTGAAATAATGGGGTAAGAAAAACACCCTCCCCCCGTTTTAACATTGTGATCGGTTTTTCACAAGCTGGATCCACCTGTATACGGGACGCGGTATTTTTTTCCGTAGTTAACATTTGCATCGCATGCATCATGTATACATGAGGTTTGATTCCACGGTGTTCAGTTGCAGAAGTAAAATGAAAAGTTTATTGCCATTATTATTTCCTCTAAACAAAAAGAAAAGAAATTTATTAGAAATAAATTCTACCAGGGCTCGAACCAACAACCTATGGATCCATAGTCCTGCAGCTATACCACTGTGCTACAAGTCATTATGCCAGAAAGGCGTTAATCATATTTACTGATTAATATTACTATACATATTAGCAATGAATACGTATAAGGCCAAAAAAATAAATAAATGTTTGTCTCAAGGCTCACGAGTGGTTTGAAAACAAATGCGTTTTGTTTTGTTGTTTGTTTTTTATTCCTGACTTTTTTATGGTATTTTGAGAAAAAAATCTGATTTTCACCACATTTTTCCGGAAAAACGTAAAACAAAATTCCGCGTTTTTTTTTTTTTTTCTTCAAATCTCGCGATTTTACAAATGCGGGCGCGAGCTTTGAGACAAACCTTTTTTTGGGCCTAAGTATCGTAACCCTAAAACCTAACCCTAATGGGCGGGACACCACGTATACAGTTGCTTAAGGGTAGACAGGTAGACGAGCCAAAAAATCGCTTTTCATTGTCTAAATCAATATATTATTTAAAAATAACGCTTTGATGTTTTGCAAAAGTTCATTCTACATTGTTGTTATTGTTGTTAATGAGTTGTGTACGTTTTATAAAAGTGTTGTTGTTTCAGTCCTCTTTACAACATAACTCAAGAACCACAGGACCTACAAAAGTATATCTGTGATATTTGAATTCTTCTACACACTCGCTAAGAAATGATTACTCCAATTTTTGCCAAAGATCACTACCATTCGCAAGATGCTGTTAACTACCAAATCGCAACAGTTTAAAATACTAGTAGTAGTAGTTGCTAACCTTAAGGGGGTACTACACCCATTGCATTTTTTTTTTTTGCATTTTGTAAAGAAATGAGGAAAAAGTTGGAAAAGTGGTATGTAAAACGAAGGGGCAAATCCCTGGGGCAATTTTTTTTTCGTTCTATTGGTGGCATCGGTATTAATGTAGGGGCTAGCTTGCATGCTTTTAAAGGTAGAAGCCAAAAAGTGGTACATCACTGATGCTCCATACGCTCCGTCCTCATATTCTATAGTGGGGGTGGCCCAATACCGATAAAAGCATGTTTTTCAGGTCAACCTGACTTGGTAGAAAAGTATATATATCGCATAATTAGGCAGATGGGAGGTTAAAATTAAGCGTGGGGGCGAGTTGTCTTGTCAAAAACACTATCAATTAAACTGTTTCTATATATGACAACGGTGTAAAACTACTTATTACTTTATTGTTTAAAGTAGGGCAGGTGGTCGTGATCTTAATAAAATGAAGAAAAATATTTGTTTGAATTGTTTCCTTAAGGGGTCGGTCACCCACCTTTGCTCTATTTTTTGTGGGGCCTGAGAGCACATCAGAAACACCAAATTGGATTCTGAATACGAGGAATGTCTTTCTGATATCAATTAATTTGATTTTTCTTTTTTAATTTGCGATATAATACAAATTTTATGTCAAATTATTTAAAATTGATATGTTTTATATTTTTGATATTTAACAGTCCTCGAGGTAAACTTTATAAATCTAATGATATGTACTTAAAGTCTATCTATGTAGCTGGGAGGAAAACCCGTCCATCATTTGAAAATGTTGACCTTTTGTATTGTTTGTATTTTTTTTCCAAAAAGACCTAAAAAAGTGTTTTGGGAAAAATTGTATATCTTCAATGGTCAAAATTTATGATATATCCCAGCAAACATAAAAACGTTTTAAAAACGTTTTAAGGTTGGTCTGAACCCTGGAATTATGGAAACTTTCGGGCCTCATAACTTCTAAATTGTTGGTCTAAAGTTATATAAAAGTATACATATTTAGAATGGCAAAGACTTGATAAGTTCATCTGTGAGGTCAAATTTGGGCCAAAATGGCACTTTTTTAAAATCCCAAAAATAATGGTTTTGGCCCACTTCTTTTTGTGCACCGTAACAAAAAAATTCTTGGGCCAGAATTTTTTTGAAACTAATTTTTAAAAACTAGATCAAAATATCTGGGACCCGTTTTTTCCTTTTTTTGAATTTCGACTAACTTTGAGAAATTTGCGCCAAAAATGGTCAAAAAATGCTGATTTTTCAAAAAAATCATAAACAAGTCCGATTTTGGCACAAATTTCAAATATTTTTGGTGAAATTGGTCAAAATTCAAAAAAATGAAAAAACGGGTCCTAGATATTTTGATCTAGTTTTTAAAAATTAGTTTCAAAAAAAAATTTTGGCTCAAGAATTTTTTGTTACGGTGCACAAAAGAAGTGGGCCAAAACTGTTATTTTTAGATTTGGGGCCAAAAGTGCCATTTTGGCCCAAATTTGACCTCACAGATGAACTTATCAAGTCTTTGCCATTCTAAATATGTATACTTTTATATACTTTAGACCAACAATTTAGAAGTTATGAGGCCCGAAAGTTTCCATAATTCCAGGGTTCAGACCAACCTTAAATAAGTTATATATTGGCTTTTGGTTTAGGTAAAAATGTTTTAATAACATTAAAATGTCGGGTTATATAAAGGTCATAAAAACGTTTTAAACCGTTTTGTATGAAAACACACTACATCAATATTTTTTAAATGTTTTAAAAATGCTATTGTAAACTATTTTTGCAAACATATTTTGCCTAATATTTTGTCAACACTTAAATAACATAATGTTAAAATATTTGCACCCAGCACACACAGAAATGTTCTTAAGATGTTATTTACAAAACGTTTTAATAACATTTAAATGTCGGGTTATATAACGGTCATGGAAACATTTGTAAAACGTTATTGCAAATATTTTGGTCAAACATTTTTCACAAAACATTTTTTCAACCCAAAATAACATTCTGTTTAGAATGTTTTGTATCAAGTTTTCAAAAATGTTTTTAGAATGTTATCAAAACGTTTTTATACCATTTATATAAGCCGACATTTAAACGTTTTCTGTAAAATATTTTGTGTTTGCTGGGCAGTAGATTATCATAAAATGTTTTTAATGTTTTGAAAACGTTCTATACTCTAAATATACCCTTTATATAACCCGACATTTAAACATTTTATGACAACCTTTTATAACCTTTTGCGAATGATGTCGAAAACGTTTTGTGTTTGCTGGGATATATATGATGGGCGGACATCCTCTCAGTACATATCATAATACAATTTTAATCCGAGGACCGTTAAATGTCAAAAATATCAATATTTAATACTTTGCCATAAAATGTGTATTATATTGATATCAGAAGGAGGCCACGCGTTTTGAACTCGCCACCCAAAAATGGTGGTTTTGTTACGCTTTTCCAAATCGAGACTCGTTCAAATTGTTATATCTCTGCTTAAACAAAAGGTATTGAAGTGTGTTTGGTGTCATTTTGTAGCTAAATGAGTGCCCTAACAGACCTCCAAAAGAGAATTGTTTATCAGCTAAGATAGTGGAGTTAGAGTTCAGAATGACCGAGGTGGTTGATGAGGCGGTGGCGGATGAGGCGGTAGCGGATGAGGCGGTGGCGGTATGTGCAAAGTCTATGGGAAATAAAGATTTTGTGTGTGCGCGTTGAATCAACTGATCAAATCTTTGCATCCATATATGGGCTACAGACATGGTTAAGAGCTCTTTTGAAAGATTATTAATTCTGCTAATTGTTTTAATCATTTTGAACTCTTTATGATTGGTTTAGTCTATAAAATGCAAACTTTTATGTACAAAACTACCCGTTTTCATATTAAACACTGTAGTAAGCAATGCGGATGTCTTCAAAATCTAAAAGTTGCTGTAAATTTTAATTACTTATCCTATCATAGTCACAGTTTACATTTTCTGAGAGGAAATTTGATGAGGAATCTAAATATGGACTTACTTTTTTTTTTTGTATGGGTTAGGGGTAAAATGTTTCAGTTCAAAATATGTTGAATTTTTAAAAAAATGGAACATATTTTGGGACACCCTGTATTCGAGATTACCAAACAGCTGTGATTTTTTTTCTTCCAAAGTCAGTAGGCTCCCCCTAACCGTGAAACCAAATCAATGTTGTTTACTTTCAGTTTATAACTGCAAGTTAGTAATAAGCAATGCATTAAATGACCTATTTTTTATTTGGATTTTTTTTATTCCACCCTGTGTAACTTCAAGGTCACCCTGTACAATGAGTTGAAATGTGTATATTTAAATTGCTTTTGCCTTTAGCTTTAGCCAAAAATTTATACTTTTGCTAGTTTAGGGTTGATAGTTGTGGAGATATTCTAATTTGAAACTTGATTGGTGTAAAAATTCATAATATTTGTGATGTAACGCTAAGGGTGGCGAGTTCAAAACACATGGCCAGGACATTCCTCGTATTCAAAATGCAATTTGGTGTGTCTGAAGTGCTCTCAATTGCAAATACACGTGAAAACGTCGCTATCCGAGCCCTTAACATATCTTTGGATCACCATGGGTCATATCAACGACATCCCAGTCCAGAAACAAATTATAACAATTAGCTTAACAATTTGCATGGCTTCAAATGCAGTCATTTTAATTCTACTAATCTATCATATAGATGACACTTGTTTTCCTATAATGGCCAATGAACAAGTTAAAAGGTTAGATTCTTTCATTTGGAAGGGCATGTTAATAATAAAGGTCTCGGTTGAACTTTTCCTTATCGTACCGGCTATGTAAGCAAGGTTGCCCTGAAAAGTTGAGAGTTACCGAAAAGTTGAGTGTTACCGTAGTTAGGGCGGTTTTCGGACTTGTTTTTTTTTTCTTTCTAAACATCCTCGTACGTATCATTCTTCCTTAATTTTTCTCGGTTTGTAACAAGGCGGTTCTCGAAAGCAATGGGGCAGCGCTATTTTGGGAGTATTGAAATTAGTGGAGCTCCGAAAAGTTGAGTGTTACCGTAGTTAGGGCGGTTTTCGGACGTCTTTCTAAACATCCTCGTACGTATATCATTCTTCCTTAAATTTTCTCGGTTTGTAACAAGGCGGTTCTCGAAAGCAATGGGGCAGCGCTATTTTGGGAGTATTGAAATTAGGGGAGCCCCGAAAAGTTGAGTGTTACCGTAGTTAGGGCGGTTTTCGGACTTGTTTTTTCTTTCTAAACATCCTCGTACGTATCATTCTTCCTTAAATTTTCTCGGTTTGTAACAAGTCAGTTCTCGAAAGCAATGGGGCAGCGCTATCGGTTTATATGAAAGTGGTTCTCGAAAGAAATGGCGCAGCGCGAGCCCCGAAAAGTTGAGTGTAACCGTAGTTAGGGCGGTTGTCGGAATTTTGTTGTTGTTATAAACATCCTCGTACGTATCATTCTTACTTAAATTTTCTTTCCACCAATTGCACAAATAGCGCTTACTGGAAGCAACTCAGATTATTGTCATCATTGCTTTTAAATTGCAATTACACCTTTGGCTATTTCTACAATTTGTAAAAATTTGTGGCTATTTATGCTATTTGTACAAATTGCACACTTTCTTGCAACTGTAGGCTATTCGTGCTATTGACTGACATAAATCACACAAATTGCAACACCTGTAGCTATTTATGCAATTTGTAAAAATTGCTTACATACGTGGCTATTTGTGCTATTTACAAATTGCACACTTTCTTGCAACTGTAGGCTACCGTATTTGTGCAATTGACTGGCATAAATCACACAAATTGCAACACCTGTGGCTATTTATACAATTTGTCCGACATAGATTACATCAATTGCAACTATCTGGGGCTTTTTATGCAATTTGTAAAAGTTGCTTAGGCACCTGGCTATATTTGAGCTATTTGTACAAATTGCACACTTTCTTGCAATTGTAGGCTATTGTGCAATGACCAATCCTGCGCCTTTATGGAGTTACGGCAACAACATCAAGTCCCGCCAGCGAGTTAGAGCGACACCATCAAGTCCCAGCGAGTTACAACAAAGCCATTTTAAGTTCCAATGGCGAGTTATGTATCTGTTTTATTTTGTTTAAACAAAATTAATTCGCTATAGTAGAATATAACCATTTGTATACGTGTTTGCTGTGTACAATAATTTGTATCGATGCCTATATTTTAATTATTTCCCTAATGTTGTATTGGCATAATTTATTAGCAGCAACAGCGGGCAGCATTGTCGATTATTATTATTTATTGAAAAACCAATCTTTCAATACGGCATATTTTATTAATGATTGTGTATAATCATTTTCTTTTCCACGACTTCACGTGCGTGACTTTTACATACGTTTTTGTATACACTATACTAAACACGTCACTTAATATTAATTCTATCATAATTATCACTAAAATCCAAAGCAGTATTTTTAATATGACAATTATGACCTATTTATCCTGCAAATTTGGTATTGTATAATAATAGGTGGGTGTTCGGCTACGAAAGACCGAACAAAGCCCTCAAAGTTGTTCTTTTTGATTGTTTTTGATTTTATGAAAGAGTTATGAACATGATAAACTGCTTTTCGGTATATCGTAGGAAGATTAAAAAAATCGGCACTTTCTTTAAAGTTTCAAATCATATAGAAGCCAATAATCTTTTGATTGTTGAAGTCATTTTCATATTTTGTTACTTGTATCAATATGGTTATTAATGTCCCGCATCCCTCATAATGGGTATACTTATAGCCTATAATGTATGAAAAAAACCAACATCGACTGCCCAGTGCCAGAAGTTGGTAAGTGCAATAGCTGCCATGTAGCTGCCATAGATGGGTAACATATACTGTGTGTAAATTTCCAAATGTTCACAGGGCAGCTATTGCACTTACCCACTTCTGGCACTGAGCAGTCGACATGTAATAAAGCAGGTTACTCAATTTTATTTATCTTCAATAAATCCCTGGAAATATAGGCAAACCTACACCATTCCATCCCTTGTACATCCACGTGTGGAGTATGAGTATCTGTTGTCCAGCATGAGGAAGTAAACCATCATGGACATCATCCAAAAGCTCTTTGAATTTCTTTGTATGTACATAATTTAGCTTAATTTATTGGAAGAATCAATGGTTTTAAAAGTAAACAGGATGGGCGTGCCCACCTTGTCGTCCTTTTTTTTTAAAACCAAACACTTTACGCTATACCAAGATGACCACACAGCCGCATCAATGTTGTCTTGCCTAACTGTCAAGTGCTTTGTTAGGGCTAACTTACATCAACATAAATGTTTACTCGATTTTATTTTTGGTTTCAAAGAACGTTTGAATTTCATTAATATTCCGAGGGAGTTGATGTAACCATAATTACTTGACATGATTACTTTACATAATGCACTGGTGGTTTAAAGAAAAAGCCAAAATATGCCTTGAAAATATTATTCCCGCTACAATAGAAACTAAATCGAACATCTACTTAAGGGTAGACGAGGTATTGTTGGTCGAAGCAACCTAAAAATTGATTTTCATTATCTAGATCAATATATTATCAAAAAACAACACCTTGATGTTTTGCAAAAGTTCATTCTACAAATCGTATACTTACAAACTTGCTTAATTTATTGTTGTAAATGAGTTATGTACGTTTTACAAAAGTGTTGTTGTTTCAGCCCTCTTTACAACGTAACTAAAGAACCGCAGCACCTATAAAAGTATATCTGTGATATTTTCATTCTTCTACACACTCGCTATGAATTGAGCAATGCACTTTTTGCCAAAGCTCACTACCATTCGTAAGATGCTGTGAACTACCAAATCACAACAGTTTAAAATAATTAATAACCTTAATCATGTTAATTAAAAAAACCAGAATATGTTTCTCAAAAATATTAAAACGAACAACTTTGCATTGCAATTTAAACCATTTACAAATTGAAATGGAACCCATGCTTACGTGCTAAGACCTTCTCTGAGGCAGAGCCAGAACAAAGCGCTGTAAGCCTGGCCGAACAGGCTTGAGTTGCGTAGACGGCTACAGAAGGCTGATTTCATTTCAAGAAATGCATTTTTTAGCGAGCCTGGTGCTAATCCTACAAGCCTGCCTCACACGGCTAACTAAGACTCGAGGATATGGTAGCCGTGCTTCGGGAAACATGTTTGCAGTTAAGCCTGGTCTTACGACCTAGTTAGCCTTGAGGTTAGGCTAACCAACTGCTAAGCCACCAGTCGAGAAACTCGCCCTTAAAACTCTTGAAAATAACCTATATAACAAGTTCTGCGTAGGAAGTTGTTAATTAATTCAGGAATTTTTATACAGAGAGTATGGAGAATTATTCTTATGCCAAGGAAAATGGAAGCTTTGGAAGAAAATGGAAACTTGATCCTCTATTCTATTCTATTCTATTCTATTCTATTCTATTCTATTCATTTATTCTTTTTTATCTAAACATGTTCTGACATAAATATTTTGACATGTAATTATACTATTAGGGTCACTCCATATGAAATCAAGGAGGTCCCCCACCTGACCCCCTCAGATTTGCTTTATATTTTAGTCATATGTTGTACCTGTAAAAATATTAAAAACCTGCAAATTTGAGGCCCGTACCTCTTACGGATTTTCTGTGGCAGCCATTTAAAGTTGGAGTAGGGGGCCTAAATTTAGACCCAAAAGTTGCCCTTTAAATAAATTTCATCTTTGGGAGTCTGTGCCTTCTTTATAAAAGGAGAGAAAGGTCTGAATTCTTGTATACACACTAACTGCATGCCCAATTTGTCAAAAAGTAAAAAAAAATAGTTTCTGTAATTGCGCATTGTGTCACGGGGTCATTAAATATGCAAGAAAAAATGTAATCTTTTGTAAACTGGCAAGTTTAGCCCCCCTAAATTCACATTATTTGTCAGTTTAATTATTTGTTGTTGTCACTGATGTTATATATAGGATAAATACAATGCATATCCAAAACATTGAGGTCACAACTCATTTACATTTCGAACAGCGCCCTCACAAAGATGAAATTTATTGCAAATTCAACATTTTCAGGGGGCCCAAAGTCGATGTGGTCCACCTTCAAAATTTATAAAACATCATTTTTATATGACTACTAGTCTTAAATTACAACTTTGCTAAGTCCCAGTAATTGTCTAGGTTGACTTCATATAAAACGACAAGCCCAAAGTTGACCATTTTCTTATGATTGCATGTACTGCAAATGTGCCGAATTCGGAAGGCTTAAAAGTCAAACTGGCCACAATATTGAAAATAAATGACTAGATGCGTAGTTATTGGCCCTATTTACTTTTATTTCCATTTTATTTTTAATATACAGATTTTCTATGGCAGCTATTTAAGGTTGCTTTTATCTGACTACTAGTCTTAAATTACAACTTTGCTCAATCCCAGTAATTTTATAGGTTGACTTCATATTAAACGACAAGCCCAAAGTTGACCATTTTCTTATGATTGCATGTACTGCAAATGTGCCGAATTCGGAAGGCTTAAAAGTCAAAATGGCCACAATATTGAAAATAAATGGATAGATGCGTAGTTATTGGCCCTATTTACTTTTATTGGATATGCATTGTATTTATCCTATATATAACATCAGTGACAACAAAAAATAATTAAACTGACAAATAATGTGAATTTAGGGGGGCTAAACTTGCCAGTTTACAAAGCATTACATTTTTTCTTGCATATTTAATGACCCCGTGACACAACACGCAATTACAGAAATTTTTTTTTTTTACTTTTTGACAAATTGGGCATGCAGTTAGTGTGTATACAAGAATTCAGACCTTTCTCTCTTTTTATAAAGAAAGCACAGACTCCCAAAGATGAAATTTATTTAAAGGGCAACTTTTGGGTATAAATTTAGGCCCCCCCCTACTCCAACTTTGTCATGTCAACAACCTCGCTTGATCCGCTATTTTATTCATTTATTCTTTTTTATTTTGACATGTTCTGACATAATTATTTTGAGAGAGTTTTATATATTTGTTTTTTATTTATTTAATATTTATAATATTCGGCAAATAACAGGCATAAGTGACAAACCCAATATTGTCTTAATAACAAAGTATTATTAAAAATGAAGTTCCGCTTTGTTCCTGTAATTTATTAATATTTGACATGGTTTAGAGAAGAAATATGAATGTTTCATAATTAATTTTTCATTTATTTATTTATAATATACGGCATATGCCAGATACAGTGTTAAACCAAACAAAGGGGACAGGAAGAGTCACCCAAAGTGGGACATTTTAAATATTGTTTTGCATTAATATCTGTAAAAAGTAATGATAAATGCATACAATATTAGGCCAGTCAAATTAAGAAAAATAAGGGGTTACGCCACCACTAAGGCGAAAAAATAATTGTTTGGTTGACCGACCAACCGAACTTCTTGTGCCGACCCAAAAATATTTTATTAATAATCGAAAATTCAGAGCCAATCACGAAAATTTCCTTCCGTGTTGATAAGTTTTGCAAATGAAATAACATCATCCCAAACGACGAAATCCCACATTAGATGCTGCCTAGAAGTCTCTTTGCTGCACATATCGTAACAGTTTGTTCTGTCAATGAGACGGTTAAATCTCTTTTCATATAACATACGAATTACGTTCAAGAATTGTAGTACTAGTACTACGTAAAAAATCTTAAACTAAAAATATGTTGTCATTTTGGTGACATCCCGCTATCTTTAAGGTTCGCTATCTCTAAGGTTCGCTATCACTAACGTGTAAAGTCTATGGAGATCAGAATCCCGCTATCTCTAATTGAGAAAAGAGTTCGCTATACCTAAAAATAGGTCCGCTACTTCTAAGGTTCGATATCACTAATTTAGAATAAAGTTCGCTAGTTCTATGGTTCGATATCACTAATTATAAATAAGGTTCGCTATCACTAATTTAAAATAAGGTTCGCTATCACTAATTTTGAATAAGGTCCGCTATCACTAATTTATTGAAGGTTCGCTATCTCTAAGGTTCGTTATCACTAATTCCAATAAAGATCCGCTATACCTAAGGTTCGCTATCACTAATTTTGTTTCAGGTTCGCTATCCCTAATTAATTAAGGTTCGCTATCTCTAAGGTTCGTTATCACTAATTTCGATTAAGGTTCGCTATACCTAAGGTTCGTTATCACTAACCTTAAATAAGGTCCACTATCACTAATTTTAAATAAGGTCCGCTATCTCTAATTTCAAATAAGGTCCGCTATCTCTAATTTTAAATAAGGACCGCTATAGCGAACCTTATTTGAAATTAGAGATAGCGAACCTTATTTAAAATTAGAGATAGCGAACCTTATTTAAAATTAGAGATAGCGAACCTTATTTAAAATTAGAGATAGCGAACCTTATTTGAAATTAGTGATAGCGAACCTTAGAGATAGCGAACCTTAGAGATAGCGAACCTTATAGATAGCGGACCTTATTTAAAATTAGAGATAGGGAACCTTAGGGATACCGGGATTGTTAAAATTAGAGATAGTGGACCTTATTTTAAATTAGTGATAGCGAACCTTAGAGATAGCGAACCTTCAATAAATTAGTGATAGCGGACCTTATTTAAAATTAGAGATAGCGAACCTTATTTAAAGTTAGTGATAGCGAACCTTAGAAATACCGAACCTTTTTCAAAATTAGTGATATCGAACCTTAGGTATAGCGAACCTTTTTCGTAATTAGTGATAACGAACCTTAGAGATAGCGAACCTTAGAGATGGCGAACCTTAGAGATAGCGAACCGTAACCGTGATTTTTTTTCAAGCAATAGAAACTCCTCAAAAAAGTTTGGAAACTTTCAAAAACAGCTGTATATCAGAAATTATTTTTGAAATCTATCTCATTATTGTTTCATATCAGTGAAAACATTCGGTCATTTCAAATATTGAGTTTTGCTTTTGGTCACGTTCCTGATTATCCTGCCTAAGCTCTTGAGTGACCTCATTATCGATAACAATAGAAACTCCTCAAAAAAGTTTGGAAACTTTCAAAACAGCTGTATATCAGAAATTATTTTTGAAATCTATCTCATTATTGTTTCATATCAGTGAAAACATTCGGTCATTTCAAATATTGAGTTTTGCTTTTGGTCACGTTCCTGATTATCCTGCCTAAGCTCTTGAGTGACCTCATTATCGATAGCTATCGATATCTTTGTCTGTGCCCTTTGTTAGAAACTTAAAATTTGTAGCAAGCCGTTTCGGTTTTTAATTCAGTTTATGTAGTCGGAAATCAGGTTTGAAGTTACCTTGATCAAATTTTACAAAAGAATTGTGGGATAGGCTTTTACGACGGGAATTCATAACAATTAGTAGGTTTTTAGCGGGTTCGCCGTCGGACAAGTTTAGAACTGTCAAGCTTTCGTCAGGAGTAGCTCTGACTTCTTCAGGACAAAGTACCTAAGAATGAGACATGTAGACCGCCCCTTGTCTACTGATGACTCTGAAAAGAGCCGTTTGCTGAAGACTGCCCCTTGTCAACAGAAACTAGCAGATCTCGCCTATCTGCTGATTTTGTAAGTTTTGGTGGCTCCGAAAAGAGCCGTTCAATGAAGACTGCCCCTTGTCTACATAGAACTAGCAGATCTCGCCTATCTGCTAATATAAAGGTTTTGGTGGCTCTGAAAAGAGCCGTTTGCTGAAGACTGCCCCTTGTCTACAGAAACAAGCAGATCTCGCCTATCTGCTGAATTTGTAAGTTTTGAACTAAAACACATTGAAAAAGCGTTGAACAAGAATGGCTATCCCTCAAACCTCATTCACAAGGCAATCAAGAAACAGACAGGAGAACGATCAGAAGAATTGGTGGACGATGAACACAAAGGCGTTACCTTCATGCCATATATCAAAGGTGTATCAGATAAAATCTGTCGGTTTCTAAACCGATCAGGGGTCAAAACATTCTACTCTAGGTCGGCCAAATTAAGAGACATCCTAAGCCACCTGAAAGATCCTCTGCCCAAGGATCGTGCACCATGTGTGTACTCTATACCTTGCAGTTGTGGTGAGCAATACATAGGCCAAACCAAACGACCACTAAAGGTCAGGATATCTGAACACCGAAGAGCCACAAGACAAAAGAAAGAAGAAGGCTCGGCATTAGCTGAACATGCTTGCAAAGAAGGCCATGAACCTCTGTGGGACGAAACAACAAAACTGGCACAAGTTTCTCACTTGGGGATGAGGTTGACCCGTGAAGCGTTGGAAATCAGAGTTAATGAAACTTCTACTATCAATAGAAATGACGGCAAAGACATCAGTCGTATGTGGCGCTCTCTATTTTCAAACAACCAATCACAGAGCCGCTAATCTTATCACATCGTATGTGGCGCTCTCTATTTTCAAACAACCAATCACAGAGCCGCTAATCTGTACCACGTCCGCAATTAAGTGATATAAACGCTCATCGTGCATACAATCAATCAATTGGTCCATGAGTGGCCAAACGGTTCCTGGTAAGCCGTATACTTCTATTACAGTATATGCAGTCTTCATGTTCTCTGTTGACAAGGGGCAGTCTTCATTGAACAGCTCTTCCTCAGAGCGAACAAACCTTTAATTTAGCAGATAGGCGAGGTCTGCTTGTTTTCTGTTGACAAGGGGCAGTCTTCAGTGAACGGCTCTTTCCAGAGCCACCAAAACTTACAAAATCAGCAGATAGGCGAGATCTGCTTGTTTCTGTTGACAAGGGGCAGTCTTCAGCAAACGGCTCTTTTCAGAGCCACCAAAACCTTTATATTAGCAGATAGGCGAGATCTTCTAGTTCTCTGTAGACGAGGGGCAGTCTTCATTGAACGGCTCTTTTCAGAGCCACCAAAACTTACAAAATCAGCAGATAGGCGAGATCTGCTAGTTTCTGTTGACAAGGGGCAGTCTTCAGCAAACGGCTCTTTTCAGAGTCATCAGTAGACAAGGGGCGGTCTACATGTCTCATTCTTAGGTACTTTGTCCTGAAGAAGTCAGAGCTACTCCTGACGAAAGCTTGACAGTTCTAAACTTGTCCGACGGCGAACCCGCTAAAACCTACTAATTGTTTACAAAAGAAGTTTTTAAATTTCGCAGTACAACAATCACGAGCAAAGAAGTCGCACAAGTCAATCTACAATTTAAAGCATGGTATTTAGTTTTGGAAATAGCTATGGCTTATTTTACTGTGAAAAAATATAGACCATCGAAATATCTCGGGAAATATCTCCACCGATATAACAAAATAATACCCTGAGAATAGATACTTGGGTGATATATACACTTCTCTATATTATATAGAAAGCATTATGACGTCCAATATCTAGGCTGATTTAAATTGACTTTAATTTATTACTCGAGATATTATAAAATGAGAAGAGGGAGAGAGAGATGGGGAAGAGGGTGTGCGGGGTTGTAAGGGGAGGGAGAAAGTCAGAAAGAGAAACAGATTTCAAAGATCATCAACTACCGCCCGCAGTGATAATAATTAGGCCACTATATACTTATGGTTATATACCCTATACTGTGTCCTCCATACTGTGTCCTCCCAGCACAATAGTGTTATGATTGCAGACCAGATCTGCTCTACTTTTTAATCCCTTGATTTTTGGTTTCTGAACAAAAGAGAAACCAAAACGTATAATTTGAAATGAGGGATTGTTGTTACCTGCCAACGATCACTCATTTCAAATCATCGCCCCTTTTGTAATGCCGAATGCAAATATATCGATGGTCTATCCTTTTTCACAGCTAAAATAGCCATAGCTTATTGGATTTTCTAAAGCACGTTTTTCAATGTAGACTGACATGCTCCATTTCTCTCCTCGTGAATATTGCACTGCGAAATTTAAACATTTCTTTTGTATACTTAGATCAGGTAACTTCAAACAAAGTGATTTTCTTCTTCACACCATTATATAAGAAACTGAAATGAAACCCGAATCTCCTTGATACACATTTTAACAAAAGTTAGAAACAAAGATATCAATAATCGTGTACGTCAAGAGGTTACCCAGCAAACACAAAAACGTTTTTAAAACGTTTTAAAGAAGTTATATTTTGGCTTTTGGTTTAGGTAAAAACGTTTTAATAACATTAAAATGTCGGATTATATAAAGGTCATGAAAACGTTTTAAAACGTTTTGTATGAAAACATACTACAACAATATTTATAAAATGTTTTCGAAATATCATTGTAAACTATTTTGGCAAATATTTTGTCAACACTTAAATAACATTTGCCCCCAGCAAACACAGAAATGTTCTTAAAATGTTTTCTTCAAAACGTTTTAATAACATTTAAATGTCGGGTTATATAAAGGTCATAAAAACGTATCTAAAACGTTATTGCAAATATTTTGGGCAAACATGTTTCGCAGAATATTTTTTCAACCCAAAAATAACATTCTGTTTAGAATGTTTTGTATCAGTTTTTCAAAAATGTTTTTGGAATGTTATTAAAACGTTTTTATACCCTTTATATAACCCGACATTTAAACGTTTTCTGTAAAACATTGTTTGTTTGCTGGGCAGTAGATTATCAAAAAATGTTTTTTAACTGTTTAATGTTATGAAAACCTTTTATACCCTTAATATACCCTTTATATAACCCGACATTTAAACGTTTTCTGACATCATATTATAACCTTTTGCGAATGATGTCGAAAACGTTTTGTGTTTGCTGGGTAGGCAGGATAATAGAAAACCACATGACCAAAACCAAAACTAAAGCTCAATATTTGAAGTGAGGCAATGACACCTCATTTGTGACGATAACTTATTCCACAGCTAAGTAACTTTCTTTGAAAGACAGAGATGTCTCAAAAATGTGCCAAACTGACCATTGCCTGCGCTCATCTCATTGATTTGAATGAATGAACGAATGAGTGGGTTAATGTATGAATAAAAGAATGAATGAAACGTTGTTTGCAGTATATCATTTTGAATGAAAAGTGCTAGGATGGGATTAACAGTTCTACAGGGGGATCGAAATGGATCAACGCAAATCAATCTCTCTTGCTGGTCACTTCTTCATAGTGGTCATTTGCAAGAAAGTTCTAATCAATCATGGTTCGATTATCAGATCTGGATAAGGCTCGAGCTATTGGTCAGCTCAAGGCTGGCATACGTCAGAATCAAGTTGCGGTAGTTTTTGGAGTTTCCCGCAATTTGATCTCCAAGCTAAAAGCCAAATTTCGGTAGACCGGAGATGTCAATGACAGATCCGGGGCCCAAGAAAAACAACGGCTGCAGATGACCGGTACATCAGGCTGGCAGCACTTCGAAACCGCAGACTAAGTGCCAAAACTTTGCAAGCAATGCACGCAAGACATTGCAAGACTTTGTGGCAATCGAGTATATGACTTCGCAATAGGCTTCATGAATCTGATCTTCGAGCTCGCAGATGGCAGATTTAGCACATTTTGTTTGAGACCTCCCTGTCTTTCAAAGACAGTTACTCAACCATGGAATAAGTTATGGTCACAAATTTGGTATCATTTTTGACAGGAAAGAACAACGTTTGTATTGATATGAAACAATATGGAAATAGATTTCAAATATTTCTGATATATAGCCGTTTTGGAAAGTTTCTAAACTTTGATATGCATCATTTTACATAATGCGAATTCCTCTCAAAGAGGACATCATTATTTTCATCTAAACGTGTGAGCATTAGAACACTATGTCCCTATACATAATGAATGCCACAGCTTTTACCTTCCACCAATGCAATTTTTGCCCTCTCGTATTCTCTTGTTCGAAAGGCCCTGTTTTCGATTATGTTGAGTTCTTCCAAGACTGCTGGAAAATCTTCAACTTCATCATCAATGTCAGGGGGGGGGGGGCTTCCTAAAAAAGGTTCTTGAAATGGCTGTACCAGTTAGTAACACTTTCCTTCTGGGCGTTGCCTTCCAGTTGTCCTTTCCTCTTGCTAATCTGCCTGTGATGTCATTTATGGGTCTCCAAACTCTGGCCATATTTACTTTTGGTACGGGCCGTTTCCACTTCTATTAACTTGGTGCTAAGATCTCCTTCTTGCACCTGGTTGCATGCATCTGCGAACTGCTTCTTTGCCTGTTTATATACAGACGTATTTTCCTGAAACACCTCGTACGCCTTCTTGGTTTTGTCTCTTGCTTCAGTCACTCTTGGATAACTTGAGAAGCGTACCCTATGTACTTTCTTTTTCACTGGAACAGTTTTGTCTGTAACTTCCGTGTGGGTTGATATTAACCTTTCATCTCTGTGGCTGTTTCACTTGTATTTTCCAATGGCTGAAATCGGTACGTACTTCTATGGTGTATCGCTTTTGAAGGTTGCTATATCAATACTTAGATGCTTCCAGTCATACTGCCTCCTCCTAGCAGCAGTCTGGCTTTTTCTAAGACCCCTGCGACTGTTCCACCATTTCTTTTGGACTGTTGGACAAAGATGTAGTCAAGTTGATATTTGTTTCCACCAGGAATACAAACGTCTATAGTTTGCCCGTCTTCTTTTGAAACATTGTGTTCGTGATGATGAAATTCTGGTGATGATGAAAAAAAGGTCCAAAAGAAATTTGCCATTCCTGTTTGTTGTTTTGTAAACCTAGCATCCTCTTCTCCAATTCTAACGTTGTAGTCTCATCATGGCCATCAAGAGATTGCGAGCAGGGACGGAGTCAATGGCTCGTCTTAAGTTGTCATAATGCCCCTCCGTGATGTCTTCATATGTTAAATTGGTAGGACAGTAAGTGATTATGATCGTTGTTGCTGGATTCCCTTGGAAGTTGACAATTAGTATTCGGTCAGTGTGTGAGCTAACTCTGGCTAGAGAGTTTTGAGTAGGTGTGTTGAGTAGCACTCCAACTCCGTCTATTGTTGTTCCAGCTCTGTTCCTTGTAGCTGATGATGTAATAAGTGTTTTGCTAAGAACTTTTCCATATCTAATTGACTCATCGTGTGTGATGCGGTGCTCTTGAATTGCCAAAATTTCTATGTCACATTTGATCAGATTGGATGCATCTTCTCTGCATCGCTGCTCACTGATGGTTCTTATATTCATAGTTGATAAATTTACTATTTTCCTGCACTCAACAAAAGCAGGCATCTCCATCAGACTTGTCCCTTCCATGAGGATTTTGAGGCAAGACTTCATTTGATTTTGGTAAATCGATGTCTGCACCAGGAGAACCAAAATCAGAATTAGGGACTCTAACCCTAGTGTTATTAAGTTGTGCCATGATATTTTTTCTATTGCTATTATAATATATAATACTGTGGTCGCAGCTCCTACAGTATGGTTTGGTATTGGAGTTTGCCTTCTCCCGTTTGTCCAGTGGCCGTTGAAAGATGAGCAGACTTTCTCTCATTCACGTCCGCCCTTTGCTATTGAGATTGAGATCTGTGACTCCAACCAAAGATGGCAATCTGCACAGGTCCCATGACTCCCTGTTTGTTTTCATTGGCCGTATATCAATGATGTACTCATCACGCCCTCTTTCAGATCCCAGTTCAACTATTTGATCCATAGCTGAGGCAAAGCTTGGTGTGTAACTAGGGCGTGTCCACGCGCCGTTGGGCCTGCGTATCACGCCATTGGGACCCTTTGCTGCTCCCAGATCCCCGATCCCAGATCCCCTGCATGTCTGCCTGGTATTGCAAGATACCAGATACCGGTAGTGACCAACGAGGAGGTCGTGCAGCAGTGGTGCACCGTGCAGGAGTCTTGACCCCGGGGTCTTGACTAAGGAGAGGCTATGTACTGGCAGGATAGGAGAAGACTTACTTTGCTCATTTCGCCTTCTGCAGCATAGGAGTGTTTCAAAGCAAGCAAGCAAGCAAGAAGCGAAGTTATGAGAAGTAGAAAAAAGGTAGAAAGTGTAGGAATGAAGGATAGGGAAACAACAGCTACAACTACATCTACAACTACATGCACTAGACGCATCACTTTATTAAAACCTGTGACATAATTATTTGTCACCCACCACCAAGCTGCAACCTTCACCTGTATGATATTATAACAACTGGGATTTCCAAGATCTAAAAATAGATATGATTGAATTTATTTTGCTGATCAAAACAGGATTTCTCTAAAATTCCATACACAAAGTTTTGCATGATTACTTGAAAAGGGGTTTCCATTTCTCATATCTGTCATGAAATAGTTTTAAATAATTGTAAACAAAGTTAGTTAATCAAATTAAATTACTCAGGATGTTCAGGGCACATCACACTAGATAGAGGAGACCCAAGATATATCATTGGTATCTATAAGAACAGCGTAGGGAATTCCAGAACATAAAGTGCGTAACCAGAAAAGGCAATTTGACAAATTAAAGAATGCTAACCAACATCATGCCATTCTACATCAAATCAGAGATATTAGTCTATTAGGACCTATTGCAATTCGACTTTTGATAAATGTATTATCAAATTCAAATGTGGCTTGATTCTTCTGGTTTCCCGTTGAATACACATGAACTTTCTAAAGAGGCTCATTAAGAGTATTTATTTGTCAGGCTTGGTCTGTTTAATCACAATTGTGGCTTTGAGTTCTACGCTGCGGTTTGTATAAAATTGAGCACCACATGGCTGTCGTGTGTATAAAAATTCCTCTTATTAGGTTCAAAAGGTGAAACTTTTTCTCTCGTCAATTTTGGTATACATATACAGGAAGTCCGAAAAAGTCTTATAAAGCAGTAAAAAAAGAAACAAAACAACAGCTTCAAAAGTATTTATTCGATTTCAATTAGAGCCAATCACGTGCAATCACCTTGTTTTGTCAAGGTCGTTATCATGGTTATGACACGTGATTGCACGATTGTTGTGTGTGTAAAAGGGGGCTGGCATTTTTACAATAAGTCAGCGTCAATAATACCACCACCGATACACCTTACCCCTTAAACAGGCTAAAATTGTATTGAAATCAGTCTTTTTGAAGAAAATAAACACACTATCTGTGGTCATCTTGTGACTTTCTACATTTTGGTCATCAAAAATGTTTCTTTCCAAAAATATATGACCACCCAGTATATTTGGGACCCCTTCCGAAGAAAATGCCAGCTCCCTAAGTTCAAAAGGTGAAACTTCTTCCCTCGAAAATTTGGTACCAGGGTCTTATATATAATAAAAATTCCTTTAAAAAAGGAATGTGGCGCCCAATGTGAGCTGGACGGGATATGGTGAATTCCATGGTGATTAGATTTGGTATTATAATGATTTTTTTAGGAAAGAGTAGAAGATGATCAAATACGAGAGAAATGCTTCATGGAATGAAGCTTTCGTGTCAATTTGCGATTATGTGGGGTGGAAGTTCTCTTTTGGGGGCCTATTGTAGTGAGGATATTGCTTTGGATATTGAATATTGTGGAATTTCGTTATGCAGGGCCGGGGTATATGATGGATAACTAGAAGACACAAATAAGTAAGCTTCCCCCTAGTCATCTATACGCTCATTCTTGTCACACGACGAATTTCGACAAAGTCATGTAAATGTAATTTCGTTTTTCAACCGACCTCCGTCCAGAAACAATCCTGAAATGTTGAAAACTTGGGGTCGGCGCACTCATGCCAGTTTATCCTAAGGTATACTCTGTGTCTTTTGTAGCCAACCATGTGGCTAAGAGAGGCCAGGAAATACTTAAACTAATACAAAACAATCATACCCTCCTTTCATATCAAACAATACCAAGAAATTGACAGGCCTGTTAAATCAAGGGTAAGATCGATCGTTATTCTTCATGAAACGGGCACAGCCCATTTTTATATTATTAATTCTGCTAAAAATTAATTAATAAATAACAAAATTACGTCATAATTATGACTTTAAGTCGGCCATAGAACTCTATTTTAAACAGACAAAATAGCCATTGGGGTTTCTTTCACTTTACCTTGCTATTGCACGAGTATCGCAAGCCATTGGTGTTATTACTGCTTTCATGAAACATTGAAAGCAACGCGTTGTTGCAATACGTAATCATGGTAATGACGCCAATGGTTTGCTATACAATCCTTGATTCGTTTGGCAAACATACATTATGGTACACAGTGTCATCGCCCCGATATCTTCATGGCAGAAATCGCCATGGTAGGTTGCATCCACAGCCACGCATGGCCATTTTGTTCCGACCTGTTTAATAGTTTTGAGATGCATAATGGGCTGAGGGACTTCCGACTAAGGCTATTGACAATAGCCTGGTGACTGACTCTCTGTGTGTGAGTGAGCATGATATGCGCCATTAGGTCATCCGCTTTTAGACTGTCTCCACGAGTGTCCTACACTACGCTATAGTTCGGCACATATAAAATCAAAATTGTTATCAGTTTTTGAGTTCAAGACGCACGATTGTTTATCATGACGCAAACTAACGACTATCATATCCGTTCAACACATATATTCAAGTGCAAGGGAATAAATATGGCTTCTTTAGAATAAAAAATTACGGGAGATATTCATCATTTTCTACTCCGGTATCCAAAGATTTATCGTCTGAATATCAAGTCGTGCATAGCACATTCACGTGTATTAATCCCGGGTATTGATTTTAGTATATCTGCTGTACCAAGTAATTTTTTAGCCAGGCGATATCGGTGTGTGGTATCAACGACACTTCAACGGTAGTCGGTCAATTTTGAAGTAGGTCTATATTTTGTTAGGCAAAATATGTACCGCATCGAGTACTAAGTACGTATAAATTAATAAAACATAGACTATTTCCGCTCTGTAATCGTTGACGAAATAAATTACAATTTGTCATTTACAAGTTGTGGTGTGTACTACTTACATCCATAATGTGAGCATTATATAATACATCACTATCACATACGTCCTCTTCATGTAAAAATAATTGTGACCTGTCATGTCAAAAGCAGACACTTTTGGGCAGGATCATAAATGGAGAAATAGCCCAAAATCTGCCAGGGGGTGATTTTTTCACAATTTGGGTTTTGTGCTAATTTGTGATGTTATTAATGTTAAAAATATCGTCTGATAGATTAAGACCGGGATATAACTGGCATATTGTCTTTTTGAGACATTTTTCAAGGTAATTCCTACTCCCAGCCAACATTGTCAAAAATATTTTAAAGACCAATATCTCAATTTCCAATTTTATAATACCATAACTTACGAACTCATTATCTTCGCTTAGGAATGTCCGATTTCATTGGGGAAAACGGCGTTGTGGAGCAAAATATCTCAATATTTAAGATATGTAAAAACCTCAAAATTGATAACCTGCCCAAAAGTGTCTGGTTTTGACATGACACGTCACAATTTATTGTTACATGTCAATTTCTTGCCTGGACCTGAAAAAGGTTGCGAGTTCGAACCCGCAGTGCAATGTTATAAATGGCTACCGGTAATCATGGCATAGCAAATATTCTAGGGATTTTAATTAGTTGACATTACAATACGTTCTCGTCATCTAAGGGTATACGATGTATTGTTGGTCGAAGCAGCAAAAAAATTTTTGTCAGTTTTAAATTACGGGAGATATTCATCATTTTCTACCCCGGTATCCAAAGATTTATCGTCTGAATATCAAATCGTACATAGCACATTCACGTGTATCGATGCCGGGTATCGATTTTAGTATCTCTGCTGTACCAAGTAATTATTGGCCAGGCGATGTCGGTGTGTGGTATCAACGACACTTCAACGATAGTCGGTCAATTGTGAAGTAGGTCTATAGGCCTATTTGTTAATGGGCTATTCCAGATATTATCCACCCTCCCCCCAAAGATGACATGGTTAAAAACAATTTTTAATGTGGGATTTCCCAGGGGTGAATTCACAAAACCATGTGGGATTTCCCAAGGCTCTCATATATAATAGTGGGATTTCCAAAGACCAAAGATGACAAAATCAAGATCAGTTTCCTTTTTCCATGGGAATTTACCACACTTGCTGCGATTACTCTGGGAAATCCCAAATACCCAAAGATGGCATCCGTCCATGAAAATCACTTTTTACATAGGAAATCCCGAAAACCCAAAGATATGTAACATTTTAAAACATTTGTTTACAAATATGTTTCACTTTCAAGATGGGAATTAGTAACTTCATTTGTTTTATTTTAATTTTAATATTGTATTGCCCAAGAAACAAATAAACAAACAAAATCAAAAAAGATGTATGTGTTTGTTGTGCAATTGATGGAACGCTAATGAAAAAGCATCAAGGCCCACAGTTACAGACCTTTACTCAGGGAAGTATATCGACCTGCGATTTATATTTTAGGCCTATTTATAAATATTATCATGCAAGACATGCACATTTGCAAATAAGAAACTCATCATTTTATGCATTATGTTCAACTTCAAATTGACATAACATTTCATTAAAAATTGTATTGTAAGCTATTTTATTTTATAAACATAGGCCTAATATGTCATTAGTGCTAGTATACTGAGTTATACCTAAAATAAAAGTAATAAAACTAAATAATAGATGAAGAACACAACCTTGACACAGATCTTCATGGCTAGAAAGCGAATGTGATTGATTTTGCCACTAAATTGTTGCATTTTTAGATGTATACTAGTCTTTTTTCATGTAAATAATTTGTAATACATTGAACACAGAGAAGGCATTATGTTTTAAACACCTGATTCACTCCTATTTATGTGGTTTTCAAAACAATAGAATGTGTTTAATAATTATTGATACTCTAAATATACCAGTGCACCTTTATTAGCAGTGCAAGAATTCTGCCAATGCCATTAACCTCTGCCCCTAGCTCGCCCTATTTGACCTTAGTAACTAAAAGTGGTAAGTTTGAACTCTCTTTAGCTCTAGTACTAGCTACTAGGCATAACTTGCTATTACTGTGACACAGTACATATTTACTATTTAGGAAATTTAAAATAAACTTAAACAAGAATACTATAGTGTCATAACAATTACACATATTTTATAAATTAAATAATTATCTGATGAAGTACTAGTAAATAAGTACATGTATCATGTGTACAAATCTACAAAGAACATAGTGATATTTGCTATGAATATATCCTAACCCCGGATCCTATCTGTAAACATAGAAATACATGTATATGTCTAAAAATCCCGAGAGTCAAAGTCATCATTAAAAAACAGTTGTGTACATTATTCAACATTTTAAAATTAATGTTTAGCAAATTACCACATGAAAGTATGAGTAATTGAGTATGATTTTGATGAAAATTGTTAATTTTAATTAAGTATTGTTGTTGTTGTTGCCGACTTCCTTCAAAGTGTCGTTGGCGTGTTTTCATGTTTTTGGCCGGGGTTTTTGGTATTTAAATCTTGGTATATGAGTAGGCCTACAGTGGCCTATAAACTTATTTGCAGGCATATATTCAAATTAGGTTTTAAATGCCTTTCAGACTCAATTTCATACAGCTGCAAACAGCATGTTTATTTTGGGCAGTTTTTAAATCAATATTTATCATCATCTCTTCAAAAGTATTAACAAAGAAACTATTGAAATTTAAATATGGAAGACAGAGATATATGCAATCAGATATTAAAAAGGAAAAATCATGTGTGTAGTGAATGTTATGAATAATTTTTCAAACCTAAAAAGGCCTGAATAGTCCTTGAAAATTTGGTTCATTTTCAAAAAAACCAAACAAAAATAACCATAATATTCTGAAGTTGAGTTTGGGCTTGTAAAAGTTGGTGAAGGCCAGGCAAATATGCAGGATTTTTTTTGGGGGGAGGGGGGGGGGGTCAGTATGTCCAAAAAGGCCAAAAAGTGGACCTTTTTAAATAAAACTATACTTGGGCAGATATGTGATTCCAAAACCATCTACAAATTGCCCTATTTGGACCTTTTGAATGTCTATCACCAAAAACCTGAGTGGCCTGATGTTTTTCTCCTACTTTTGGCCCTTTTTATTGGTAAAAGCAACAATAAGCAGACCTTGATCTGTGTGGATTTTTTTTTGGGGGAGGGGGGGTTAAGGGAGCGCTGCCCCAGATACATTGATTTAACAAACATTGTTTTCTGTTACCTGTAACCCATTCATAAAAGTTTTTGTTTCAAAATATACTGTTGATATACGTACGTCTGCAACAAGCAAAATGAAATTAATAACAAAAAAATGTATAGATTTATAATATTATTTTTAGCCTTTTTTTTTCAAAATTGCAATATCAATCAAAATTAACCCTCACACAAACACAAAATATTTTTAAATACTTATTTTGTAAACAAAATCTAACTTTGGTTCAGGCCACCAGCAAAAAAACAAATTAACTTGTTTGAATAAGTAGGCTATACTTTGAATGAAAACATATTTTAATGTAAGTCATGGCACATCCCATACCCCTATATCTTTGCACACACATAAACAAACAAACAAATAAATAAACAAACACCACCACTAACAAACCAACACGGACACCAAGAAACAAACAAGCTAAACAAACAATAAATAAATATTATATATAAATATATAGATAAATAAACTAAATAAATATTAAGAATAACAGACCAAGAATTATAAACAAATAAAATAAATTTGAAATAGGCAAAGGATGTTCTGTACATGTATTTCTAAGCTAGGTTTTTACTGTTCTGAACAACAATGTTTCAACACAATTTCCTCACAAATATTGCTAATTATTGTGCCCATTGCATTAAATGGATAGATTGATCTAAAATTCAACAAACAAATTTATGGTACCCGACAATCTGCAGCTTTTTTAAATTGATGGAAACAAACAAATTTGACGGTGTTTCTCTTCAGGTTATTTAAGTGGAAACAATAACCTGATGAAAAACATAGCCATAGCCAAAGTTGACGATGTCCTGTGATCAATGTTAAAAAGCTGTAGATTATCAGGTACCATGATTTTTTTTCTTTAATTTTAGATTAGAAGTATTTAATTCCCGATTTTTCAGATTAAGGCTATTATATTGTCACATTGTTAAATATTGAATAAAAGTAAACTTAATACATCATAATACTTTAGTTGGACTTAAAGTGGCAATAAAAGTCCAATTTTAATATTTGGCCAATATTTTTTTAATATTAGGGCCAAAAACTGTCCCTTCTGAAAAATTAAAAAAACAGCATATGCATTGTATTTTACAAGCAAAGGTTTATTTTAAAGTTTTTGCGTAAAGTGTAGAGGACTGGGGGATTCACTTTAAAATAATTTTTAAAAAAGTATTTAAAGAAAGATGTTTTGGAGTAAAAATTTAGTTTAAAACTGTAATTAATGACCGACATAACTTTAAACAATGAAAAAAAATTGTGATCCATCAAAAAACAAACCTTTTATATCAATTGTATACATTTAAACATGGTTCAAAAACTTGTACTATGGTCTTTTTTTCAAATGTGTGCCCTCAAAAAAAAACATGCTGAGTGATTGCTTTCTCCCTTATCCATATTACACTTAGTAATATGTTCATGATATTTACACTGTTACACATTAATCATATTTACCTTTAAAAGAAAACATAATATTTTATTTAACATATATATTTTGTGGCTAAACAAAAGAATAAGAACAATATATTTGTTTTCAAGTTTTTTTTTTTAATAATCATGGTAAAATAGTGCACTTTCTCTTGCTATATGGTCATTTTCACGGTAAAGGGTGTAACTTTGGATTTTTAACATTTTGATCCGTAGTGTTCTAATAAAGCCACAGAATACCATGATTTTTGGCCACATAAGTCATCTACTTAGCAGCTACCTTGGGTAGCATAATCATAATTATTTGGGAGTTACTGCATTCAGTTTTAGCAGGCCTAAATGTACTTAATATTGCCATTTTGAAAAACTATAAAAAACAGTAACATTTTTTGTAAAACCCTGTGTTTTCTTCAGTTAGTTCATGGATAATTTTTCTTATCCTGAAAGTATGGTCATATGTTCAGTAAACACTGCCACATTAGATTTAATTTTGAACAGCCCTGTATTTTTGAGAACCGGACTTCGATATTTGTCGTTTCGGAGGCTTAATTTTCCGTTAACAATTGTTAACAAACTTTGTGGGTATAGCTTTGGTTCATAATTCTTGGTTATTTCTTCACTTCTTCTTGATTCATAACTGTTGATATCTTAACTTGAAATGGGTAACAAGAATTAGTCGATTTGCAAGCTTTTAAAATTTTTATAAAATCTTGACTTCAAAGAGCCGTTTTTCCGTTAACTTTTTTGAAGCCTCCGAAACAAACTGTTCAGCAAGCTTGGGCAAATATAAATAAAAGAGCTCATCCAATCTATTTATCAAAATGTAGCAAAGTAGATCCTCAAGTCACTTGTTTTTAAATCGTGGAGATATATATCACCGTTTGAAAATGGGACCCAATACAAACTTTCCGTTAACAATTGAAGCCTCCGAAACAAATGAAGCCTCCGAAACAACAATAAGGTTAATTATCATCTATGCATATTTAAATTGGTGTGTTTCATACTGATATCTGCATTGTAATTGTTACTTGATATGTGCAGAATGTCATAAATAAAACAAGATATTCCTGAAAAAAAATTGGTGTCAGTTCCAATTTACAATGTAATTATTATTTGAATGTAATGTTAAAGATGGAATTGCATGAGAAGTTTTGCACTGCAGGACCGACAGGAACATTTAGTGGTAGTTCATTTATCATTAAATAATTATACACTTACATACATGTTTTGGCGCAGCGTCAGCCTTCTATTCTAGCTAAAGACGTTTTTTTAAATAAAAAATATGCAAATGAGGTAGCTAATTTGCATATTTTGCGACAAAAATCACATGGGATCTTAAGACTGCCCTTTACCATCACCCTACCAAGTTATCTCTATATACCCCCTACCAGTTCCGAAAAATGGGAAAAAGCGTTTTTAAAAATAGAAAAAAAAGGAAATGAGGTGGCTGATTTGCATATTTTGTGACAAAAATAGCATCTGATCTTAAGACTGCTCTTAACCATCACCCCACCAAATTACATTTCTATATGCCTCACCAGTTCCGAAAAATGGCCAAAAGCATTTCGACAAATAAAAAAATAGGCAAATGTGGAGACTAATTTGCATATCTTGCGACAAAAATTGCATCGGATCTTACGACTGCCGCTTACCACAACCTCATCAAGTTACATCCCTATACGCCTCACCAGTTCTTCGAAATGGCAAAAAAAGTGTAAGTTAAATATGCAAATTAGCTCCCTAATTTGCATATTTTGCGCCAAAAATTGCATCAAGTCTCAGGGCAGCCACTTACCACCACCCTTCCAAGTTACACCCCAATACACCTCACCAGCTCCGAGAAACTAACCTTGAAGCCAAAGGCATTTAAAAACAAAGTTCACACAATACAAATGTATAAGTCCCCATTATAGCATAAGGCAATTTATAAGTCATTTTAAATGATTTTAAAAGTGACGTATAAAATTTGTCTATAACACAGGGAGATATAAAATGTAGGGATTTGGGTACTTTTTGTTCAATTTTCACAGAAATTGAAGGATTTTGACCCATGTTTTTGTTTGTCTGTTTACCCCAGGGTTGCTGAAACAAAGAATTATATTAATTAAATCACCTAATTTATAATTAATAAAGGACAAAGAAAGATCATGAAGCAAAAGTATGCTTCATTTAGTTAAACAATAGTAACATCCCTGTTGTGTACAAAAAATAACTCTATACTCTAATGTTATGGAAATGTCAAATTTTTTATTAGAAATCAAAAGGTTTAAGCCTTGAAACATCATTTTACTGGAATTTAAGTTGCTTTTATGCATGGTTTCAGTAAACAGAAACATATTTGAGTGGTTTGAAATTTTGACCCAAAAAATCAAAAGTTACACCCTTTACTGTGAAAATGACCATATAACAAATATTGATTGTTTTCAGGTAAAAAAGGTTAATGGGACCTAATCTACCTTGAATTTATATTTATAATTTATTATTTAAACCAATTAACAACTTAAAAATATTATCATGTTATATATATTATTTAAAGTCAGTCAACTTTGTTCAATTCACCCCAAGTGGATCTGATATGCATATGGGGTAAATAAAACACCAAACTGATTAATTAGCTAATAAAATAATAATATGCATAATTTCATCATTAAAATCTACTATACCAATATTCATCAATACCCTTAAATTAGTATTGTTCACTCAATCCTAGCACTACTTTGTGGTTAGTGACAACCTTTAGCTTTTCTTCCGCTCGAATATCAAGTAAACCCATGAAACAAAACGCAAGGCATGGAAAGGGGGGGGGGGTAAATAGAACACTCGGTATAATGTTGCCCGATTTTGTTGATTGAGGAAATTCTTAGTATCCATATAATTCCATATACCCCACATCATGTTTTGCACTCTCTGTGTCCAAAAGCATCCCTGTCCCCATACATACTTAAGCTTTAAGGGCAAAAACTGTCAACAAAAGACATTATTAAAACATCACTTTATTGAACACCATTGCTACCCAGTAAACAAAAAACATTTTACAGAAAATGTGTAAACATTTTTGACAACTTAATGCAAAACATTCTAACATAATTTTATAAAGTGTTGACAGAATATTTTGCAAACATGTTGGCCAAATTTACAATAACATTTTGACAACACTGCATGTTATTGTGGTGTTTTTTTTTCATATAAAATGTTTTTCAAACACCGAAAACAAAATGCGTTTATAACATGTTTAAGGGTATACGAGGTATTGTTGGTCGAAGCAGCCAAAAAATAGATTTTCATTATCTGAATCAATATATTATTGAAAAATAACACTTTGGTGTTTTGCAAAAATTCATTCTACAAATCATATACTTTGAAAACCTGCTTAATTTATTGTTCTTAATGAGTTACGTACGTTTTACAAAAGTGTTGTTGTTTCAGCCCTCTTTACAACATAACTCAAGAACCGCAGGACCTACAAAAGTATATCTGTGATATTTGAATTCTTCTACACACTCGCTACGAATTGAGCAATGTAATTTTGCTAAAGCTCACTTACCATTCGCAAGATGCTGCGAACTACTTTTTGTTTTGGCTGCTTCGACCAACAATACATCGTATACCCTTAATAACGTTTTAAAGTTTTTGTGTTTGCTGGGAAAGCGATTTGGGAAAACAAATTTATACTATACACTTTAATCAGAGACTCGAGCATGATACAACTGTTTGCACCTTTGGTTAATCAGAGTTCTATTATCATGTTTAAATCTTGCGCGTATTTTACAACGGCTAGTATCGTAGAACTTGGAAAAGAGAAAGAATTTGGACATAAAAAGGTTACAATTGTCTATAGATAAGATAGAAAAGTTTTTCGTTTTCTATCGGGAAGCAAGATATAAATCTTACTCTAACCCAACCTTAACCTTAAACTATACTCTGATCATAAACTAACCCAAGTCATAATCCTAACCCTATATGTAATACACCATTTTACCCGTCAATTATAAAATCTCAAATTACCAAATTCGAATTTTTGATGCCAGATAAATGGGCATTTTCTATCAAATTTTGTTTAAATTTTTTTCTCAATAAGAAAATTAAATCCATATAATGGTTTTCTTGGAGAGTTTTTGATTCAAACAAACCATCAGAAACAAAAATTGCTACAATACGGCTATTTACAATACCTACTCATGATTTTCTGATTATGGTCTGCTTCTAAATGCTGATTGATATTAAGGGTCTTTTTACCTTTTCGGTTTATGATTTCATTGTCGTTTACACTTTCGGATGACATTGTTATTTTGAAGTGTTAAGGGCTGGGGTAAGGGCAAACTTACTGGTAACTGGAGAGAGGAAACTACGAGGAATCACAAATCACAGCGCCAGGTAATGACTGGGCCACCGCGTGCAACTGCAAATATTCATTTATTTTGGAAGGTTCATGTTTGTTTTAATTTGGGGGCGTTTTTTTCCGAAATTTGATATTTTGGTGATATTTCAAGAAAGCGACATGCCAAAGACAAATCTTTCGGCACATACTCTGTCATTGTTAATACAACTCTTTTCTGCATACCTACGTTACAATTGGTTTTGGTGATTTAGTAATTATTATAAATTTTGAGAGTGCATTTTGGCGTTTTCAATGCGTTTTAATCTTACCGTGGAATTAACGCTGATATCTGGTCCTGCTCCTTTAATAATTTCTGTCTGGTCGTCGGCTTTTGCAAATAATAGAATGCAGATTGGCTCGCCAGACACCGAGTGATGTAATGGTTGGGTGGCCGATCGGTCTAAGGCGTTGTAATTGATTTATTTGATGCTACTGGTTCGAAACCTTGTTATTTTTTCATCTTTTTTCTTATGAAACATAACAGTTTAATATTTTGCAACTTTTATTCTACAAATCATATACTTTGAAAACTTGCTTGATTTATTGTTGTTTTAGTTATGTGCGTTTTACAAAAGTGTTGTTGTTTCAGCCCTCTTTACAACATAATTCAAGAGTCACAGGACCTACAAAAGTATATCTGTGATATTTGAATTCTTCTTGAAAGAAATGATCAATGTAATTTTGCCAAAGCTCACTACCATTCGCAAGATGATGCGCACTACCAAATCGCATCAGTTGCTAACCTTAATCGTACAGATGTTACTCAAAAAGGGTAGCTAAATTCAGCACCAAGAAAAAAGTAAAATGTTGGGTAAAATTGAACTCAAAAACTCCTCAAAATGTGTTTTCAACACCCTCTCACCCAATGACCCCCTTTTTTGTTTTACTGAACTCTCACCCAATGACCCTTTTTTTGTTTTCCTGTCACCAAAAGATCCCTTTTTTCCCAAAATTTTGGGAAGTTCCTGATAATATCTCACTTATGATCTCACACCACCAAATCAGAGTCCCATAGAGATATGTGCTAAATTTGCCTTAAGAAAACGTCATTTTTTCTTCACAGGAGCGACTCAGTTTTAAGCGACAGCTATGATGGTTGAAATCAGCCCTTGCCTGATCCCTCTGGCTGGGAAAAAATATAGGTTGACCGTCATTATTTTTTACGACTGGCCCTCGAAGTCTACGATGTCTGGGAATTGCCTATTTTACAGGCAAAACCATGCCAGTGTTTCTGTAAAGAAAAGGCTGCTTAAAATCATTAAAAGTTATTTGATCTCGCCCATCTGTGGTACACTTGCAGGAAATAATATTACTAATCATGACCAATCCAAATTTGGCTAAAATTATGCAAATTTCTGCTCATTTTAATGCTTAAATTGAGAATACATGGGTTTTTCTAAGAAGTGAAATTAAGGGCGCACAACGATATAATTCTATTTGGTGGTGTGAAATCTGAATGATCCAACATGTTTCTGATTGTCCTTAATTTCAGACTATTTTAATCTAATTAACTTATTTTTAGCATAATTTGAGCAAGAAGCTGGTTAAAAAAAAATTTCAACCAGAATCATTGTGTCTCTGACACGTGCTATCTACTGAAGATAGCATTGTGATTACCAAGTTAAAAGTTCACCAAGACTTAGGCTTTCAGAAATTTACAGTCAAGAGGGACAAGAAGCCAGGCAGACACACAGAAACAAAGAAGAACATGTCCACAATGCCTGAATTATAAGTGTTGAATTATATGACCTATTAGTGAAATCTTAAGTCTACCCCCCCCATAAGCTTACCTGATCCATGGGCACATTTTATGAGCTCCAACCAGTGCCCTAGCCCACGTGCCACCATATACTGATGTCTTCTCCATCTGGTACTGAGTCACTGCATACCATCATGATTGTAAACATTACATGGGTTACCAGTAGTGGAATCATAAGCTTAGCCTACCCCCCCACAGACACACACACAAACCGTAAGCTTACCTGATCCAGGCGCCTATTTCATGAGTTCCGACCAGTACCCTAGCACCATACTGATGTCTTCTCTATCTGCCACTGTGTCATTACATGCCATTGATGATTTAAGCTTACCAAATATTATGATTGTAAACATTGCATGGGCCAAAGTCACTCTACGAAATGGAATCTTTCACTCAAACACACATTTCGGGTCAAAACTCACCTTAGCACTGGTATATTTGTAGCAAATGTTGCAGTTCTCTTCAATTTTAGCCTTTAATTACATAAATTCAGTCAATGCACTTCTTCGGTGGATGCAAACGCAAATTTGGAACAGGGCTAACTTGCTCAATCAAAAGTTGAGACTCACACACACAGCTCCATTCAGATCTCACACCACCAAATCAGAGTCCCATAGAGATATGTGCTAAATTTGCCTTAAGAAAACGTCATTTTTTCTTCACAGGAGCGACTCAGTTTTAAGCGACAGCTATGATGGTTGAAATCAGCCCTTGCCTGATCCCTCTGGCTGGGAAAAAATATAGGTTGACCGTCATTATTTTTTACGACTGGCCCTCGAAGTCTACGATGTCTGGGAATTGCCTATTTTACAGGCAAAACCATGCCAGTGTTTCTGTAAAGAAAAGGCTGCTTAAAATCATTAAAAGTTATTTGATCTCGCCCATCTGTGGTACACTTGCAGGAAATAATATTACTAATCATGACCAATCCAAATTTGGCTAAAATTATGCAAATTTCTGCTCATTTTAATGCTTAAATTGAGAATACATGGGTTTTTCTAAGAAGTGAAATTAAGGGCGCACAACGATATAATTCTATTTGGTGGTGTGAAATCTGAAGGCCCCATTTTTTCATGAATTTTCTTTAAATTTTTGTCATATTTTGATAAATTAAAAAAAAATTGTATCAACTTTTATATCATGACCCAAAATTATTCCCAGACTCACTGAATGATCCCTTTTTGGTCAGATTTTCCACAGTCTCACGGAAAGAACCCCCTTTTGGGACCTTCTCACTGAAAGACCCCCTTTTACAGTGTTTAGGCTCTCACCGAAAGACCCCTAGTTTTGAACTGCTGTCCGCACATCCTCGTCACTTCCAAAGTCAAATACTTGCTTAGGGTGAGAAAACAACCGCATAGTACTTGTTTTGGGTCCTTTTTACACTACTGAAAAATACTTGCTTTGGGTACTTTTTGAAAGTTCTTGTATGCGGGTGATATAGGCCCACATTTTGAAATACAAGTGGCTCACAGTCAACGGATCCGGACCTGGGCCCAATTCGTAAAATACTTTGCATGTAGAGCGCTATGAGCTTATTTTACGTTTGGTGCATTTATCATGAATCTGTTTATCATTATTATCATTATTATTAGTACTATTAATATTAGTATTATCATTATCATTACTATTATTATTAGTATTATTATTATTATTACTTTTTTGAAATTTTTCATTCCAAGCCTCCTACATTTTAGGGGTACTCACACAATTATCCTCTCCCAGTATAATATTGACAGGAAGGTGAGTGGGAAATCCCAGTGTCATCTTTGGGTGAGTGGGTACTGCATTTTAATGATGGGAACTCCAATTCAAAGAGGCATTTTTGTGATGGGAATTTCCATGCAAGAAGATGTGGGATACTACATTTTAATGCTGGGAGTCGCCCCTCAAGAGCCACTTTCATCATGGAATTCCCATGCATTATGCACCTTTCATGATGGGATTTCCCATGTAATATTGAGAAGAGAAGGAGTGGGAAATCCCAGTGTCATCTTTGGAGGGGGTGTGGATAATATCTGGAATAGCCCAATGTTAGGCAAAATATGTACCGCATCGAGTACTAAGTACGTATAAATGAATAAAACATAAGCTATTTCCGCTCTGTAATCGTTGACGAAATAAATTACAATTTGTAATTTACAAGTTGTGGTGTGTACTACTTACATCCATAATGTGAGCATTATATAATACATCACTATCACATACGTCCTCTTCATGTAAAAATAATTGTGACCTGTCATGTCAAAAGCAGACACTTTTGGGCAGGATCATAAATGGAGAAATAGCCCAAAATCTGCCAGGGGTGATTTTTTTCACAATTTGGGGTTTTTGCTAATTTGTGATGTTATTAATGTTAAAAATTATTGTCTGATAGATTCAGACCGGGATATAACTGGCATCTTGTATTTTTTGAGACATTTTCAAGGTAATTCCTACTCTCAACATTGTCAAAAATATTTTTAAAGACCAATATCTCAATGTCCAATTTTATAATACCATAACTTACGAACTCATTATCTTCGCTTAGGAATGTCCGATTTCATTGGGGAAAACGGCGTTGTGGAGCAAAATATCTCAATATTTAAGATATGTAAAAACCTCAAAATTGATAACCTGCCCAAAAGTGTCTGGTTTTGACATGACACGTCACAATTTATTGTTACATGTCAATTTCTTGCCTGGACCTGAAAAAGGTTGCGAGTTCGAACCAGCAGTGCAATGTTATAAATGGCTACCGGTAATCATGGCATAGCAAATATTCTAGGGATTTTAATTAGTTGACATTACAATACGTTCTCGTCATTTAAGGGTAAACGATGTATTGTTGGTCGAAGCAGCAAAAAAAATGTAGTTCACAGCATCTTGCGAATGGTAGAAAAAAAAAAAAAAAATTGCATTGCTCAATTCATAGCGAGCGTGTAGAAGAATTCAAATATCACAGATATATTTTTGTAGGTTCTGTGGTTCTTGAGTCATGTTGTAAAGAGGGCTGAAACCACAACACTTTTGTAAAACGTACATAACTCATTAACAACAATAAATTAAGCAAGTTTTCAAAGTATATGATCATCCCGGTGTAGAATGAACTTTTGCAAAACACCAAAGTGTTATTTTTCAATAATATATTGATTTAGATAATGATTTTTTTTTGGCTGCTCCGACCAACAATTTATTGTTTATTAATTTTTTTTAATTAATTTTTTTTATACCTCGTATAACCTTAAATGAAACTGCAGAGGTGTAGCGTACAACTATATGTCTATCAATTACTACGATATCTCTGATTGGCTAAAAGTTATACTATTACTAGTCTCCTTTTGCATGCTTTGCATTTCACCTTTCCAGTAAATCCCATAAGCCTTTGCGGGTAGTCCTCACTCAGATGCGAGCATCGTTACTTTTAAATGCGCATTATCGATATTCGCGTGACATCGGCGTGACGTCAAATGACGACATCTCAGGTCTACCCTCAAAGGCTTATAGGATTTACAGAAAAGGTGAATCGACATCTCTGTGATAGTATTTAAGTTAGGCGTGCAGCCTAACTTATTTCTTTCTTAAGTTAGGCGGGCAGCCTAACTTATTTCTTTCTTGCAATTTCTTTCTTCTTTCTTCTTTCTTTCTTTCTTTCTTCTCACAATTTGCTACTACTTCCACATCCTTGATCGGATTTCGACTAAACTCAGTCACAAGCAGTATTGGGTAGCTGGCTACAAAAGTTATGGGTTGTTTAATGTCGGAGGTCATCCAAGGGGTCACAGGGGTCAAAAAGGTCATGTTAACCGAAAATACTCCAATTGAGCTGAAATTTATATGCAATGATCCTTATGACATTCTAAACATGCTTAAAATATTTTAATATTCATTTAATGTCATTAAGGGTCATAAAGGGGTCAAAGGTCAAGTTTTTGAAAATGCTCCAATTGAGCTGGAATTTAAATGCTATGATCCTTATGACATTCTAAACAATTTAAACATATTTTTAATTCATTTAAGGTCATTAAGGGACAAAGGGGTCAAAGGTCAAGATTTTCAAAATGCTCCAATTGAGCTGAAATTTAAATGCAATGATCCTTATGACATTCTAAACATGTTTAAAATATTTTAAGATTCATTTAAGGTCATTAGGGGGGCAATAAAGGGGTCAAAGGTCAAGTTTTCAAAATGCTTCAATTGAGCTGAAATTTAAATGCAATGATCCTTATCTTATCCAGCACAGTATTGCTGCTTCATCAGATCATCACAATCATCCGCCTAACTTACCTCGTGCCCTTGCAAAGGGCACAGTTGCTCTAGTTGCCATTTCTTTCTTCCTCTTTCTTCTTTCTTCTCACAATTTGCTACTGCTTCCACATCGTTGATCGGATTTCGACCAAACTCAGTCACAAGCAGTATTGGGTAGCTGGCTACAAAAGTTATCGGTTGTTTAACGTCAGAGGTCATCCAAGGGGTCACAGGGGTCAAAAAAGGTCATCTTGACCGAAAATACTCCAATTGAGCTGAAATTTAAAATATTTTCAAATTTATTTAAGGTCATTAAGGGGGTCATAAAGGGGCTAAAGGTCAAGTTGTTCAAAATGCTTCAATTGAGCTGAAATTTAAATGCAATGATCCTTATGACATCCTAAACATTTTTAAAATATTTTAAAATTCATTTAAGGTCATTAAGAGTCATAAAGGGGGTCAAAGGTCAAGTTATTTAAAATGCTCCAATTGAGCTGAAATTTAAATGCAATAATCCTTATGACATTCTAAACATGTTTAAAATATTTCAAAATTCATTCAAGGTCATTACGGGGTCATAAATGGGTCAAAGGTCCAGTTTTTTAAAATGCTCCAATTGAGCTGAAATTTAAATGCAATGATCCTTATGACATTCTCAACATGTTTTAAATATTTTGAAATTCATTTAAGATCATTAAGGGGGTCATGCAGTGGTCAAAGGTCAATTTTTCAAAATGCCAGCTTTCCACGATCAAGGTAGGCTATATTAAAACGGCAATTAATGAAAATTTAGAAAAATTATTATTATTAAAATTAATCTTATCCAGCACACTAGTATTGCTGCTTGATCAGATCATCACAGTCATCCGCCTAACTTCCCTCGTGCCCTTGCAAAGGGCACAGTTGCTCTAGTTTAATATTAGTCTCCTGCTGCACTCGTATCACCAGACATATAAAAAAAAAACCATTATTTGTAAATACAAATTTAACCAAAATTATTTCCAAGGAAGGCGGACAAATATACAATCATTGGTATGGATCAGTGGGTGGGTGTTGCAAGTGTGTGACGTTGGTTAATACAGTAGATATTAAGACGCCAATATAAAGTCTGCACAAAAAGTAACGCAGCTCTTATAAATACTCATATAGCTTCAAAACACTAATAATTGTTTTCACAATATTTCAACATAAAACGAAAGATGATTTATTTACGCGCATTTTGATACCCAATTTGTCTAATTTTGTTCAATATTAACAATGCAGCAGTGTTTTGAAAAACAAATACCCGAATTTAAAAGTTGCAGCTATTTGTAATCATTTGAAGTTAGCGATAAGCTGGCATAATAACCATTGATCGCTGTCACTTTTAAATTCTGGTATTTATGCTGAACCATGTAATGGTATCAGCCTACATTAGTGTATCCAGGGATATGGTGTATCTTACTTACTTCCTTACAGACTGACTAACCATTTGGTCTAAAATGGGCATATCTGACCCTGTGAGTGGTGTCAAATGAAAGAAAAAAAAAAAGAATATAATTAAAATATTTTTCACCGGGGTGGCACTCATAATATGCTCTGGGTCAATATTCATATGGGTCCTTTTTATATCTCAAAATGCCAAGAGGGTATGTACCCCCGAGTGGTGTCAAATGAAAGAGAACAAAGTAAAGAATATAATAAAAATAATTTCCTCACCGGGAGTCACACTCCTCATAAGACCCGAGTCAATATTCTTATTTTGGGTCCTTTTCATATCTCGAAATGCCATGAAGGTGTGACCCCCTGAGTGGTGTCATGGTGTCAAATGAAAAGCAAGAAAGTAAAGAATATAATTAAAATAATTTTCCAATCGGGGGCAACACTCCTCAAAAGACTTTCAATATTCATAATTGTGGGTCCTTTTCATATCTTGAAATGCTGAGAAAGTATGACCCCTGAGTGGTGTCAAATGAAAGAGAAGACTTGGGTCAATATTCCTATTTTAGGTCCTTTATAACAAATGGGGTATTAAAATGCGCGTAAATAAATCATCCTTCTCTTTATGTTGAAATATTGTGAAAACAATTATTAGTTCTGAAGCTATAGTCGTATTTATAACAGTTGCGTTACTTTTTGTGCAGACTTTACATGCATACCGTGAAATATCTTGGACAAAAATAAAATACACATGTGATATAACAAATACCTAAAAAAAAAAAAATTTCCACAATACGGTCCAATTAAAAAAGTAAAAGTACGCAATTCGTCATTGAAAATAATCTTGTGGTTGAACTATACAATCCCTGAGGCTAAATGAATGATCATGACTTTGTTGTATTTACAAGTTGGATTTGGTATAGTCGTGGGTGTTCGCGTGCCTTTTGGTTTGCCATGCCAATGGTTTTGTTTGGATCGTGTATAACATTATTATTATTGGATATAATTTGATTAATTGAGTAATTTGATTATTATACATGTTGATTTTTTTCTAGCCACAGCCCGCTTGTATTGAGACACCAGGTGACACCTTTAGGTGAACTAGGGGGGCTCAGCTTTTGAAATGACGAGTAGGGCCTATGCATAAGGAAGCAATATTTTGGCATTATACTACTGTCTTAAATTTTTACCAAATTGCAATATATTAATTTATCTTGATACAATTTTTTGAAATTTTATGACAATTAGTGGAATACATCTACTAATAGCTTTATCATATCTGCATTAAAATTTCAGAGTTTAGAATAGAGTTTAATGACGATGGAATTACGACGGTAAGCGTACATAAACAATTATGTGTTGCCTTTTGTTGCATCTCAAGAAAACGCCTTACTCTCGATTATGGAAATATACAACACTAATTTACGGAATTAGTAATACTAGCGATTACCCGTCTTGCGCGGTCAGAGTCTTTCGCGGTTTGTAAATTTTGTTTTAATTATTTTTTAATTAATGTGATTAATGGTATGAGAGGAGATTATCATTTAGAAATATAATATTTAGTATCCTTTCCATATAAATCAATGGCTTGAAATTGCAATTAGATCTTGATCGAAATAAGTCTTCTTGCCACCATATCATATCCACCGTGAGTCTTGCCCCTGTTTGATGCTGGCCGCCCTGATATTTAAGATATTTATGCATTTACAGTACTTTTTAGCCCATTTTGGACAAATTTGTTGTACCTTTCGGCCATTTTTTACCATTTTCGTCCAAGTTTGTCCCCACCTTGAAATGTACTTTGCGACCCCCTGCAAGAGTCCTGGCTACATCACAGAGCAGATGAACACAAATTTATTCAATTCCCTCTTGGCCCCCTGTGGTATGCTAGTTGACCTGATATTTGAGATTTATATGCACATACCATTTTGGATAAATTTGTTGTACTTTTTACGTTTTAGCCCATTTGTGACAATGTCCCCCACCCCATGAAATTTGCCTTGGCCCCCCCCCCCCCCTCTCTCTCTCTCTGAAAAAGTCCTGGCTACACCACTGTGCAGATGAAACAATTTTATTCACATTACAACGTTATGATCATGCAATGCTGATAGCATGACCACAAAGAGCAGAGTAGGCCTATTCATGGTAAATACAATTCAGTGGTTTGAGAGGCAAATAGGCAATTGCACCATATTATAATTAGCACAATTAAACTATATACCCTCCTCACTTTGCTACACCAACAGCCCCTTACAGGTATGAGATGTTCATGATGGCAATCTTAACCTACAAAAAGGACATTATGAGATGTTGACAATCTTCCAAAAAGGACATTTCATCCTTTTGAGTTCATCCTTTTGAGTAAATGTTTACTTTATTGATGTGTGACTAATTAGGTGTTCATACAGTCCTATATACTATGTGATTGTATAATAGGTAATTCAATGACCATCCAGACTACAGGCATAGTATCTTCACGAAAATGCCAGGACAGAAGGCCAATTTCGGGCTATTCCGGGCTATGTCAACATTAGTCTATTGTGTTGGCGTGAAAATTTTTAGCATGCAAGTGCCCTGCTAGTGCCTTTGAAACTAATTAACATAATTTGACACCCTTAACGTAAACAAAAACAAAATTGGACGTTTTATTGGGGTGCGGACAACTTTACTCTACGCAACGCAAAAATCCGTTTTCCGAAATAATGTAAAACGTAGAAGTTTTTAGCCTTACCAACTCGAAAAACTCAGTAATTTATTATAGATTATCCTGTTTTGCGAAATGAAACATAATTCTGTAAATCCTAATACTTTCTAACTGGTGATAAAATTCAAATTTGACTTTTATTACCAGTTAGATTTAGCTATGTTTTATTTGGCAAAACAGATATATATTTTTAATCCAATTTTTAAGTTGTTTACAAAATGACTTACTTTTGTGGGCGAGTTGCAATATTTGAATACGTACTTTTTGATAGCAATTTGGTTGAAATGTCATGAAACGTCAACTAAGTTATCATTTTATATTTATGGTGTAAATACTCTTAAGATGAAAGAAAAATCGTGTTTTTTTACAACTTGATGGAAACAATTTGAGCTATGGATAGTATTTTTCAAAGAATTCTGCCACATCATCTACTTAGTAATCTCATTGCATCTTATACTACAATATAAATTACCCGTCCAAAATGGCATTACTCTTAACCAATAGATATTGATTAGATCATTTATATACATTATGAATGAAGAAATAGGCAAGGGAAAAATATAATATTTCCAAGATTTTCAACATATCATTCTCACTTAAAAGGTAATTGTTGTAAAATAGAGCTTTTAAAATGGTGCGCTACTGATCCAGCGTTGCGATGAAAACTGTCAAAACACCTACTTTCCTTTAGAATCGTGTAACTTCTGAACGGAATGTGCTATCTTAATGATCTAAAATTCTTAGAGAAGATAAAACTACTATACTTTCAAATATTAAAACAATTAACCCCAAACTGGTACACAAAATAGTAAAAAAAATCTGCAGAAATGAAAAATCGTCGGTACCAATCATTTTGATACACCCTGTATCTGCATTAAAATTTCATAGATCATGTAGATTAGAATATAGTTTTTATGACGATGGAATTACGATGGTAAGCGTACACAAGCAATTATGTGTTGCCTTTTGTTGCATCTCAAGAAAACGCCTTACTCTCGATTATGGAAATATACAACACTAATTTACGGAATTAAAATATATTATCCTGTTTTGCGAAATGAAACATAATTATGTAAATCCTAATACTTTCTAACTGGTGATAAAATTCAAAATTTAATTTGGCCAATGTTTGTAAACATGCACTAAGACTAATTTCATGTTTTTGGCCATTCCCCCTCAAAACTGTTCAAATTTGACTTTTATTACCAGTTAGATTTAGTTATGTTTTATTTGGCAAAACAGATATATATTTTTAATCCAATTTTTAAGTTGTTTACAAAATGACTTACTTTTGTGGGCGAGTTGCAATATTTGAATACGTACTTTTTGATAGCAATTTGGTTGAAATGTCATGAAACGTCAACTAAGTTATCATTTTATATTTATGGTGTAAATACTCTTAAGATGAAAGAAAAATCGTGTTTTTTTACAACTTGATGGAAACAATTTGAGCTATGGATAGTATTTTTCAAAGAATTCTGCCACATCATCTACTTAGTAATCTCATTGCATCTTATACTACAATATAAATTACCCGTCCAAAATGGCATTACTCTTAACCAATAGATATTGATTAGATCATTTATATACATTATGAATGAAGAAATAGGCAAGGAAAAATATAATATTTCCAAGATTTTCAACATATCATTCTCACTTAAAAGGTAATTGTTGTAAAATAGAGCTTTTAAAATGGTGCGCTACTGATCCAGCGTTGCGATGAAAACTGTCAAAACACCTACTTTCCTTTAGAATCGTGTAACTTCTGAACGGAATGTGCTATCTTAATGATCTAAAATTTTAGAGAAGATAAAACTACTATACTTTCAAATATTAAAACAATTAACCCCAAACTGGTACACAAAATAGTAAAAAAAATCTGCAGAAATGAAAAATCGTCGGTACCAATCATTTTGATACACCCTGTATCTGCATTAAAATTTCATAGATCATGTAGATTAGAATATAGTTTTTATGACGATGGAATTACGATGGTAAGCGTACACAAGCAATTATGTGTTGCCTTTTGTTGCATCTCAAGAAAACGCCTTACTCTCGATTATGGAAATATACAACACTAATTTACGGAATTAAAATATATTATCCTGTTTTGCGAAATGAAACATAATTATGTAAATCCTAATACTTTCTAACTGGTGATAAAATTCAAAATTTAATTTGGCCAATGTTTGTAAACATGCACTAAGACTAATTTCATGTTTTTGGCCATTCCCCCTCAAAACTGTTCAAATTTGACTTTTATTACCAGTTAGATTTAGTTATGTTTTATTTGGCAAAACAGATATATATTTTTAATCCAATTTTTAAGTTGTTTACAAAATGACTGTCACTTTTGTTGGCGAGTTGCAATATTTGAATACATACTTTTTGATAGCAATTTGGTTGAAATGTCATGAAACGTCAACAAAGTTATCATTTTATATTTATGGTGTAAATACTCTTAAGATGAAAGAAAAATCGTTTTTTTTACAACTTGATGGAAACAATTTGAGCTATGGATAGTATTTTTCAAAGAATTTTCAAATTTAGACTTTGGACACTTTTGTTGTTTTAAATAATGCAATTAACCCTGTCAAAAGTGAGATGGGAAAAAATATAAATATATAAATAAATAATAATTAATTAATATTAGTTAATTAATTAATTAATTAATTAATAATAATAATAATAATAATAATAATAATAATAATAATAATAATAATAATAATAATAATAATAATAATAATAATAATAATAATAATAATAATACTACTGCTACTGCTACTGCTACTGCTACTACTACTACTACTACTACTACTACTACTACTAATAATAATAATAATAATAGTATAAAAAATAGCTTTTGCTTCATAAGATTCTATTTTAATTTCGAAAGCGATATTATGTTTACACAGCTTTTTTGAGAGGTAAGAAAAGTATGTGATGTTTAAAGCAGGGACCGTGTTTAAAGATCACAAGACCGGAAGCTTTTCTTATTGAAGTAAGTAACTTTACATTCCTTAGTTTACCGTTGTTTAATTTGTTATTATATTGAGTCGCCGTCCTTTGTCCATCTTTGCACTTTCACCATCACGTGCCTCTCTTTTGTACCTCATTGTTTAATTTGTTTTAAAGAAAAAATACATTGCTTAAATACCCAATGTGATGGAATGTTCCAAGAATGCTCCTCCTTTTGATTCACTCCATGATGTATCAAAATATCATCCCGTGACGACATTCTTTCTATTTTTACCGTCTATTGTCCATTCGACCTTTGTAAACAATTCTTAGGGTCGGCGTAATTGTATTGTCCTAATAATGACCAATGACCAATAGTAATTAGACTGATTACTAATTGCAACGCAATTCTGTGCCAATTGAGCGTTAGTAATGCTAATACTATAGCAACCTGCCTGGTGGCAAAACTGTACAACAGAGTTTCGTAACTTCTGGAAATAGTACATACACGATAATAAAAATGCCTTTAAAAAGGGATGTGCTGGGACAAGTGGTTAACAATGAGTAATGTTATATTTCTGGTCAAAATAATAAGTGCATATATTAAGGTGGTTCAAAACAGCAACTCAATTTCTAATTAGGATGGAATAAGAAATAACCCGATGTTTCAGATGTAAAATAATTAATGCACTCATTATCATAACATTCCTTAATAATAATATTGTCTGCGTCATCAGACAATCTTTAATAATAAAATAATGAGCCCTGGCTGTCTGTCTGTCCAGCTATGCGTTTCGCGGCGCTTCGACGCATCGTTCCGATATTTCCGATATAGATAGATATCGGGCAATCCACGTTTATGGGGTGGTTTGAAAGGTCATCGGAGGTCAAGGTCAAAGGTCAAAATTTCAAACTTTGTCCGATCAGGCCCAAACTTGGTGGGTGGAATCCTTGGATTTTGGGGTTTGAGGGTTTGGAGGCGCATATCTTGGTCAATTCTTGTTCGATTTTCACGAACAGGATGTCAAGTGAGAAAGCAAAGTTCAATTAACAAAATGTATATTTCAGAATAATCCAAAATTATCAGGTTGTTGAACAGCAAGGATGACTATAACTGACGAATTATTTTTGTGCCTGGTGTACATGAATGGCGAGGTCAATATCATTTTCATCATTATGTAAATGTGGTAATGACCATTATAATAGGTTCATATTACTAAAGACTTACTAGGTATCGTACATTGTACATGTTCAATATGTGTGACAGGTCAATGTTTGTGACCATATTATGTAAATGAGATGTTCACAGTCTGTATCTCCAAAACGGACATTCGACCTTTTGAGTATCTCCAAAAAGGACATTCACCCTTTTGAGTACTTGTTGACATAGTTAGTTGATTACTTGCCAGGTTGACATATAATAAATAATTACCAGCATAGGTATGAATAGTTAATAGTGGATTCAGTGACCAGATATTAGACAAAAAGGTAGTCTGCGAGCGAATACCTTATTGGAGGTGAGTTAGGCCGCAGGGTACTTTCAGTGCTTTTGAAACTAATTAACTTAATTTGAAAAAAAAAAAAAAATGCAGGATTTTATTGGGCTGCGGACAACTTTATAATCTTCGCATCGCAAAAAAACTCGATTCCGAAATAATGCAGACCGCGCGTTAAAGTTTTTAGCCTTACCAATTCGCCAAACTGATTAGATATGTTGTTTTGTTTTCGACCAGAGTATCTATGACACTACAGTGTATGCTATATCCTGTAACTATAAGTAGCCAGATATCAAAATTATATTGTTTATAAGAATTTCCAGGTACGTATGTAGGTATTTATGTCTAACAATATTGTCATATTGATAATATTTGACACAATGATTGATAACAATGGTTTCCTGTGCACTTTATAACCTTGGATAATGGAAACTTTTAGACCTCATAGCTGCCAAATTGTTGGGTCTAAAACATATAAAGATATACATATTTAAAATGGCAAACACCTAACGAATCCACCTGTGACGACACATTTTGGCAAAATTCGCGCAGTTTTTGATCAAAATCTTGAATCCTATCTGAGATCAAGTACTGTGTAGACAGAGGACATGTTAAATACTAGTCTCAGTCATGCCAGTGGAATGGAAGGATGGCTCCATTGGCCATACAGAAATGATACATGCCATTTTAGTATAAACTAATCCAACGAGCCAAGTCATGATCAGGATTTGGTCGGCCATTACTGGGACCCGCAGCACCAAACTGGCGTTGTGACTGCCCAATTGGGTGGATTAAAGCCGCTTAAAATTCGATGTTATATTCTTTTGTGTTGTTGTGTTGTAAACTGTCATTATTCTTTTGTCTACGTGTAACACCGGTGCTAGAATTCAGTTTAATATACCCTCCAAGGCCGCATCATTTCACATTTTAGGTGAGATGGAGCCGACGGAGACCCAGCTATGGCTGCCATTGAGGTGTAGGAATGCGTGAAATTGGATTCGTCTATAGTAGCTACCTTATGATTCTGTTTCTGTTCAAATAGCCATGGTATTGATACTTATTCTATCTTTTATACTTCAATTTGTACCTACTAGGGCTATCATACCAAATATTGATAACAATTCAATAGTTTCATGTTTTCTGTTGTTATGAACATATTGAATTCATAGAGTTTTCTATTATTGTAAAATATTTCACCTCAAAAATCGATGGACCTCACACACTGGATATTTAAAAGGTATATCATGTAGGTACTACTAGTAGTCATGTTATCTGATGCGGATGTGGGGAGGGGTGGAGGGGGGTGTGTGAGGGTAGGGGTTGTTTGATGTGTGAGGGGTGTGTGTATGTTCGTCTGTGTTCAATGTTAAGAGGAAAATGCTCTAACATTTTAATGATATCACTCGACTATATATAATAACACTTAGAGACTATTCTTAATGGAAGATATCGTTTTACCCTGCCAATACTTTAATTTCAAATTCATGAATTCAATGAACTGCAACCATACAAGTTGCATAATTTAGGTATGGTGAACAACAACACACCCCAGTGTATAATTAATACCAATAAGTGTATAAACATGATAAGGGGTGGGGGTATGGTGGGGTGGAGCCTGTGTGTTGAGCTGAGGGAGCCTCTCACTCTATTTGTTCACTCCATACTGGATTTGAAAAACGTTGTTGCATAAGATATAGAAAAGAAGTTCAACAAAAGTAGCTTAGTGTCTAAATTAAAGTCAAATACTGATTTAACTCATGCTCCCTCAGGCTGTTTAACGTTTATATATAATCAGCAAACCATCTTTGTTTTTGGTAATACCAGATGTATGCTCACAAGCATACAGTAGTCAGTAGTATGGTTAACCAATGTTTGCTCATTTTCTTTATAAAAAGTTCGTGATTTTTCCTTCGAATTTTCAGTGACGTCAATTAAATACCAAAGTTGTTTACCGTTTAAATTTAATTATAGCATCATATAAATGATATTTGAAGTTTTTGTTTGACTATTAATTTTTCCTCTGCAGTTAAGTGGGCATATTGCACGTGGATTGTCGCTATTTGTGATCACAAATCAATCTGTGATATAGTCTTATACTATTATATTATACTTCATTAAATATTGAAGCATTGTATAGTGCTTAAAGAACCTTAAATGCACATGTACTTAAGAGAGGGTTAATATTGCCAATTGATTTACAGTAGAGAGGGTAAGAGAACAATAGTATACCATGTATACGAAGGAGGCAACGAGTTTACACGCGGTTGCTACCAAAACAATAACGTCATCAAAAAGGGCGCTTAGTTTGATTTTCAGAACACATTGCGAAAAGTTGTAGCTAATTATGCAATGATATTTTTGCAATTCTCTTCGGGCTAATTAAGTATTTACTGCATATACTTGAAACCAAAGCATGAACTTGACTGAAAAAATAACTTCAGTTAGATAGTTGGATAAACGGACAGGCTTGGTTAGTCAAGGGGTATCTCAGAGACCATACTGAACTTATGAAGCGTGCAGAACGCAGGAAAGAAAGCACCGTGTCAGTAGCGTGCACCACGAGATTCTGGAAACGACTGACAGACAGGCGGCAATACGGCGTGCAAGGATATCACTAACTGACCTAATATTCATTCACTGTTGCTGAACACAGAAGCATACATCATCAAGTTTAAAAAGTTTATCAGAAGTTATGTGCAACAAGTAACTTGGCAATGCAAATACACACGACTTGCATACTTTGTGGAATACCATACTGAGGAATGTATCGATACATTATTGGAAAAAGACGTGTGAAGTTTAATTTTCACAATGGTTTATATGGATAAATGTAATGACTTATCGCTGCGGAAAATTGTGGCAGATATCTCCAATACTTGCCGGGTCGTTCGTTCAAAGTGAGTGAACAACACATTTACTGGAATATAATTTATATAACTACCAGCACACGGGAATTGAGTTATAAACAACGGTGGTACTCTAATCATGACTTGGATCTTTACCGTCAATTGAGTACGAAAAGAAAAGAGCTCTTAACTGAGTCTGCTGCACTGGCAGTATCGCCAAAATCAGCATTGTCCAAACTATACTCATATTTATATATTTTTAACGACAGCCAGCCTCTTTTTGTGTTGGATTGGAATAAAAGCTATAATCAACCGTTAGTCGACCCCGCTACTGCAAAAAATAAAAAAAGGAAAAAATATATCGTGTTATGTCCAGGGTGTGTCGTTGAACTATTACTGTTGCCTCATATATTATGTGGTCTTTTGTTAGTGACACCCACATGCTGGATATATTGAAGTTGTTGAGGTAGCGAAAGTTTATAGTAAATTCTACTTTGCTTGGGAAGAGCTCGCTAATCTTTTCTCTCATAAGATTGGAAATTTTGATGCCAGCAATGTTGTCGACACGAATGAACTAGTTACAGCGGGCCTTAAAAGTGTGACTGAGGAACAACACCCATCAGGTATATATGCTGTTTTTGTCGTTGGCACCTCGGGGACTTGAAGCCCTATTTTCCAATTGGAATATATATATTTCGTGGTGTGGAGCCAGACACCACTTGTTCACTATCTACAAAAATATGCAGGTAAGCTTGAAAGCATAATATCTTTGTTATCAAAGTTTGTTGTTCTTGTATACTGTCATTTTTCTGCTTTATTAGATATGTTTACTAAAGGGAACTTAAGGATCGGACTCGCATACTTCCGGTTGGAATCTGGTCTCCGCCTGAGTAATCCGCCACTGTTGCCAAATCATTGCCGTGTCACCGCTCTTGGCAATGACATTCAATTATCTCTCCTGCACTGGGATGGGATTCATATTATAGCTAACGTGTGTAATGATATACACATGTTAGGTTTGGGTGCTGAGACAATTTAGCTCATCCTTTCCAGTCTCGTGTAAAAACGCAGTATATATCAGTAAATAACAAAACGGTTACTGCCCTTTTTTTACTTGTTATCTCTACATGTGCAAAGTAGCAGATCGTGATCATGGTGATTAACAAAACATATTATTAGAAAGAGAAGATGTAGCAAATGTGTTTTTCTTGTTAATACTATTAAATCGTAATGCAGGAGAAATTGTAGATTTACATTTTCTCTGGTAAGACAATAATCATGATATACTTTCAAAATTTGTTTCAAAAAGACAAACGTGAATGTTATATCGCATATTTTCATTTTGATCACATTAAAAGAAATATAAATTGGAGGAAACCTTTTGTATCACATATATTGGTCACATATAATCTTGAAACACGGATGGTCCAATATCTGTGGTTGTATGCTGAAGTAATTTCGCTCATGAACAGACAGCTGTGGAAAGATTTTGGCTTTCAATTATTGTTCAATTGTGTCACTATAACACTTCTGTCATATAGTGACATACTTGATTGAATTCTTCCCTCCTGATGACACTGATAAGATAGCTAAATGTATTATTTCAATAATTGTGAAAACGTGGTGCGATTGGCGGCTACGTTGGAAGCAGGAATACGCCTGTTTCCTTAATGTGTTTACGTGGTTTAAATATCATTTTGTGTTCTTATTCTTCAATACCTTGGATTTAACTTTCAAATAATTGTTATTTGGTGATCATGGTGACGGTAAAGATGTATTGTTAAAGGCTGTGTTAAAATTAGAATTGTCATTCCGCGATCAATGTCAATGCACACAAGGTAAAGGGCGAATGGGAGTCAACTCTGTATCTATGCCATTATGTCATTTATTGTGCCTTTGTTACGCTTAGGAATGCCACAAGCGAAAGGGGATTCCTCTCAATGGCGGTGAACTGGTTTACTTATGAATCATCACCCGCCCCAGCGTTGCGCACACCGTCATTCAAATGGATTTGAAATCAAACTTAGCCATAAAAATGTTAGCGAACTATCAGATATCTATCTATCACTTTATTTTGTTATTAATTCGCCCACGTGGCAAAGTTTGTTTTCTGGTTGAATTAATCTCGATTCTAAATGTTTTCTTTGGCAACCTTTCCACGTGGGAACATAGTAATAAATTGTAATAGTATGTATATAGAACATATGTACCTGCGTGGTAGCTTTGACATGATCTATCCCATAGTAGCCTGCAATGAACGATGAACTCGAAGTAGTGTACTCTACAGAAGCAGTATACCGGTGCCCCTGAGGTACTCCAGAGGTGCCCCAAGACGTATAAAACACCCATGACATTAGTTGGTCACCCGGCCCTGATCCAGCAATCTGATGAGAAATGGTTTGGCTGTGTATGTCACCTCTGACATTCATTTAGTCATAAGACATTTATAATGTATGTCGAAATGCACTTAATGATTAATAATCAATTTGTATAAGCAACTCGATTCTCTGTTTAGTGCAGAATTTGACAGCCATATGTACCTATAGCTGTCATTCAATCCATCATAATCATGTGATGACATTCATGCATCACCAAAGGGCCGAACATTAACTACTTCGGGAAAATATTAAAACTGAACCTTTCACAACCAATTGTCAGTTATAAAATGTGTAGTGTATCGTCGTATTTGACATGAGCTGAATTGTTCATTTCAATCTGTTGGTATGTATGGTTTCCGAATTTTATACCCCCATGTGGGCACGGTGGCGCAGCGGTACGGGCTCTGTCTTGTAATCGGTGGATTTCGAGTTCGAGCCCCGGCGGTGCCATCGTGTTGTGCACTTGGGCAAGGCGCTTTATTATCGGTATTTTATTTTTTTCACATATCGTGGCCAAACGGCCAAATTACATATAAAATTACAATTTGAACATGCATATAAACATTAAAAATATTAAACACTTTAAGAACTTTTAAAAGACATCAAAAATTGCATCGATAGAGAAAAAAGTATTAGATCAGAAAAGCACCCTATTCCCGACCCTATTGCACACAAATATTAATTTAACCAAAATACTATTGCACTATGAAAAACATCAAAATGTACTTAAATTCAAAGCTTTACCTTACTTACCTTTCTAAAACAGGGGTGAAATGGGGAGCTGTTATGAATTTGTCAATTGGGCGCCGTCAAATGACATCACAGATATATCTGTGATGACATATTCTAACGACAACAGAATAAAATTAATGTAAAGCGCTTTGGTATAATGTGCAATGTGAAAGGCTCTGTATAAAAACCAACATTTATTTTTTTATTATTCATGTATCTGCCATTTAATCATGCAAATAAAATGTCATTATAATAATATATACCATCCATTATTATTAAATACTTAAATGGTTAATTTGCATGGGTAGTCCATATCGCGTGCGCGCTGTCATTAAATACTTCCCTGGAGTGGTGTGGCACGAGCCACTTCAGGCCATGGCACAGCTTGACAAGTTAAGTCCCATAGGCGCGAGACTTAATGACAGGCCTATTTAGTAAAGAAACCTGCGATGTATCATTTTGTAGCATTTTCAGCATGTCATTGGATTTTCTTCTTTTAGTGATGATTATCTACATATTTTATAAGTTTTATCTGATTTTGTAAATGAACGGAAATCAAGTATCTTCTGCAGCAGGTTTGGATTTTTAATACGGGAACGTTTACACTTAAATTTACAACAACACTTTTAAGTGAAATCATTGTATACCTAAGGGGTTGTATGTGGCATTCAGAATAAGATTTGGTCAATTGGCTTACATGTATAATTTTTAGGATAATGCCGAGGCGTGTGAATGCAATTTTGAATGTTTCAGTCAGTCAGACACTTAAAGTGTGTAATCTCATAATTATAGTGATTTAAGGTAGTACTACACCCGTTGATAAATTTGTGACTATTTTTGCATTTAGTATCAAAAAATAATAACACACAGGTAACAAAAGCTATGTACATGTATATTATAGGGGCAAGGAATCCAGTCACTACACTGGAATTTCAGTGACTCAAGACAAGCGGTACGTTATATGATATTAAGAAAAGAGGTACCGCTAGAATGTACCTCATTTCTATATAATGAAATTCTTGTCTTGAATTACTGAAATTTTAGTGAAGTATTCGAATTCCTTGCTCCTATAATATACATAACTTTTGTTATCAGTGTGTAGTTATTTTTTGAGAAAAATGCAAAATTAGTCACAAAATTTATCAAGAGGTGTAGTACCACCTTAAGCGGTTCGTTTAACTAGTTTATGTTCAACATGTTCAAGGGAGTCGAACAAGCGTCCTATATGCAACACTATTCTGAGCCTGGAACATTTTTAAGTCAGTAGCTTGTATCTTAAGTCGAGTATTTGCCTTAAGACTATATCAAGGGCAAACTAGACACGTGTTGGATATGGGATCCATATTGGTCAATACATGTTTCATCTAATAGCTATGATTTTATAAGCTTATAATGGAACAAAATCTATATCTAAATCCCAAGAGCTCAATACAGGCCTCCTTAATTTGCTTTCAAGCAACAAATAGACTACAAATGTATTGTCATTATATAACACGTGCCAACCTGTAAGGTAAATCTTTAAATAGTATGTAGGACATTGAAATGTATTGTAAAATTAAATGTCATGATAATTGACTGGATTTCGATTCATACATGGACGAGGTTCTTTTAGGGAACAACAACAACAATCGACATTGAAAAATTCCAACAAAGCTAGTTCTAATGACTTAATAAAGGTGACTCTGGTATAGAGTCGAACATTATTATAGTTTTCTGGAGAACATGAAGAAAAGCTCTGAAATTAAGATCTGAAGTGAAGCAATAGCACCGTTACGAAAGAATCGGAGACTGCGGATACACTTGCAAAAACAAAGTCTTTAGATAAACTCAATATGGCATATTTATTGAGATAGAGTCATTATGTTGTTCGTTGTTGTTGTCGTTGGTGTTAATTTTTGCAGCTTTTGTTGTAGGCTCAGACTCTCAATTTATCTCATAAAGGTTAGCAACTATTTTAAACTGTTGCAAATTGGAAGTTCACATCATCTTGCGAATGGTAGTGAGCTTTGGCAAAAAATGCATTGATCATTTCATTGCCAGTGTGTAGAAGAATTAAAATATCACAGATATACTTTTGTAGGTCCTGTGGTTTTTGAGTTATGTTGTAAAGAGGGTTGAAACAACGACACTTTTGTAAAATGTACATAACTCATTCACAACAATAAATCAAGCAAGTTGTCAAAGTATATGATTTATAGAATGAAATTGTGCAAAACATCAAAGTGTTATTTTTCAACAATGTATTGATTTAGATAATGAAAATCGGTGAAACAGTGAAAAACAACAGTTTTTCTAAAGACCTTTTTGTAATCGAATAGGCCAGTTTAAGGTTACTAAAAATTATGATTATTGATAGATATTTGTTTGTTTGTTGTTGTTGTTGGTTGTTTTGTATTTGTGGCTTCTGTGTGAATTAATATAATTTACTTCGACCCTACTTCGACACAATTCACACGATAGATTAGTATACTTATGTCAGTTCCAATAATCATGATAATAGCTGGATATTTGCATGTACAATGGTATCGTTGGATGCCAACTTTTGTTTGTAACCATCTTGACGTTTACATAAAAGAAAAGTATGATATATGTCAGTTCACAATTGATTTATTACTTATCATGCATGCTTATGGATTTGATATGGCTTTGGTATTGAAGTTTTTGAATTACAAGAATGTGATTGAAACACTATAATATAATAGAGATAGTTTCAATAAATGGTGTCAAAATATTCAACAAGCATGGAATCACGTACGACCCAATTTAAATGGCACGTGTATGTGCAAAATATAGAACACTGTTTTATAAATTATGGAACTTTAAAACAAAAACACATACCGGTATATAGCCTACAAATCGCAATTAAATTAGAAAGTGTATTGGCCATATCTATTACATTTAACAAAATCAGAAATACGGGCGATATGGTATTAATTGTAATAATTATTTACATTTATATATTCGCCGTGAGATACGGATTTATGTCATAAAAATTATATTTTAGCAGTGGTAATCATGTTTGTCTTTAAATATTTGTCGCTATAAATAAATAGTTAGGCTATATAGGCCTACCGTATATTATTAACATGATAAAATATGCAATGTCGATATGAGATTCACGAACTTCTAAAAACTTTATGACTTTTCTCAATTTTCAATATTTCCACCCAACCATTTAGAACAAGCGTCCTATATGCAATGTGACATTTACTTAGTCTGGTGTCTTGCAGAACAACTATTTTCAACTGTTGCGATTTGGTCCTTCGCATCATCCTGCGAATGGTAGTGAACTTTGGCAAAAATTGCAATGATCATTTCATAGCGAGCGTGTAAAAGGATTCAAATATCACAGATATACTTTTGTAGGTCATGCATGTTCTTGAGTTATGTTGTAAAGAGGGCAGAAACAACAACACTTTTGTAAAACGTACATAACTCATTAACAACAATATATCAAGCAAGTTTTCAAAGTATATGATTTGTAGAATGAAGTTTCGCAAAACATCAAGGTGTTATTTTGCAATAATATATTAATTTAGATGAAAATCGATCTTTTTGACTGCCTCGACCAACAAAACTTAGTCAACCCTTAAGGTGGTACTACACCCTTAGTAAATTTGTGACTATTTTTGCATTTTTCTCAAAAATAATAACACACTGGTAAGTTATGTATATGATAGGGGCAAGGAATCCAGTTACTACACTGTAATTTCAGTGACTCAAGACAAGCGGTGCGTTATTTATGATAAGAAAAGAGGTATCGCTATAAATGTACCTCATTTCTTAACATATATAATGAACCACTTGTCTTGAATCACTGAAATTTCAGTGAAGTAATTGTTTTCCTTGCCCCTATAATATATATAACTTTTGTTATCAGTGTGTAGTTATTTTTGAGAAAAATGCAAAATTAGTAACAACATTTATCAGGGGTACCACCTTAAGTAAGTTATGTACCTAAAATAATTGCCCTCATGGTCAGTCATACAGTTAATTCCAAATTTATAGTTTCAATATTCGTTTCCAGTGCAGTGCTCGATTCTGGGCTCAAATAGAGACATGACACATAAATGATATTGGCACCGTAAGGATTCAGCGCGTCAAGTTCGAACACTTGTCACACACACATTTTACTATTGACAATGAAAGCCTTCAAGCTGACTGGGTTTCCCACAAAATACTACAGCAAAATTTCCGGAAAGGCTTAATTTTCCTATTATGTGCTCATGCTTATTGTACAAACATGTGTGTATTCAACTCATTTTTATATCCATATTTTTAACTTTTAAACATAGTACTTGGGGACCGTTCACAAACACTTGTTAGAGGGGGGCTGATGCAAAAAAATTTCATCGCGAAAATTTTTCGGGGGCCCCTTTTGAGATCTCAAAACTTTCAGGCCCCCCCTTTTTGACATGAACATTATGGGTCAACCCCATAGAACAATATAAACTCAATTTTCCCAGGAAAATTTGTGGTCATTTTGTTCAGCCCCCCCTTAGGAGGGTCAAAAATTTCAGGCCCCCTTTTGCATCAGGCCCCCTAACAAGTGTTTGTGAACGGTCCCTTATGTTGTTGTACATTTATTACTGTGATTCATATCTTTACTGCTTAAAGGGGCTTGGTCCAATTTTTTCATGTTCTGTTGTCTATGGTCTGTAGGCCTATACCTTTCTCGAGTCAGTAATTTAGATGTTGTTTTTTATTGTAGGCCTATCTCTAAATGTAATGATGAGAAGTATATAAAAGTATGCATTTTCAGAAAGGAAATGATGGAAGAAATCTAACTAGCAGAAAAGATTCCTGCAAAAATTAAACAGTTTTTGAGAAAATCTCACAATTTAATTTTACTTTACTGACTCGAGGAATGTGTACGGACTTACATTGAGACTTACCATTGAAACAATATTATTCCAAATTTCGAGTTGTATTGCTCCGGTGGTTTTGATGTGAAAAGCAAAAATGTGACAAATGCCGGATTATGATACTAGTATAGTACATACACTTCCGATCACCGTGTTTTTGTTCACACCATCTCAAACAAAACGTATCTAGAGCGGTAAATTCTAACTCGGGTAATGAGAAAAATATGATTATGAGCTTTAATTCTTTTGATACCAAAAATGGTATCAATCTTGTTTATAAATGCATCAAGCTATATACATAATATCACACAAAACTTCAAAGGTTTTTAAAAGTTGAGTTTTAAAGAGATTTATGTGGTCTGTCATAGACACTTCTGTGTTATTTTGCCTGCTTTGAAACAACAGAGGGCGGTCTGAATGTAAACATGTGACATCATAGGTCACCTCATCTATATAAATATTTTGTATTTTGAAACGTTACATTGAAACGACGTTTGAAATCTAAGACAACTTTTCCGACATTGTATCAGTATACATAAAATAAATGATATTGACGAGAGAGAAATGAGTTCTTCAATTCCAAAAAGAGGTGTATTTGGGGGCTGATTTTCTTTGGAAGGGGGTCGCAAATTTACAAAAAGTCAGTGTCAATAAAATTTTAATCAAAATTAAATAAAATTATTTGATATCAGAAGGACATTCTTTGTATTCAAATTGTAATTCATTATGTGCTCAGATCCCACAAAATAATACGTGAAAGCGTGGCTATCCGAACCCTTAATAAAGGAATACTATATTTACCTTCATAATGTTCTGCTGTTTTGTATTGTAAGGCAAGGGTGTAGGCTGGTAGCAGGTCTTCTTCGTTCTTTATATAGCAACCAAACTATGTGTCTACCACCAGCATTATCATTAAGATGGCTTCTTTATCTGTCTCATTTACACCTTTGTCTAGAACTTAATTATTTAATTTATCTACTGTTTCAATAATAACTTGGCATTGCATAGAGATAGCGGCTACCTCAAAGTCCGGTATGACAATCCTTTCTCTATCACGTGTAACGCGGCCCAAAGAATATTAATTTACTTCAAATATTAGTTTCATGCAGACAATTAATAATAATAATTTTACTTGAAAAAGAGCTGAAAATTTCACCCACGATTTTAACAACATTAAAAGGTTCCTTTCACCATAGACTATAGTGCTTTCACCAAGGCAAAATGTCACCTTTTTGCAAGATTAATTTCTTGCATATTTATACGACACATGCTATTTGTTCAGGTAATGTGGTACACGTGCGTCTTTATGTAAGCCTATAATTATATTCAATTGTTTTAAAACGGACAAAGGACCCCATACAACATCATAACTACCTCATCAGTTTGATAAATCATTCAAAGTTATGCTAAATGTATCTCCAAATCAAACAAAGCCACATTTGAACTGATTCCGATCCATTAGTAAGGTTATAAAGTCGTAACACATTGTGTTTATTCAACTACTTTCAACCTGCTTTATATAACAATGCCATTCGCAGACAAATTTATAATTATTATCATCACAAGCTTGGCATTCCACAATTCCTGTCAATTATTTTGATAAGCATGATTACGATGATAGCTACCTGAACTTTATGTTACTTTTTAAAGATTCAATCGTGCAAAGGTTATAAAACAACTACAATTTTATCACATTATTTGCTGTCAGGTTTGTTCCAGACATTCCATGCCGATTGTTTTGCAAAGAACGGCTCGTATAACAAAACAAAATAAGATAGTTACTAGTAGTTTGTGTCATACTTAGCACGGAAACTAAGCAAAGTCCTAAAACTGAAGGGTTCCGTTGTCCGGGCCAAAGTTATTAGAGGTATTTCCACGGATTTTCCCAATCTCATAAACTACTTCCCGTTTTGCCTTTTAGCTATTATATTAATTGGGAAATTCGGAATAAAATGGTCTTCAACTTATTGACGAACAATACTCTTGAGGATAGAGACTTATTTAAGTGCTGACTTAAACATTTTTATAGTTTCTAGCTAGTTTCAGCAACTCAAATACTTTTACAGTCCGGTCTGTTTCCGTATTCGAAGAAGGAAATTCCGAATAATTTTGTCTTAAATATTATTGTCGAAACAATTCCCTGAGGATCGGGCGTAAGAATTTTTCGTACTTAAATATTTTTACTTATTGTGCTGATGTTTCAGCAATTGTCGAACTAACTCTTTAAGCCTAATTGAACTCTCTGAGGAATCGGGTGTAACAAATTTTTAGAATTTAGAATGAGACATTTTTAATCCATTTTTTAAAGTTTTATGGAGTGGCTGACGTTTCAGCATTAACCAAATCACGTTTCAGCCATGTTTTTCTTTATTCAGAGATAGGAAACTCCGAATAAACATGTGTTAAAGTCATTGTTAAATAATGCTCCTGAGAATTGGAAGTTTTAAAGGAAATCCTATGTGAATTCACATGATATGAAACATTGCATAACATGAGATATGTTTCAGCCTTTCATTGCATGGTTGGCTATTTCAAAAACATAGGTTTTATACCATTATATGCAGGCTAGTGGTAATGTTTTAGCAGCATGGTTTTAGGAAGGAATTTACTGGAATTCCGAATTCCCTTTCCGCGAAAAACTAAGTATACCAAAGGAATTATATACCAAAAGTATACCAAAACATGATCATGGCCTTAAGACTCCGACTCGCCTTAAGACGGACAAGATATGATCCTCTATATAGGTCATCCTGGAATTAAAATGAAACGCAAACTTTAGGAAGAAATGACTTCAAAGTTCGTCATGCTCTTTCCGGAATAAAGCCGAATTACTCATGCTCATTTTGAAGAAGAACCACTCCTTTGTTTTTCATCGACTTTATTCATTTCAAAAAGTTGCGCATGGTGTTGATTATATGAAGGGAAGAAGTGTGATAACAGTCCCCCTTGGGAACTATACCCTCAGACTAATGCTTACAATATCCACAAAATATCTGTTTACAAACGTATAACCTCTTTTGAAACATGCTAATTTTTATTTCCCTATAAATGTGTCAAATTACATTCATTGACCGGAGAGAAATCGCATAACACATCAAAGTTGGCTGTCGAAGATGTTACAAATATCTTGCACGATATTGTGCTATGAAACTCGTAACAGGTTTTCAATGTGTAAAGAACAACTGCTCCGGAACGCCGATAGACAGGCCATTTATGAAGATCACATTACTTCTCATGATTTTCTTTGAATTGTAAGTAAAACTGTTTTGAATTTGGAACACGCAATGTGAAATATCTGTAGCTCAATTATTATTGTGGTAAACATGGTTATGGTAGACTGTATAATGGTTATTGACATATTAAAATCTGCCTCACTGTGCCCGGAGTTAGCCAGAATGAACAATAAAACTTACCCGTCCTTCGGAGGGGGAGTTTAGCCATAGGCACCATTTGTATAGTGTAACATCTGTGCATAAGCCTTTGATAATAGAGTATCTACGGAAAACGCCGACTGTCCTGTTCCAGTCATCGAATTGATGATGTTTGGTTGACGTCCTTTTGGTCCACGGAAGAAGTGACTGATTATCAAATGGTAATATGTAAAATAAATGACTAGACTGTACAGTGAAAGTCAAATGTACGAGATTCGAACACGGATCCTTTTTCTTTTGCTTATACTAGAACTTTGTGAATACATTAAGCTTGTTCTTACCCTGGATTTGTGGAAACCTTCGGGCCTCATCATAAATGCTAATTGTTGGTCTAAAGTATGTATATAAAAGTATAAGTAAAAGTAAAAGTAGATCGCCTTTGCGTGAAACACTGTGTTGTGAAATGTAATAATATCTGTGTTTATACTTTAAAATAGCTCTACCATTTATTGGTATCGAGCACTGTATAGCTGTCTGTGATACTTCTACTTATAAAAGTATACATATTTAGAATGGCACAGACTTGCCGAATCCATCTGTGAGGTCAAATTTGGGCAAAACTGCTCAATTTTGGTGAAAATCTTTTGGGCAACATAACAAAACAATTCTTAAGTAATGTTTTGTATAGATTAATATATATATATATATAAATATCTAGGAAGCCTTTTCGCGCATTCAAAATTCAAAATAGTTTTACTTACATTTCAAAGAAAATCATAATGGTAATGTGATCTTCATAAATGGCCTTCTAATCGGCGATCCGGAGCAGTTGTTCTTTACACATTGAAAACATGTTACGAGTTCCATAGCACAATATCGTGCAAGATATTTGTATCATCTTCGACAGCCAACTTTGATGTGTTATGCGATTTCTCTCCGGTCAATGAATGTAACTTGGCACGATTTTAAAATGCTTTAAAATCACAATGTGCATGGTACACACATTTTCATCATTCATCTCTAATATAAATCTCAAATGTTCCCTTTTCATGTTGAAAATGAAAGAAAGTAGCTATATATCATCAGCAAATATGATTGGGTGATTAAATCTCGATCTCGGACCCAATGTATGAGATTTATTTGAAAACCTCAGCATTTTGTCAACAATACAATACTTTACGACCTGTCTTAGCACTAATTAGTAATACAAAACTTTTAATTAGTCTTTGCAAAATCGCAAGTAGTAATTGACTGTTAAACATGTTAAAACTTAGTTTACACATGTCTAATTAGTCATTCAGATTGAAAAGTAAGTCATTTAGTGACTGACTAATCTTTTATGGGTGTATTACTAATTTTTAGTGTTGTATGACTAACTAAATTTTAACAGTGCAGCCAGGTGTTACGTGATGGGAACTGGCTGCGAGATGGTTTGTCATTCACAGCATCTGCCCCACAATTCAAATGCAATAATGGAGAGAGTATTTATAATTGAATATGAATTTGGCCTCGGCACCGGGGATCGGATCGGGAATCTCCTGCACCAGAGTCAAAGACTTTATAACAACTTAGACCAATCCTCGTGCATCAAAGTACATTTTAGAAGTTTGAAGAAAAAATTGAGGGTCTGCCCTGTGGGTCTCCTCTCGAGTAAATCTTACAATATCATGAATATTGCCTGCAGCAAATGGGCTATTCCAGAAAATAGATGCACACCCTCTATAGAGGAGTTCGGATTTCCGGACTTTTTGTCCAGTCGTGATTGTTGGAAATCCAGACCTTTAAAGTGTTCAAAGGCGAACAAATCCAGCAGAAAAATAGTCAGAAATCCTCAATTTGAGAGCTCATTTTGGACATTTCCGTGATTTTCCAATTCCCTTCATTTTATTGGATTTCCAAGCTTTTTCAAGTGACATTGGCAACTACATGAAATTTCAGTCGTTTTTAGAAAGTAGACTTGGATATCCAGACATTTCTTTGATTGAAAAGTTACTCCTCTATAGGGGGTGTGCACTTATTTTCTGGAAAAGCCTCTTTATTTGCCCTGTCTGTCTGCCGTTTGCAAACCACACCCATCTATACCGCTCATCCCTATTTCCCGGTTCTCTTGTTTCCATTTTGTTACATATGACGATGTCACCCGTTGTTAACAATCTAATCTTTAAATGCTGTTAAATCTTTTCAACAACTGCATTTTGGAATGACAAAAGATATGTCCTGGGGACCTACATTTTCCTGGAATTATAATATAGGACAATTGTTACAAATGTATTTGGATGTGGCAATCATATGTATTTGTGTATATTTTTTTAATATAAATGCACTATACATGTAGCATATTATTTTAATTGCTCGTTGAATTATGTTATTAATCCCAATGCAAATACACTAATTTTCATATAACCCGTAATAAATAATTATAATCTTTAAAAATATACATGGTACAAAACAAGCTTCTTCCCTTGTTTGTTTGTCCATCTGTTGTAAATATCAAGAATACAACCTCTATCAGTCTATTCCCATAGGTCAAACTGAAATATCAGAATTGAGCTACATTTTCTTCATCTAGCAAAAACAGAAATAATAGTTTGACAAACGATTTACATGATTTAGTTCTGTATTTTTTATTACATCGGGAGTATTTTCAAGTATATTAAAGTTACTTAGAAATAAATAAATAAAAAAAGAAACGAATCCGTAGTACCACAGACTTAATACTGGTAATGGTAAGTGTCGTCTTGCGTGTAACCATAATGAGTCTAATGACTCCTTCGATTTCTCTCAAATGCCACAAAATGTGTCTGTTTGTTCTAGACTAATATGATCCTGTACCTAAGCCAATGCGGGGACTCCCAGGAAACATAGCAGCTTAACTTGTTATTCCCAATAGTAAATAGACACAATTTCCAATTCTTATATGCAAAAGTGAAAAATCAAAAGTGCGAAAATCTAATTCGAAGCGAGCATTCATTTGGTGACGTAAGAATTCCACAGACTTATTAGAGATTAGATATAAGCATGGTAAGTCGTACAAAAACAATAACAATCTAATGAAAAGAAAGGCTTTCAAAGTTCATTAGCTTCTATTTTTATTTCCGGGGTGACCTCGTTTATATAGAAGCTTAAGGGTATACGAGATATTGTTGGTCGAAGCAGCCACAAAAAAAAATCGATTTTCATAATCTGAATCAATATATTATTGAAAAATAACACTTTGGTGTTTTGCAAAAGTTCATTCTACAAATCATATACTTTGAAAACTTGCTTAATTTATTGTTGTTAATGAGTTATGTATACGTTTTACAAAAGTGTTGTTGTTTCAGCCCTCTTTACAACATAACTCAAGAACCACAGGACCTACAAAAGTATATCTGTGATATTTGAATTCTTCTACACGCTCGCTATGAATTGAGCGATGCAATTTTTGTTAAAGCTCACTACCATTCGCAAGATGCTGTGAACTACATTTTTTTCTGCTGCTTCGACCAACAATACATCGTATTCCCTTAAAGACCCAAATCTGTATAGATAAAAAATCAGGAAATATCACAAAAATTCAGCAGCCAAGAAAGACAGCGATATGAGGCGTATTAATCAAAGCATGTCTACCTTGAGGAAAGTGAAGATTAAGTTTGTTTGGATTGTCAATTCCCGTGTTTCTGTAAGTGACTCGGTGTCTTTAAGTTATGCATTCACTATTCAGCGTCTATTACTTTTTATAAAGTACAAACTATAAGTTTTCTGCATAAATAGGCCTTAGTGATTTAGAATAAAAAATTTCAAAATCAAAGTGGACTGACATTGAACAAAAAACTTTCCCATGTGACTTATACTTAAGGAATAATGCATGCATTACATCTGATGCGTATCTTTATGATTTGTACTGAAGAAGTTATGGTGAAACGTTAAGAGTTTATACTTGACTGATGGTCAACCTGTTAAAACCGGTCATGTGTGATTTGCTCCACACCGACGCCCTCAATTTTCTAGAGTTTCTACTTTTTGATTGTAATGCTCAATGGTGTACTAAAATACAATGTGAAAGACTATAGCCTAAAGTGCGTTAATTGTTGCGAGTGGCCTTCTTTTCCTTGTTCTTGTCTTCAAATCTGTTTCTCACTTCTCTTTCCATACACAGGCCAGCATGCTTATAAAAGCTTTTAGCCTGGCTTGAGCATTTTGTTTGAGCCTGGTCACATCAGGACCCAAGCGTGTATCCACACGGAGCGACCGTTTAAACAAACAAACAAACAAACAAAGTAACAAACAGACAATTAGGACCTACAGTAAAATTTAAGCTCTTTGTCTCAGAAATAATTTGTAACCAGGCACCAGGGCGGTATAACTTAAACTTGTCTAACGATTTTCCCAAACTAAAACATTTCAAGCAAGAATGTTGTTGAAACGTTTGCTTGTTGTCTAATGTCTGTTATATGTTATAGCTACCTCAAAGTCAGTTGCCGCGCCATAGGCTTCCTGGATGTTACGCTCAATATATTCTATGTTCACGGTTACTTAATGAAAATTCTATTCTAAGATCTCACAGAATACACCCGTGATCTGTCAGGCGGACTCAGGCCCTGTTTTTGAAGGAGATAAGTCATTTTTGGCATCCCTTGAAATTTTTGACTTGGTTTAATGCTTCTTACTATTAATCTCTGTTAAGGAGGACTGGTATCATTGACTGATACCTGGCAGACGCTGGAGTAACGAGCAGTTTGGGATCATTGACAGTCATGATCAACATGAAGATGTCATAGTTTGTTTACGTTCCACATGAATGAACACACTTGACCTTTAGCCTTGTTGTTTGGGAAGTCCCCGGATGCAAAATCAACTTCCATATAAATTACCGGGTGTGTTCCGAACATACCTGGCTAATTAACAAAGTACGTCAAACAACATCATATCTGAAGTCATAATGTTGTATCGTGTCATAATAATTCTGTATTTTTGTTCACAATGGCCTGGCCCAAAAGCTATATGGTGCGATAACAAGTGCATAGGCTACAGTCCATCTCCATCAAGCTTTGCTCATGCGCTTGCTAAAACCTCATGCCATAGGTTTCAGGTACCGTTATGTTGACGACACATTTTTCACAATCTTGGGTATATGTAGTAGATTTAAATAGGTTTGACTTATATAGTAATAGACTAAAATATCGGCCATGATGTAAAAGAGGGAGTGAGGAAATGATAGCCTGAACTAATTGCATATATAATGTTCTTTTATCATATTTATTTATTTACTATTTACTTTGTTGTCGCAATTTCCAGGGCCCAACAATTTTAGTATTGTGGAATCCCACACTACCATGTGAATGTTGTCTATATTACCCCCTCATTTGAGTTTGTTCGTAGAATTCAACCATTTCCCGTGCGCGCGTTAACGAATCAACCTTTTTCATGCCAAATTTTGGCTATTAAAAATGTAGGTCCATAGTGTGGTCTACTTAATTTTTGTTATACTATAAAGATGAAACCGAAATATCAACCCTGGTACTAGGCCTAGGCTATTAGGGATGCCCACTCTCAATACAGTTTCCACTAGAACGATTTTTCATTTACTGTGTGCGTGCACTCACACACGTATTGTCTATGGAGAAACTGATCGATACAAGAAATCCCAGGCATGTTAAATGGCGTACATACTTGTTTTGATCCAAATGTAGACCTATATCAGGGTGTTTCAAGAAATTCCTGATTCCACCAGAAAACATTCACCAAACTTTTTCCTGTTTGGTCAGTAAATAGAGAGGACCTTTCTGCATGAAGAGATCAACTTTTTTTAATGAAAAATTTAATGAGATGAGAACTACAACAGGTTGAAGTGACACCATTCCGTGCATCAGGTGTTCAAACGCAATTATCTCCGAATTTAAAATGAGTCAGAAAAGCAAACTTACATACTCATAAAATTGAACTATTTATGAAGACAAAATGTGTAGGATGTTAAGAAATTTAAGAATGTTTAAGCCTACCGCGGCCCATCTTAAATCATGCACTTCCCCGTGCACTTCTCACTACCATGTCCATTTTATAGGGAGTATAAAAACCGGGGACCATCATGGCTTCCATGCACACAGTGTATTACTCAATGTAGTAAAGATAACCTTTGAGTTGGAGCAAATTTCTCAAAATTGGTAGTGATTAATGTTACCAAACTTATGCCATGATGAAATATAATAATTTTTGAAGATAAAATGTGCTGACCTTAAAAGATTGAACAATGTTTAAGACTACCGCTTTTCATTTGAAATAATGCACTTATTGTTCATCTCCTCTATGGAGATATTTTCCATGGCGGCCATCTATGATCATGCTTGAGGTTTCAACAAACAAACCATGGGTTTTGAGGTCTTATAGTTTTTGTTGTATGTCAACAAAATCGATTAAATTTTCAGGATGATCTTATTTTCATGTTGTTATAAGCAAATATAATGTTCCAGATAAGATAGTTAATAAATACATTAAAAAAGTACCTTAAAGTTGCACTTTCTGTTAGTATTCCTTTTTGGACTTTAACTTTTTAACATGTTCTAGCAGCCCTATATAAAACCGTGACACTCGAAAGGCCATATCTCTGGAATGAAACGTCCGATTAAGATTATTTAAACGCCAAAATGTTTCTTTCATCAATTCCCATCCAATAAGTTAGGTCTGAATCAATTTAAAAGTACTTCAATTTTTAGTGGACATGCCTATAAGGTCGTCCTTGTTCAAGCCCAATATAGCATTCCCATGAAAATCCATTATTTTTTATATCGATTAAAGTATGTTTAAATGTCCCTGATTCCTTCAAACTATTAGTCCTCGTGCAATGTCCACTTGATTCGTGCGGAATTTGCTACTTTCCTTCTCACAATCCCGCTGTAATTTTGTATGTATGTCAATCCCAGCAATTGGTCAGTCCACAAACAATAAATAGGTAAATTTTCACGGGAAAATTTTCTGGACACGTGACACACATGGGCGCGGCGCAGACATATTAGCATTATGGAATGTGACCCCGAGCACAGCAGGTGGTCTACCAATGTATTTGAATAGGAAGAATTCCTCCTTTGATGCAAATAAGTAAGTCGCAAGTTAATAATATTATGGTAAGAGTTTCCGTAGATAAGGTAGATATTTTTGAAATTACGTTTTGATGATATTGTGTAGAAATTAAGATTGCATGATATTCAATAAATTTGCAATACACGAATTTCTATCAAAATTGCAGCCAAGAATACTACCGTAGAAACCCGTCTATAAGGAATAGAAGCGACTGTGATGATAGCATATTTCACGCTAGCGCCCTCCACAATATTATATCATTATGGAATTTGAGCAAATCATTTACCGACACAAGCAGGTATACAATGTATTATTTTATCTTTATTTCGCATCTCACGAGCATAGCTCACTTGGCAAGGCATAAGACTTTGGTTCATTAGATCGGAAGATGGTGAGTTCGAGCCTCATCACGGTCACACAAACTTTTATAAACGAAATATTGTTCAAACTTTTCATTTATATTTTCTTGCATTTTCTAAAGACTCATATTTAGTTTAATTTATTCTATTGTTTTTCTTTTATTGTTTCTTTTCTTTGTCTTTTTTTCTTGTTTAATTTTATTTTTTCTTTATTTTTCTTTGATTCATATAATATTGGCAGGATAAGGAGAGGAGGAACTAAAGACCCATTCAGTGATTTGCTCATCCGGACGATCGTAAAAATCATCAAAATTCACCTTTGTCATTGTCATAGATGTGGTAACATAGCCTGCTAGTGGTTCAGCAGAAAACCGTGTGACACATAATATACATTTGGCTTCATTTTATTATACGATAAATACGAATTTATTAAACATGGTAACAAATATTCTCTAGCAGATCGGTTATACGATGGAACTGGTAGGCATAGGCCTATTATAAATTCGGGATATTAAATATCTTCCTGACGAGACAGATCTGCGCATGTGGTCAAAGACGATTCCTTACTAGCCACAGACCGTCCGCTGGAATTAGTTGAATCGCTATGGCTGTTGGTCGGACCTCTCATCTCTCCACATCGATTGTGACCTATCCCCGACATTGCCCTTATGAACTCACATCCTCCTGTTTTATTCCAATACGCTGGCGAAGTTACGTAATAATCGGATTAACTACCATAGCAATAGGTGAAAACAATTTTTGAATATACCGCGTTATACACTGATACGTTCAGGCGGTACCTCTTCATTGAACCATATCATGCTGCACTTGTAAGATCTTTGAAAAGACCAGTATTGTATTCAATCTATGATTGCAGACATACACAGTACATGTGCAGGTGATGAGTGTAACCTGCTTGTAGCGCAGCGCGATATGTTCAAAATTGTTTTCACCTATTGCTATGGTAATTAATCCGATTAATTACGCAACTTCACCAGCGTATAATGGCCGAATAAATTCTGACCATCACTTGGCTTGTTGGATTCGTCTATACTACAATTCGCTGTCGAAGTGACGTAATAATCGCAATAACTACCATCAAGCAGATTGCACTAATCACCCGCGTATGTCACCAAACATAGATTGAATACCACTCTTTTCATAAATACTAATCTTACATGGCGAGTGATTAGCATTTCTTTGACAACTATGGTTTAATGCATAGGTGCCACGTGAACGATGAAGTGCAGGGCTATATATTCGAAATTGTATTCATCAATTGCTATGGTAGTTAATCCGATTAATTACGTCACATCGACAGCGAATAGCCTATAGTATGTCCATTGCTAGCTATGGTAATTAATCATGTTAGTGTTTACATCACTACTTCGGTGAAGACAAGAGAAGTGTGCCTTCTCTACCAACGCCTGTGATATAACAGGTGCAAGCGAAACAAAATTGAATGACCAGAATAGTTTCCTTTGTCAGATGAATTGATTGAAGTTTTTGAAGACACTCTATTCTTGATGGGACAATAGATTCAAATATGGAATAATTATTATTCCTCATCTATTTTTTTTTTATTGAAAAAACTGCAATTGTGGCAACAGAACAATATTTATTTTGATTTCATTTCAAGTAGAAACAAAATCGTGCTTAAGCCAAAAACGCACCCTACCTCAAGAATTGGGATGGCACAAAGGTGCAACATAGGTTTTTATTGCAAAGACGAGGACAGACAAGTAGTTACAACACATCTGTCTAACCGTGGGTTTCGCTATTATTTAGAATAAATGCTTTTACTAGTTTCTATAAAACCACAAAATTACTAAAAAAACTATAAAAAAACTAAAAAAAAAAAAAAAAAAAAAAACGCACCTAAAATTAAAAGTAGAAAGGTAGATTTGAAGAAAGATAAAAAAAGAACATGTCAAAAAGTTAAAATTAAACGAGAATGAAAAAACGGAACCGGTGCCCGGACCATGCTCTCTTCAGCATGTCTTCAGTTCCAAAGTCTGACGCTCTATCAATTGAGCTATACGATCCTGATATACGAAACAGTCGTTATTATGTCAATACAATTGATTGGTATTACAACATACTTAGATGGAATGCATAGCCACCCAGTGCCAGTATATATTTGCTCAAACTCCAAATACAACAAGCAACCAATTTTATTGAGGGCGTTTCTTAGGTATATCCTTGTAGACGGGGTTTTACGGTATTCCAATTCAAAATTACTAAAACTTGAATAGCAGGGTACCGCCGGGGGTCAGAGACCCGGGGTCAGAGATCAGGCTCGAGGTCATGTCACACTCACATTGGTCACGTGTCCAGAAAAATTTCCCGTGAAAATATACCCATTAATATTGAATGTGAGACCATGTTACGGACAGTCGATGCACGACTGACCATTGATCACTGATCAGTGATATGTGTACGTGGATCCTCCTCTTCTTCTTCTTCTTCTTCTTCTTCTTCCTATACGTGCATACCTCAAATTGAGTATTGTCGCACGGGCTTAACGTGCCAGATATAACCGTTTTTGTTTCGTTTTTGTTAAAAAAGCATACCAATTTCGTATTAAAAAAGTACATAATATGAGTTGGTCATCGTATAATAGTGTATGAAAGAAGTAATGTACTGTGTTTTGTTGTATGTTATCTATGTTAATTTTTGAATCGAATTTGACAGAAAGGCGAGTAAATTGTAAGGTCACCTGCTAAAACATGTTGTGTAATTTCTGACTTCCGAATGGGAACATGTTTCATCAATAGTTTTGTCAAATGTTCAGTATACAATCTTGGACGGTCATAATGAGCTGTCATTCTAAAGCAATAATGTGCGAGTTGCATAAAACGTTGATTCCTATTTTAATATTAGCTTTCACTGATAGCTACTGATCGCATTGCCCCTTTTAATTTCGAGCCAAACAAAATGTGAGGTAAAACGAAGAAAATTGGTACATTCTAGCGCCTACAAAGCGTGTATTTTGCTCGCCGATCATGATTATCGGGAGCTTCACGCAGCGCGCAGCTGATGGGATTCAAACAAGATGTATAATACGAATGCGTCAAGTTAACGTACAGCGCCTACAATGCGTATATTATATCTCGCCAATCGTACAATTTATCATGATTAATGGCGGTAGCAGCTGCACGGGATGTACAAACAAGACGTAGGCCTACTACGAATAGCGATATAGGAGCTGTGAAGCTTCTAGCTAAAAAACCCTCAAGTATTCCCTTCATCCTATCAAACGAAAGCTAACACTTCCCCCTAATAAAAATTCCTTTAAAAGGAATAGGGTGGGCAAATGAAAAATTGTCAAGAGAAATGAAAGAATGAGCAAGTCAAGTTCACAATTAAAAACAGGGAAAATATGACACAACATCGATTTCCAATAGGGGAATAACACAAAACGTATAAACAAAGTTAAAAGAGTTTTTAACTTTATACGTTTATACGTTTGTTATTCCCCATTGGAGGTTGTGTCATATTTTCCTGATTTTAATCTGATCTATTGCTTATCCTTTGTTCTCTGCTGGTCAGTTGGAACAGATTTTCCCTGTTTTTATATTAACCCTTCACATCATAACACAAGACGTTTTATGTTAACATTTTATATAAAACATGGTTATAAAACGTTTGTAGATAATAGTTATTTAAAACATTTTCGTAATCATACCTAGAGTGTTTTTTTATCATCAGATAGAAAGACTTCTGCTCATCTTCTCTGGTGAGACAACAGGGCTGGGGTATCTTTCCATATCAAAGTTTAAAAATGTTGTATTGCAACTTATGAGGGGAAATGTTTGATTTTACAATATTTCGATATTATTTTTTAACTTTGTAACTTTATTATGATTAACATAACTGTATTTCAAAGCGTCAAACTATATCATTATTTTGTCCCAACAAAAATAATCCAGGGAATAAAATATTCATTCATATGTTTATTTATTTTATTCAACCTGGGCCATTTCTACTGGTGCACATGCATTCTCATAATTTGTCTATAATACCTTATACAAGCATCATCAAGCACTATTTGTCACAAGATTTGAAAAGTAAATAGCCTATGTACACACTGAACACAATGCACATACAAGCTGTATTTAAGTACATGCCGAAGCTGTCAGTATAAAATGATATATATGACCTTCACGATGCTATTAATTTAGCCCAAAGATTAGGAAAACTAGCAAAACTGGTGAACTGGTACTGTTCAAATAAAAACATCTGCAAATCTTGCTGCAATTTCCAAATAGTATTTCTATTACTTAAATAATTATTTTTGTTATTTCTTTTAATACAAACACATTACTGCCTATGACGACTTTATCGTAATACTTACATATCAAAATCAAGTAATAATTACAAAACTCGCCATAATCTATCACCTCTGTGGGTGTTTGGGATATAACCGGCACGAATATTTTCTCAACACTGCGGCATGTGAAAAAGTAGGTCAATAGTCAGAGAATACAGGGTGGGTGCGGCACGCCGCACCCACCCAAAAACACCTTTCGTCACTAGGTCAACAGATAACACAATTCAATGTTATAGCAAGGCGAATGTGGAAAATCTGATGAAAACTACCTATCCAAGCACATTTTTTGACCAAAATGTAGGGTTTAATAGTCAAAACCTCAAGTGTTCCTTACAATATTTTTCAAATTTTATGTCATTAAATGAAAAAGCACACTTATATTGTCCATGTACTAAAGTCGAGTCACTTGACTGAGCAATAGTCAATTTTCTTTAAGGGGGTACTACACCCCTTCCCAATTTTGTGCCTATTTTTGCATTTTTCTCCCAAATTATAGAGCATTGATGGCAAGTAAAATATGTATATTATAGGGGCAAGGACTACAACTACTGCACTGGAAATATTATTTCAGCACAGACAACAGTTGTGGAGTTACAGTCAAAAATGAGGGAAAACCAATATTTGATCAATAAATCAATAACTACTTGCCTTGAGTTGCTGAATTTTCATTGCAGTAGTTGTAGTCCTTGCCCCTATAATATACATATATTACTTGTCACCAATGCGCTATAATTTTTGAGAAAAATGCAAAAATAGGCACAAAATTGGCCAGGGGTGTAGTACCCCCTTAAATTGCAAATCTTGTGCAAAAAGTTACTATTTTCACCTGTTTGTCATACGGTTGTAAATTCAATGAACTATAAAAAAAAAAAAAAAAAGAGCGCTTACAAATTGATATGTTTCGTCTCTTTCATGTTTATGTATCTTCATTTATATTGAAAACCTATTTATTGTAAAAGGCCCTATGTCACCTGATCGATAACACAAAATAACGAAACATTCTAAAACACCTAAGAAAACACAATAATATTGTAAAAAAACACAAAAATTCACAACATTCTCTAAAATAACGGAAAATATCAGTTGATATTCTTACACTGAATTTCAGGAGATATTCTACATGTTCTAAAATAACTTGGTTTTTAAGACAAAAAGACAATTTGGAGTAATGAATTAAAGAGTTGACAGGAGTAAGAAATGTTTTTTGCTGTTTCGGTGTGCATGTCCTCATCATTGATGGTTTGTGGACTGTCGTGTAACATGGATGTAAGCGTGATCCTAAAAATGACGGTGACCCAAACTAATTACAAGACCTCTTCTGCATTGAGACTGGCCTTCCCTTTTAACGGGAATTTTTATTAAAGATACTTTGTGTTATCGATCAGGTGACATGGGGCCTCTTGCTTGAGATATGCCGGGTGAATATCCATGTAAAATCACCTGCCTGGAAGGGTGGGGAATTTTTTTTTTAATCTCCAAGTCCAAAAGTAATACCTATGGTATTTCCGCTTCCAAAAATCGAAACGAGAAAGATTTTCCGGAAAAACGCATGCATGTGAATTATTCATTCTCCATTGAAATGTGTACTAAAGTGAAAAGTTGAAGCCAAAAATTGGTACTTTCCTTAATTTTCAGTGCTTCAAAATTGAGGGGGGTAAAATATGGCCAATTTCAAACATATTATTTCCCCCCCCCCCCGAAAAACCCACCCATCATGCCCCACCCTCATTTGGGCAATTTTCATTGACGAGGCCCTATGTCATCTGTTTCGATAACGCAAAATAACGACACGTCCTAAAAACCTAAGAAACACAAGAATATTGTTAAAAAAACAATCTCTAAAATAACGGAAAATATCAGTAGATATTCTAGGATAACACTGAATTTCAGGAGATATTCTAACATAACTTACCTTTTTTCCGCAGCTGAATTACTATGTTAGCACATCTATGACAATGCAAAGGTACCAAAATCTGAATTTTGATGACTCACGATACGATCGTCCAAATGAGCAAATCGCCGAATGGGCCTTTAAAACCTGTTACCTTTAAATCAGTGGCTCCGGAACCGAGGCAAATCCAGCATGTTTCCTTTAATCACTGCGTTGTCTTTTTTAAAGACATTTCTTGTTAAGGATACTTTGCGTTATCGATCAGGTGACATAGGGCCTTGTAAAGGAATTCCATGTATATAACATTTTCGAGGGATTTTTAAAGAGGTCCTGAACCTTAGTTACAACAACCTCCCTATCATTTCAGTGCGATGGTCTATACTCAGGTTAACCTTCTCGTGACTTGGGCCCTTTATAGTAAGAGTTATTTTTAGAATTACTCAACAAATGTAAATCTGTATTAGGCCCCTAATCCATAAAGAAAATACATATTTTTATGGATCATTTACCACACGTAGCCAAGGTGAAAGGTACAGGTTTCACAAAAGAGCTGGTCAATTTGCTTAATAGACGAATGATCCAACCCAATATAATATTGATTTCAATCGGTTATTGTTTGAACTCTTTTTATCTGCTGTTTCTCATCGGTTAAACTACAGCGGTTACCGCACAATAGCTGCCGGGGGGCACATCAAAAAAATTTGGTGGGTATGTTCCCCCGGAATTTTGAGGTGGTGGGTCTTGGGAGCTGACGGCGTACCTTTATAAAGTGATCTTTTGGAGCTACAATCATGGGGACTTTTGGAGCTGGAAACAGTCAAAATTAAGGGTCTTTCTTGGCTTTCTGCATGTTCTGGTTGATTTCGGAGCTGCAAAATTAAAAAAGAGGGGTCTTTCCGCGGGAACATATCTGTATGGTCATTTGTGTTAAGTGCCCCCCCGAGTAGCTGAACCATGGGGCTTATATTCATATTTTGGGTCCTTTTCATATCTCTCACATTTTCAAAATCCGCCCAAAAAGGTCAAAAATTTGAAGAAAGGTCCACTTTTTCAAAAACCATACAGCCCCCAATAAATCCTGGTTATGGGCCTGGCGGTACAGCTCAAGATTGATTGAGAAGCAACCAGCATCTCAATACTATAAGCACGCCCTCTCTTTGAAAAAGCACATCAGTATGTCGTCTAAATCAGAGTAGTCTTTGTCAAAGACTGACTCGAGATAGTGTTGGACTCGCGATCAAGGGGGGGGGGGGGTGAGCGGCGAGAACATTCCCCTATTTATAGTAAGATGATGATGTATAATGTGGACTACGCTTTAGTGCAATGTTCGAATGGTACAATCAACCGAAATTTTGGAAATGAGCTATTTTCGTGCATATCTAACCATACATTAACATGAGAGAGCTAGGATAACCAAATGCCCTTTTAACTAAAATATTCACACGAATACATGCACACTTGCTTTTTGGCATTCCGTGATCCATAGCCTCATCCGGCCCCATTTCTCCAAAAAAGTTGATATTTTTATATCACTTGAAACCTCTGGCTACATAATGTTTATCTACAAAAAAATTCTTGCACATTAATTCGTTTAGCAAAGATATCGTGAAATTTGAATTACGTTTTGGTGTACCAGAACGATTGAAACAGTGTAAGGCTAAGTAAATAAAAAAAACATGTTTCTCGTCCCCTCCCGCTTCCTTTTTTGAAGATTTTTCTTTTTATTTTGCAATCTTTCTGTCATAACTTTTTGTAAAGAAGTTGCAACTTCTTCTTATAAGCCTTTACAGTAGTATAATTAGAAGCATTTGTGAAGTATTTTGTGATGACCAGAGGGGTTGACATCTCAAAACAACAAAATAAAAAGAGCCTCTTCATCTTTTTCAGCTTCTAATCTTTACGCTATAAAAAAGGGTGAAAAGCGTCTAAATAGGGCAATTTAGGGCATTTTTTCAATAAAAAATAAAAAATAAAAAGCACCCCCTCCTCCAATTTTTCCAAAACCTGGACGAGAAACATGTTTTATTTTTTACTTTGCCTAACAGTGTAATACACATAAACATGCATAACTTGCGAAGGCAAAAATCGGAATCAACTGAAATTTTAGGAATAAACTTTTTTGTGGATAAAATACTGAAAAATGTCTTAAAAAGAGGATGTTGGGATCACGAAATACCCCGGCGAAATACTCCTTTAAGAAAGAATCACTGATTCTGTTGATTGTTGTTGCTAAGCAACCATAATAATATAAACGTTGTACTGTACCGAGTGTATGTAACCCAAAACAATCACTGGAGTAAATATCACACTGTGTAAACACACAGTAATCATGGTAATAGTAAGTAACCAATCAACATGCGCCGTAAAGTTGTCGGCGCTTGATATGATGTTGACACCATTTTGGCCAAATACGAAGTGTTTTTTGTCTCCTAAATGAAAAGTGCTTTTTTCAATGCCGCAAACGAGGACTCTCATAGTTTAGTACTATTTATAGGTGGATCTATATTAAACTTTTGGCATACATGATTAAAACTCATATAAATTATGGTATATTCATTGAAAATTGTAATTGTACTATCTGCCACGTGGTATTATGGAACACTCGCATGTTTTCACAATATTACACTTCAAATTTGCTGTCAATCAAGAATAAAATATTATAACACCTCTCTCTGCCAATCAAACAAATTGACGTACGCCAATGACGTTATGACTAATAGACTACAATATGGGATATCAACACAACGATCTGGATGCGGATTGATCAGGAATCGTGTGTGCCTAGATTTGGCTCATTCATGTATGTATTGCGTCCAGCTTTGGTTAGGTCCCTGGTTATAAATGCGACCTTGAGTACACGCGCTGCGTCAGGACACAATCACATGCGTTACGCATCACCTAATGGTGCGTGATTAAACCTGATCTACATCGAGACAAAATAAATGGGCCCAAAAGGAGAGTGCTGATACCTTCATACCCCGTAGACATTATTTCAAATAGACGTTGAACATATTTGAACTTGAACTCCAACAGATGTCGATGATGGTGGTACCTCTGGTGGTACCCCTAAGCCATTGTACTGTTGCCAAAATTCTTGTTGTTGCTTCCTATGAGAGCCCCCTCCTGAATTAGGACTTGGTAAATAAGGCGAATATTCTGGTGGTTCGTTGTATGTGTATTATGTTTGTAATTAGCCGCAAGGTGTGAAAGGAAAGTCATACCAGTCATTCATAATATCACTTTTGTCACTAGTGTATAGTGGTATAAAACAAAATAGTAATATATAATCATGATAATAGTAAGGCATAACGTTATGATTTGATAAATTCAGTGGATATATTTCCCGATTCCCCATCTGCGAGTCACGTCATTTTAGGTGTACACATATAGCACAAAACATGCAAAAAGTGACTTCAAATATTTGTAAACCTTTGAAGACTACCGTGATGTTGCCGAGTCGGAGCTAACAACGCAAACACGACGCAAGTTCATTCATAAATGTCACTTGGCCACCGGGCTTGGCCACAGCAAATCGCTTCAGCAGCCAATCAGAGACAACTGCGCTTCAACGCAGTATACGCGATAAATTACACTTAATATACATTCGTCCAAGGTTTACAGGAAATACTCCCGTTTTAATAAGCAGGGCCATTTTTCATATAAAGTCGTGCAATAAAAAAAAATGCGAATGATCGTATATATTTTTGTTATACCAGAAAAGATGAAATGATTATACGGAGATGTCTTCTTCAGTTTTACACCCAACAGTCCCGACATTTTACTAAAATTGAGCAAAAAACGACGGAGATGTGAGGGCAAAATGTCCGTTATAAGCCCAATCGTTATTGTAACTTCCAGTTTTTGAGAGCAGGTTTAGGACACTTTGACCTCTGACATATCGGGGACATTGCTGTAATTATTACTAATTTATTATTGTCATAATTTTTAGCATTTAAAATATTTAAATAATTAAATTATACAATAATAATGTTTTTGGGGTTTGTTTTCATTCTTGTAAAATATTTCAGATTATATTTGGTACCACAAAAACCAATTTTTTCTGAAGTTTTCCAGTAGGTCAGAGGGCAAAGTGTCCCCAAAACTGCAAAAACTGTCCCACAATGCATTGCAAACTTCCAATGCCGATTCGGCTTACTGTCTAAACCAAATCTCTGTCGTTTCTTGCTCAATCTTTCACAAATAAGATGTCATATATCAAAGTAGACATCTTCCGTAACCATGGTAACCAAATGTATATTTTAGATTTTTGTTTTACTGAACGACTGGATCAAAGAAAAACGGAATATATTTTTGTGCTAGGTGATATAGCAAAATAAAAACAAATTAGGCGGTCACTTGTATTTGGCGGTTCTCAGCTGTCGCAATTACCTGGTTGATGGCGACTATACCCACCAAATTTCATGACCATACGACAATTTTTAATAACTTGACCTCGAATGATCCCTGCCCGAAATGGCCTTCCAAAAATGTGAAATGTTGACCGAGTTTCTTGCCCATATGACAGTTTTTACTAATTTGACCTTAGATGACCCCTGGATGACCTCGGGTGATCTAAAGATTCTTATTTCGGTATTCGTTTTATTCTGAGCCAAAGGGAAACCTTTGCTAGTGTTTGAATTTTTTACTATATATATTAGAGCACCGTATCTTTTTTGAAGCAGCGCCCCCAGGCGATGCTTCCCTTTTAATTCCACCGAAACGACTTACATACGATTTGGGCTATTCTACAACTTTTAGATAAAGCACGCGGTAAGCGAGCAATAAACACGATTGGTATACCTGAAAATGTAGTCAGTGCGCAGCTTCAAGTAGCGAGTGGACGCTCAAAGCGCTGGCGTACGCACGCAAGCGCTTAAAGACGCGGCTTAGTTGCGAGCGCGAATTAACTGCCTCAACGCGTTGACATCGCTATCATTTACTGACATCACCACAGAATTGTAGAGATTAATTCTGTGGACATCACTGTTATTTATCAATACGCGGATCGACTTGCAGTTTGAATCGAATAAAGATAAATGAGCATAGAAAGAATTAATAATTGATGTTCATATCGACTTCATTTAAAAGTTCAACAAAGTTAAGGTTACATACATTTTGTATTTGTATGTATCATGCACAATAACGTCACTTCAAATTAACTGGAGTCATTCCAACAAGAAATTGTCAGTCAGTATGATACATTCTATGTTCCTCAGCTTCCTTCTGAACATTATTAAGATTTATATAGATACACAACTGCTAGACACGTGTCATACTAGTAACATGTATGAGTCTATTTACTTCTTTTCCTGCCAATAACACGAATTTCAATGTTGGCAAATTATATAGAGCAAATGGTTTGCATATTAAAGCTTTTGAGAAACTTTTGATCATACATATAGGCCTACAGTTATAGCTTGGCCGAAAAACTCTGGATTTAGTTGAGTTTTGATTTTGTCCCTTAGTTTATACATTCAAGCTGCAGTTTACTTTTATTATATATGTAATAGTGAGTCTCGTCTCAAGTTGAGAGTAACGCATAGGCTTAGGAAGATTTTCAACATGGGGGGGGGGCTGAAACTTAAAAAAAAATTGTGGGCCAGACTGGGGTGCGCGAGGGGGGTTTCCGCTCTCGCAGTCAGAAAATTTGCAAAATATAGGTCACAAAGACCCCTTTTCCCTCTATTTTATCACAATTTTTTAAGTTCACCTAGGATTATTGGGGGGGGGGGAGGCTGAAAGGTATTCCATCCCCCACAAGCCCCCAGATTCCTAAGCCTATGTAACGCCATGTTGTCTTAGAGGGACGAGTGTCCGTACGCCTGCGACGCAACCGCGTATATTCAAATTCGTTAATTCGAAATCCAACATGGCGTTACTCAGTCAACTTGAGACGAGACCACACACTTAATTAAGGCTATAAAATTTGTAGGCTATAGGCCTATATAACAACAAATTCCCGGGCAAATACCAAACTTGTAAAAAGGCCGCTGTATGAACATCAGAATCAGTTCCCATCATCCATGCATGTGACCATATACACCAGGCACAAAAAGAAACTCGTCAGTTATAGTCATCCTTGATGTTCAACAACCTGATAAGTTTGGATTATTCTGAAATATACAATTTGTTAATTAGACTTTGTTTTCTCATTTAACACCCTGTTCGTGAAAATCGAGCAAGAACTGACCAAGATATGCGCCTCCAAACCCTTAAACCCCAAAATCAAAAGTGGCAATTTTAACGATTCAATTGTCAGTGATTGTGCCTGTTATGTAATCGTGTGCTTTATTGTTTGGCCCGTGGTGCTTGTGTGTAATGGGCTATTCTAGAAAATAGATGCACACCCCCTATAGAGGAGTTCGGATTTCTGGACTTTTTGTCCAGTCGTGACTGTTGGAAATCCAAACTTTTAAAGTGTCCAAAGGCGAAAAAATCCAGCAGGAAAATAGTTCAAAATCATAAATCCTCAATTTGAGAGCCCATTTTGGACATTTCCGTGATTTTTTCCTTCATTCAATTAGAATTCCAGGCTTTTTCAAGTGACATTTGCAACTGGAATCCCAGTCGTACACAGTTAAAAAAATATTAAACAAGTTGCTTAAAATTTTAAACAACCGCTGTATAAGGGCTGACCTAATCAACTGGTTGTTTAAAATGTTAAACAACCCCATGTTGTTTAACATTTTAAACATTTTAAACATTTAGTTGTTTAACATTTTAAACAACTTGTTTAATTTCTTATTTACACAACCTGTGCTGTTTAAATGTTGTTGTTTAAAAAATAGGGTTGCTTAAATGTGGTTGTTTAATCCAAATGGAGGTTGTTTAATGGTGGTTGTTTAATCCAAATGGGGGTTGTTTAAAGGTGGTTGTTTAAAAAGCAGGGTTGATTAAATGCTGTTGTTTAAAGTGCCGTCTCCAACAAGATGTGTGCACCTTTTTCATTCATTTGGAAGAAAGGCGGACTATATTTTCTTGAGCACAAAAAAGACACTGCTGAAATCAATCATATATCATATCAATACCAGTTTAATGCATTATCTAATGAAAACATTCAATAATTGCTAATAAAGTGCATAAACAAAGTCAATGCATATGTAATATTCAATAACATTCAATAAAATGCAAATAAAGTACATTACCACAGCAGGTGCATATAATATTATTCAATAGCAAAATACATGTAGCTGTAGACTTTAGCTTGCATCATTCTAGTGTGCACCTCATGCTAACATAATGTTAATTAGTGCAAAAACAATGCAGCTTATTTTACTGATTTGTTTGTTAATTTTAATTTGCAAGTAACATTTATGGCAGGATCAAAGATATTATAAACTACGATGACAGACTTCGCCGCCACCTTGCGTCGCCCATGTAGCCTCAAATAGTGTACCACCGGATTGTTTCGTTACGGCTTCGTAAAATGCGCGTCTTCAAAATTTTGCATATGAAATTAAAACACGCATACACACATTGCGTATAAGCCCCAAGTTCGCATGAACACCAGCAACCGGTGAATGCCCGAAGGTACACTATTTCTGCGTCCATGACGACGAGTTAAGATGGCAGAGTTACTATAGCGTATACACGTGAGCAAATTAAGAGTCTGTGATCTTAGTTTATAATATCTTTCAGCAGGATTTAGCTCAAGTTATGGCAACCACGATTTCTAACATGCTTAAGAATAAGATATGATCACCTGGCAACCTGGATTTATAGCAAATGTCCAACGTGAGCTAAATCCTACTATATTCGTTTAGTCAATCAAAAAAAAAAAAAAAAAAAAAAAAAAAAGAGGCCAAAATATTTTTACAAAGCACAAAATCCTGAGTCTAATTGGACCCCTTCATGCTCATAAGATTTTACATTTACAATTTGTCTTTACTTCATCTAAACCATTACAAACGAATCTGTTGTTTTATCAATGTAACATGGAAAGAACCTGTTGTTTTATCAATGTAACATGGAAACTTATTTCCGTAATTAAATTCTTAAATATTGAAAAACAATCTAAAGCTGTCAAGTTTTACTTTCTTCCAAACAGTACAGATTTGTAAACAACACATTCATTCTCTAATCTATTAAATTGTCACAACCCAATCAAAATTGTTTCCATCACCAGTCTCACGTTGGACCTGGCAACAACATGCTACAGGTTTTATATGCATGATCACCTGGATTTGTAACATCAATGTCCAACATGAGCTAAATCCTACATTTAGTCAATTACAAAAACATGGGCCAACAGGCCCAGCAATGTAAAAGAAAAAAAAAAAATCTTGGGTCGAAGTGGACCCCTTTATGCTCTTAAGCTTTTACACCTTTATGTTTCTTTCATTGTAATCAGGGCCCCTGGGTACCCGGGGCACTGAGGGGAAGTCGTCACTTACTCGATCTCTAACTGTGACATCTGACATGTACCGGACTAGTTCCCCACCAAATTCCCGACCAGTCACTAACAAATTCTCAGCTCCCATGCACACCGCGGGGAAAATTGAAACAAGTATACATACTTGTCTAAGCCTTTCACAGCACACCGACGAGTTCCCCGCTATGGCCCGACTATTTCCCGGTAGTGCCAGGGTACCCAGGGGCCGGTATTATGATTTGTCTTGGACAAACCTGTTTCTTTTTCTTCTCTTACTTCATCCAAACCATTACAAATCCCAGGTTACAAATAAATATGCTGTTTTATCAATGTAACATGGGAACTTACTTTTGAACTATAATTCTTCAAATATCTATGAAAAATGATCTAAAGCTGTCAAGTTTTACTACCTTCCAATCAGTACAGGTTTGTACAACAACCAAGGAACTTATAATAGGGAATTTACCACCGTGTTAACGCTATGCGAATAGCCACCATTTTGTTGTTGGTCATGGAGGGCGAGTTATTATACCTCCGGATTTTCTTGGCAACCAGTGCGACTTGGCGCAACTTTTGTTGCGAAGCACGCCATGCGAGTTTCTGTTGCGCGCGCTGCCTTTCTTGCGCGTTGCTTGGCGCACTTAGCAACAAAAGTTGTGCTAAGTCGCACTTCTCGCCGAAAAAATCCGGAGGTACAATAACTCTTGACTCCATGAGCGACAACAATATGGCGGTGACTCCCGATTCCCTATTATAAGTTCATTGACAACAACACATTTCATTCTCTAATAATAACTATTAAATTGTCACGACTCAAGCAAAATTGTGAGTTTCAATCAGCAATCTCTTTAAGAGAAGCACTGCTACAAAAACATTTCTTCATAATGCAAAACTTCAATGTTTCTAATAATATGTTTGCATGAACTTTCCCAGTTAAAACATTTATAAGGGCCATTCTTTTCAATGGTCACAAACGTCACACGCTTCATCTCCCTGAAATTGAACAAAGCTATGGATTATTTAATGATTGGTATTCTTAAATCATACATTGTCCCTCCCATATCAAGCAACAGATTGGTATTTAGTTCTATATTTTCAATACCATAAGCCAGGCAAGTTTGGAAGTATGGAAAAAATGGCAATTTTCTCTGATATTAGAAAAAAGGGCCAAATTTTCATCTTGGAAAGGCTATATTAGATTATTACTCAAGCATCATATGAATATTTTATTGTTCCTGTGACAAATATGTCCGCAATTCGCGCACACATCCAGAAATGGGTACCTGTGATGGAATTCCATAAAGAGCAACCTCCAGGAACTGCCATACATTGAAACAGGCATGTTGATATTCAATGTCCAAGACATATATCAGTTTGAAACAGTAATCCACGGCCTTGAGCAAAGTTTTGAACTCAATAGCCCGTCTTTCCACGAGTACAAACACCTGCAATGGACTTGCTCTGGATCCTATTACCAATATGTAGGGTTGACTCTGCTTTATCCCTTGCAGATAAAACTCGATGCCTGTCCCCTCCTGTATTAAATGTGGAATAAAAAGTGGGAAAAGTGCAATAAATATACAAGATGCAGTGAGGTAGGTGAATTAGGGGTTCATTCATAGGATTGAGGGCATCATCGTTGTTTATGCCCGAGCCGGGCCGAGGCCATAATCATGCCCGAAATCCTATGCATGAACCCCGTTCATACATGCCAGTAGGCCTACCGAACATTTTGACAAGTATTAAAACAAACAAAACAAGATTTTCCCATTTTAAGTAACAAGAATTGAGAGAAATTAGTTGGCTTACTAGCAGAATTAGCACAGCCGGGAGCTCAGCTCATGAGGTCAATGCCCAAATCAACACGTACATTAATTGCCCACAATTTGCGTAAGGCGTCCGTGCTCAAGCATGCATGTTCTTGGAAGTAGCTAGCCATGGAATTAAAAAGGGGAACAGCGACTCCCAGTTTTGGCGGGAAATCTCATGGAGCTCTAATTGAAGGTATTCAGGTTTTGCTCGGAATGCATGTTTGCACCCAGGTTTCAGCCAGTCGCAAGTTGGCGCCCTGCTCACGCCTACAGACAACTGCGCATGGCCTTACAAATTGACGCAAACTGCTCTTTGGTTGTTTTTGTTGTCGTCAGGGACCCAAATAACCCCATTGGGAGTCGCCTCCCCATTTTAATTCCATGAAAGTAGCAAATTGTAGATCGCGTTAATTCCAATGCCGCATGTTTTTACGCCAGCGTCAGGGCATATACGATATTTATGACCAGCTGAATCATGCTCTCGACCAATCACATGCACTTTCAGATCGTAGGTATATGAACTTAGTTTTCTTTCACTATCAATACTTCAAATGAAAGAAAATGTAAATGTGGTATCTTATCATTCTTTGTGTAAAATTTCAGGGGTAGAAATTTGGGAAAGAGTTCCATATGCACCCCCTCATATGTTTACATGTAACAAATTATTTTTTAATTTTGGCCTTTTTTAATCAAAAATGGAATAAACAGCATATTTAATAAAATTATTTGTATATATGAGAGGGGTACATATGGAACTCTTGCCAAAATGAAATTTGTGACATGTTGCAAGAATCTAAATAAACAATGTATCACACAATTTTTTACGAGAATCTATTTGGATTCTCGCAAAATCTTCTGGGGGAGAATCTTTGCGAGAATGACTTCTAGGATTCTCACCAAATTTCTAGCCCTGAATTGATTAAGCATGTTCTATACTTTTTTTCACTGTCAAAATTTAAATGATAAAATGGAATGGACACTTACAGGCTTGGTATCTATAAAGGATTTGAAGCTGTCAGCAAGACTGCATTTTCCCCTTTTTCCATGTGCTTTCCCCCTCAAAATGAGAGGAAGGACACTGAATGCCAGAGTTTCCTTTTCACCTGTGTTTAAGTAACAAGAAGAAACAAATTGTCATTGAAAATATGCATAAAAAAGGTGTGTTCACTACATTTTTAAATATTATATAGCACTCACAAGTAATTAAATTTCATAAATCTTCTGAGTTCCTTTTGAAATTCATGCAATTTTACATGCAGTTCTTTGGCTATCCATCCAAGTACATCAATCTCCTGCAAGCATTGTATAATCAATCTGCAAGTGCTGTCAGGGTGAATGGAGAGCTGACTGAGTGGTTCTCAACTTCTGTTGGTGTTCGCCAGGGGTGCGTACTCCCACCAGAACTTTAACATTCTCCTGGAAGTGGAAATGTTATACGCTACTTAAGAATCGGCCATAGGAGTAGATATCCAAGGACATCTTATCAACAGCCTCCGCTTCGCAGATGATATTGCCCTCCTAGCTACCAGTGAAGAAGACCTGCAATACCTATAGCTAGTCAATGCTGTACACCAGTCTAGCTCCAACTTTGGCCCCAAAATTAATATTGCCAAAGTTCAACTCATCATTGCCAAGCAGCCCCAGAAAATCAACATCAAGATAAACTCAACCAAGTTGATAAATTCATTTATCTGGAAGGCACAATCTCCAGCTCTGGATCTTGCTCTGATGACTTACAAAACAGTATTGGAAAAGCATTGGGAGTCATGCAAACACTGAACAAAATCTGGTCATCTAAAAACATTACAAGAACAACAAAAATGGACCTATATAAATTACTAATTCTCTCAATTGTCTTTTATGGTGCTGAGACCTGGACATTGAAGAAGGCTGATGAAAATAGACTCCTCACCTTCGAGATGACTTGTCTCAGAAAGATCATGGGATTAACCAGACTCAATGGAACCATTCACAGCAAACAGACCCGTGCTAGACTGCGTTAAGGCTGACCTCAGTGAAAAACACCTACACTCCATCTCGGAAGCTACCAGCCTATCACAAGATAGGAGAACTTGGCAAACCATTTTGAAGCAGAAGCCATCACACCCGATGGTGTGGATGACTTAAGTCAAAAATAAATATGGCAAATGTATTGTAAACTCAAGATCATCATAAAGGATACATATGTGAATGTATCAGTTCACAGTCCATGGGTGTAAGTTTTCTTTTTCCAAAATATACTTGACCCCTCTCAACTTGCCAAGGAGTCTTTCTGGTTGGAGCCCATCCAGTTAGCATGTTATTTACCTCCCTGTGTAAAAATGTCATTGCTTAGTTTAGGTAAGCAGACCAAACAGAATTTTTTGCACATTTTAACATTTCCTCAGGGTTTTTAAGCCTTTCAAAGTGAAATATTTTGACTATAATCCTCTTATTTTGGCTTGTGAAACATCTTTAAATAATCAGTGACTTACTCTGAGAGAACACTTTTTCTTTCTTCATTTCCTCTTCTTGTCTTTCTTCTCCCTCTTCCTCCTCATCCTCAACTTCCAAGTTTAGAATCTCTTCATATCTCAGCCGCATCTTCTTCGCATACTCCAATACCCGTTTTGAGGTATTTGGCCACTTCTCAAATAAGACATCGGCCTCTGCCCAGATGGTCTCACGAAAATCCTGTTCCACCTAAGAAACAAAATGCAGATAAAAAAATCAACTTTCTTCAAATGCATTACATCTGAAGCCTGTTTCACTTAGCTGTGTATGTGTGAAACAGACTATGGTCTTCTGTGCTGTTCGTTACTAGGCCCAAAACTTATGAGTGGTTCATTGGAATAATGTGCTGTTGACAGTTTATATGACTAGAAGCAAGGATTAGTGAAATAGGCTCCTGGTTAGTTAAAAATTATGCTAACTACGACACAAATGATTTTTAGTCCATCACAATTTTTAGTTTTCATATTCCCATTGAAGATTACACTACAGCTAGCTCACCTTATAACAGACTTGTGCCTGGTTCATGTAACATGTTTACTTGCAGGTTTGCACTTGGTCTTAAAACATTTTATGTACAGTGCAAACCAATTTTAAGACATCTTTTTTTTAAACAATAAAATGGTCATAGCACAGCTACAAAGGACAAGGGCATTATTAACCATTTTGTTTCTTACTTACCATTCCTGCGTCAAATAGTCTTGGATATCTGTCCAATATCATTGCAGTGTTTGGTCTTGGATCAGCTCTTATCCAGATTTTTCGATGCCTGGCAGTCTTCATCATTTTGTCCATCACCATGTTAGCTGGCTCTGTGTTATGCTTTAACCAGCTGATATGGTTATCATTTTCTTTTTCTGAAAACATACAAATAAATTCACAACAATAGTCAATAGGTGACTGCAGACTTGCTTGAAGCTGTAAGGAAATAAACGATGGGTAAACTTCGAGTATGGCCAACAATCCTCCATCGTCATAAGCAGTTAATTTAGCAAATTTTCATAACATTTGCCAAGTTTTGGATACAACATGTACTAGGGTGCATCTATAGCCCCCATAGTTTTCATTATTTTTGTCCATAGCCTTAACATGTTCCACTTGTCCTAAAACTAATCCCTACCAAATTTTATTTAATTCGGAGTTTGTCTTATGGGGCCACCACAGACTTGGAAGTCCGAAAATGGGCTTGTCCATTGAAACGTGTAGTAAAGGGAACTTTGCACTCTAAAAACACCCTATATAATGCATGTAATGTATAAATGGAAAGAAGAGGGCCATATGAAACTTAACTTTAACACTCTGCTGTGGTAGGATTTGTTTCTTGGATATTCAGATGAGGGTCAAAGGTCAACAGAGTTCAATGTCAACAAAGGTCAACCAAATAAGGTCAAAGGTCAACAAACATATAAATGACATTCAGAGCAGAGAGATGATTATCTTGAGTTTGTCGAGCTGTGCATCCTCTTCTTAGGAAGCGATGATGCAGTAATGTCAAATAAATCCAAGCAACCTGGAGATCTCCACAAAGCCAGGTGGATGGCAAAGCTATTTTACTCAGTAAAGATCTGTTTGCTTGAAGCCCAGATTTCACAGCTGCCACAAGGTACCATAACAGCCACCCATCAAGTGCCGAAAGTGAGAGAATTTGTTATCTTCGCCACTCTGATCTAAAGTTTATGGTGGTTGACCTGCACTTCAGCTGCTGATGCCCCATATGGCATGACCTCAATCTGTTTCACAAGTTGCTCATGTATGACTATGAGGCTGTGAATCCAGTCATTTCTTCAAGTGCAATTACAGCTTTGAAGCGTCACTTATGGTACTTGACAGGAAAGCGCAAATCTAACACTGATGATTAAAACCAGACTCCTCAAGAAGCACTGAACTTCTTAATGAATGTAATAGTGAGTGCTGAAAATAGCATTTTAGGATTGTAAAACTCTTTTACATAAGGCAGCTATTACTTGATACAGCAATCAAGACTGCAAACATAGCTGCCATTTACAAACAAAATATGCAAATGTTTTGGAAATGGTCAAAAATCTTTAAATTGATGCACTTAGCAGTATTGAGAATATGGCAGCTATAATTAGCCACACAAAGTATATGAAGCAAAATAGCTGCTATAGCTTATCATTAATGTTCTGATGGCCGGTGGCCCCATAGGACGAGGTCCGATTTCAATGAAATTTTGTGTGAGGTATTTATTTTAATAGTGGAACACATTTATACTATGGACAAAAATCAGGGTTAACATTTTAAAAATAGGGGGGCTATAGATGCACCCTAACATGTACTAGTATTTCATAACATCGATACAGTGTATTTCATATTCTCTTTTCTCAATGACTGAGCTGAACATCTAACCCATTTTTATCATTCTGATGGGATTCACACAGGTAAGACATGTATAGCAGTAACTGTCATGAAATGAAGGTTCTAATATAATGTAACTACAAGTAACCTGAACCATAAAACTATTCAATGCCAATGCATACATAAAAATGATTGGTTCCAATTATATAGATTGATACAGGTTGTAGCAAGTGCTGATTTCCATGTAGGTCAATGACAAAATTAAGGTGTTTGAGTACAATCTTAATTACCTGAGATCATGTCCGTCTTATCATCATCATTATGTAGGCCTACTCTTTTCTTCTCGACTTTTGGTTTCTTCTCAACTTTCGGTTTTTTTATTTTGCCATCGCCGTTCATAAGTGGTCTCACATACCTCAGTCGTGCCTCAAAGTAGCCACTTGCTGGCCTGTGTTTCTCGCCTTTGATATACCATGCCTCCTGTTTTTAGTAATTAAGCAATAAATTATATGTTATGAATATTTGTGAATAAAAATATACCAGATTTCATCAAGCTAGCTTGAAATACCATCACAGTTTCAGTAATTAGGGAAACAGGCACCAATCAATAGTATAATGGTTAACTTTGATTTGAAGGCCCATTAATATATATTTATTCATTGTGATGGCGCTGATCAGCAGCGGCCGGCTCGTCATCGTTGTGGCCTTTGTGACGTCTTTTAAACGTTTTATGTCAAATGATGCTATGTAGAAACTGGCTGATTAAGGCAAAAAGACTAAAACTTACATATCCTGTTATGCCCTCTGGATCCTTCAGGAATGGGAATTCCTCAACAAATTCCCTAGCCAGGGACTCTTTCACAGTAGCTGATGGACTGGAAAGAAAATGAAAGAAAAAGGGTGGGGGAGACAAGTATGAGTGTTGTACACATGCCTGACCAAAAAAGATTTAAAACACCCCCTAAACGAGTTCTTCTTTACTCAAAATTACACCCTAATTAAGTTTTAAGTGCACTCTTTTTCCAAATTTTACCCCCTTAAAAGTTTAAATTTCACCCACAGACGTACAAATTTTGTGGAATCCTGGTGAAAAGTACCCCCTTTTTCCTAAAAATCAGTCTTTTTGATACCCTAAACGTGTCACTCACAATCCAATAACTCTCCTAGTGCTGAAAAAAACACCCCTTTTCACTCACATTTTGGTCACACATGTGTATTGTGTACAACATCATACTTGACTCAGTTGACTGCCCCCCCAGGAAAAAATTACAGATAGTTTACAAGTACAATGTCCTGTTTACCATCCTGCACTTTCACTAGCGGTATTGTACATTAAAATGCATAGTATCTAAAGACAACCTAGGTCAAGGAAGTTTGAGCAAAATTTAAATAGCATTTTTAACAACTTACACGTATCAGTTTGCAGGGGGTGAGATTTTGACAGCCTTCCTCAAATCCATTTTAGATTTCGCAAAGGTACACATGCAAACAGCAGACATGATGCACTGACATCACTGACTGGTCTAGGTTAGGTAGTCCAAAGTTTAGGACTTCATCTCTTTTGTCATGTGTTTTACTACTACCACAGTTCCTGACCATACACATACAACCCAGATCACTTTCAATTTGAGAAAGTAATGGAATTTATCATGGTTTATTTGATCAGGATCTGTTGTATTGTACTTACTACAGACATAGATTCAAGTTCAGGTTTTGTGACAAAAGTGATGGAGTCCTATACGTCGGACTAGGTCTAAGTGGAAAAACTTTAAGAGGAAAATACTTACTAGTCACTAAACTTTTTCATCATGTGGCCTACTAGGGTGTGAACCACCATTCCACGTTCATGTTTGGTAGCCATTTGATTCTTCTCCATTGAAGTAACAATTTCACTGCCTCTCGGAGCTTCACACAGAATGCCTCTAATATCCTGAAATGAACAATAACAAAATACATTATTGAAAGATTTTTTTAAATATATTATATCACACACACACACAGTACACACCCCCCCCCCACACACATATATAATATATATATATACCACAATTCAGTACTTGCTGATTAAAGCTACATCTCTGTCCTGGTGGCGGACCAAATATCAAACTGTCGAGTGCTGGGAAAAAGTGCAGGTTGCATTTTGGTGTCTACTTACTGTTTTGATTGGAACTGCTCCTGAACTGCCCAATATTTAAAGAATAAAAAAGCTGTGTCTTTTATTCTCATTCTTGTTTAGTTAAAATGAACTTTGACCCATTATATACCATTATTAGAAATAAAACACAAACTCCCCTGTACCTAAAATGAGAAACTTGTTAACACTCTTGTGGGGCGTGCAGTAACGTAAGGGCGCATTTACAGTGAAGGGCATGTATACATTGTACATGCATTGCAAATGCACGGAAGTCACAGCGCTATTAGCACTCATCAGTGCGCAGGCTGCATTACTATATATTGGACTCCCTCGGATAGTTGAAAACCAATCAAATCACATAAAAACAAGCTAAACCACACCCACTGAAAAAGAATTCCATTTTATTTTGAGTGCATTTATGAATTAACACTTACGAACAATGATTTTTTCCGTTTCGCTGCTTTCGGCTTATTTTCTTCTTCGTCTTTTGGCTTACTTTCTTCTTCATCTTTCGGCTTACTTTCTTTTTCGGCTTTCGGCTTACTTTCTTCTTCGCCTTCACTGGAGATTACACTTTCTGTCTCTTCACTGGGGATCACACCTGCTATCTAAACACAATAACAAAGTTTAAAATTAATGGTTAAATACCTTGAAAACAAGCAGCTTGTTTGTAAGTTATACTTATAGTGGAATAGTGTTTGTGATAACTAGTGTCGTGTAGCAAAATGTGATTGCTCCTGAAATTGATCAACTTGCTACACACTTTTAATGTGTAGCATTTTTATGCCATAGACTATAGCACTAAAGATTGCAAATTCAACCGAAATCAAGTGATACAATCTGATTTGCTACGCAAATAGAAATTCTTAACAAAAACACTGTTCAGAAATATCAGCAAACTTGCATCTACAGTGTACATGGTGCAACACACATTTTTAAGCCTAACAACAAGCCTGATGGTACACAAGTACTTGCAAATTGTGCATGTTAAAGTTCATGTCACCGGAGACTTGCCATTTGGTCTAATACCATTTCGTCTATATCCATTTAATCTAAACCCATTACCGATTACCATTTGGTCTGATAACCATTTGGTCTAATAACCAATAAGTCTAAAACCATTTAGTCTAACAACCATATAGTCTAATACCCATTTGGTCTATAACCAATAAGTCTAATAGCCATTTGGTCTAATACCCATTTGGTCTACAAACCATTTGGTCTAACAAGCCATTTAGTCTACTGGTTATTAGACCAAACAATATTAGACTAAATGGACATTAGACTATATGATTATTAGACTAAATGGCGATTAGCGTTTCTGGTAATAGACCAATTGAATATAGACGAAACGGGAATTAGACCAAATGGCAATAGACCATGTCACTTACGCACCTTGCAAACTTGCAGAAACCGCCTCCTCATGATCCTACGCAAGTTGGAAACGAACGGAAATGTAGTCGTTGTGATCCGTTTCACAATAAGACTTTACTACATGTACTGGTCTGAAGTCTCCCAGCTCTTCTGCATTTTTCAGAATTATTCCAAGATCAGCAGTTGTTTTCACAGCATAACAGTGGAGATGATGGTTGAAACGTAATGTTTCCAATGGCCTAATTAACAAGTTAATAGTAGTCTCTGTCAAAACGATTTTTTCTACTTCTCCAAATTCAGGGTTTTCTTCATTCCATTTTGTAAGTACAAGTGAGGTTGGTCTTATCCTGTAGCCATTTACCTCCACTGCAGTAGCAACTACGATTTCTGAATCAAGAGCACACCCAAGCATTGTGAATTCCTCATCTGTCAATCTTGATGCTGGACACAATTCTTGACCGAAAACCTCGGTTCCTTTGACAGTAACATTTTGCTTCAGCAGAAAGCCATGGCTCTGGCCTATTTGATGTTTTTTTGCCACAGTTTTTGCAATGTTTATATAGTTGTTAGAGGTTCTTGCATAATTTTTCAGAGGTTTGTGCTTTGCCTCAAACCTGATAGATGAATATGTCGAGAGAGGACCTATCATTCGTATTGCTCGCGGATAGTGTATCATATGATGCTGTTTTGGTGTAAGAGGTTGGTCGGGGAATAATTGCTGAAATAGATCGTGGTGTTCTCCGATTCTGGCTTTGAGCATGAAGGTAGCCTCTCTACTGATGCTCGGTGCTATTATTAGTTTATATATGTCCAACAGGATTAATAACAATTCCCAAACATCACACTCCTCATCTTCATCTACCTTATCTCCAATCATCATAGGAAGATTCATGAACAAGCACTGCATTTGAGAAGCAGTCTGTCCGCTACTACCCTTAGGGTTTGCTAAAGATGATGCTGTAATAGGACTAGGCCGATTCTGCTTATCTACAAAACCGTAACTGAAAGCCGCAATCCTACTATTAAGTTCCAGTAATGTAAATCGCTCTTCGTCAATGAGCCAATTTATCACCAACTTAATTTCCATGGGAACTACACCCTCCAAAAAGTCGTGCATAGAATCATGCATGAAGTTCAATACTACATGATAGTAGCTCAGTTCATTTAAGATGCCATTTCTGGACACTCCAGTTTGTGACAGGTTAGCGATCTCAACATCTAATGCAAAATTATGCATAGTCCTTAGCAAGTCCTCTCTTTCCTCTACCTGTTCCTGGCAAATTTGTCTTGGAGCCCTGCACACACGGCATGGGTAGTTTGCTGTAAAACCACAAGCAAATCCAAGGAGCTGATGTAAACCAAGATTGTCGCCACATATTTGGAATAACTTCGGTTTAACAAGTCCTTGGAACTCACCAGGACTGTCGATATATACCCCATCATTATATAGCTTTTCCAAGTCATTTACGAGTACTTTGAGGATGTCATCAATTCCATATTTTGCTACCCGTGTTGTTTCTGCCAGTGCCACAAGCAAAATATTGTCAAGCCTGCTTTGTTTTTTCTGGGGAATATTGAGGAACTGGATGTAAAATGCAGCCAGTTTGTGTTTTCCTCTTCTAGAACCAAGTGGGTTGGCTGGCTCGAAGTCGTCACTGTAGACTAGTAGGGGAAATATTAGTTCATTTTCTTCATCAAAAAAATCTTTGTAAAACTGCCCATCTCTATATGATTCCAAAATATTGTCTTCCCCAACCTTTTGGTATGATAAAATAGACTCCATCATCCCTGGCTGCTCAAGATACACTTTTATCAATTTAGACAGTGGAATGTATTGAAATGTTACATCTTGTCTAACCTGAACCATTCTCCCAAACTTGTTTAACTTGGCTTTGTAAACATATCCTAACGTTTCAGGAACTGGTAGTACAAGTGCCCCCTTTTGGTCAGGTACTTATTCTGCTTATGTTCTGTGTTTAGGTCTTCAAATGGCTTCCCAATCAAAGCACAAGATTGGTTTGCTTCTTCAAATGATAGGTCATCAAGACTGCCATTAGTAAACTTGTCATGAAGGGTTGATACTTGTTTTTGCACATGATCAATGTGTTTATGAATCAAATCATGTACATGCTGGGTCATAACTTGCATGCCAGATGTTGACAGACCCCTCTTTTTCATGTGTGCAATAAAGGCCGCCAACTCAAATGTTAATTCATCTACATCAATTTCATCTGGCTCACTGTTTGATGCATCAGCTTCATCTGAATCATCATCATCAGTAGGTTCATCATGGATATCAACTTCATCTAAGTCATCTTCATTTTGAATATAATCAACTTCATTTTGAATTTGATTAGCAACATCAAGCTCAGTTTCTGGATGTTGAGCTAGCATGTGTCTTTTGTAAGGTCTGTATACACTATAAGATGAATGGCACAAAACACAAATAATTTTATCTGAAGTATCCATGCGAATGTTATGAATGTACCGATGGTGTTTAAAGAGGTTTGTTAATCCATCTAATCTTCTGTAACATTTGTAGCATGTGTATAAATTCAAACTCACAACTTCTTCCATGGGTGTCTCTTCGTCTCCATCACTTGCCAAGGCATCACGATAAACTTTGAAGCGCTCCATGAACCTTACAAAGACTCCCACTTTAGGAATAAGAACCTTTAAAGTGTCCTCTGACAGCAAGTTGAAACTGGTAAGACCGACTTCATTTTCTGGAAAAAATAAAATAAGTAAAGTGGAAGTCAGATTTCCATTAAAGTCTAACCATGTATGTTTGTACGTGACACCAGATTTCTCATAGCCTGATATGTATTGGGTTGCTCATAGTGAAAGTAGGTCTACTGCATGGCTACTCCCAAGCATGGAATAGTGTTCGAAACACAGGATTTTACATGCACAGATGTATGTAACATTTGCTCTGTGCATGAAAAATATTGTCTATGCATACAAAATGTCTTTGTGCATGCAGCTTTTATTTTTGATTTTGGTCACTATCCCTGGACTGGAGTTGCCCTACACTACAGTATAAAGTTCTACCAAACTGAAATCAGATCAAAGTTTAATTAGTTGCCATAATTAATTAATATTATTCTGTGTCAATTGTCCGGTACCGTACATAAAATCCACCATATGGAAGTTCAATATATTGTGCGATAGAACTATCGCCTAGTGAAGGATGAATTTCTTTTGAATACCGTACTGAAGATAAGGCCGTATAAAATTAATGTTTTGGTTCTCGTCCAGAGGATTTTCATGAATTGATGAGGGAGGGAGGTGTTTTTTGTTTGTTTTTTGTTTTTTCCAATGTAAAATTAGCATTGTCAGTAGTTTTCGGTCTTCTCCAACAGTGCTCGAGGAAACGATGAGGCCCTTTTTTTTTTTTTTCAAATGTGAGATTCTGAGGATAAACCCCTAGAGTACCACAAAAAGACTTGGAAGTGATGCTTGTTCTCTAATAAACTTATTTATATGTATGAAGATTTCATAAATCATTCCAAAGTCTAAAAAATTGAAAAATCTAAAAAAAAAAAAAAAAAAAAATCTGACAAATCCCAGAAATTGAGGAGGGAGGGGACAAGAACCAAAATATTAATTTTACACGGCCTAATGCAGAAATACTCTGCAGCATTTCAATGTATAGCAAACCAGGACATATTTGAAGAAAGCAACTTTCAAATTTTAGTGTATGCGTTTTGCAAATTTAACTACCTTGCATAACATGATAACAATTAAGGCATTTTGAACACCCTGTATGCTTCAGCATAAAGCGTGCATGAATATTTTAGGTACCACCCTGTATATTTTTAACTCTTGTTGACTTGTAAAACTCTTTACATTGAACTGATCTTATTATTGTGTGGAAAACACACCTACACCCCACACACAGTGTTGTACAATTGGCATGCCTTATTATTCATCAGACCTTGAAATTTGGAACACCCTATATGATGATTAGATACTCGACAGTGGTGTCACAGTGGTCATTTTGTTTGCGTTTTCCATATTTAAACATTCATCTGGATAAATATATACCAAATAATACTAGTTTTATCCAAAACTTTCTTCAAAGGGAAATTTTCTAAAAATCAAATGATTCAAAATAAGATTTTTGTTGCACCCTGTATAGCAAGATGGCCTGCATAAATGTACTGCAAACTGTATATATTCTGAGAGGCCATGTCTTGTACTTCTCAAATATGTAGTTCATTTTTCTAAATAACATACTATGTAGATTTTATGGGGTGTTTCATGATTGTTACTTTATATGTATTTTTCATTTGGAACACCCTGTATATATTTTTGCACACCCTGTATATCAGTTGATTCTTTGCACATTTGTAATCCTGACAATGTATGCTTTCTAAAATTGTATAATCTTGCATGCATCAAATTAAAACTTTTCAAGATACAGTCAGTTATATGAAACAGGAAGAGATTTTTTAATTTAGGCGGCTTCGTCTCAGAAACCCGTGGGCATAGCTTTGTGAAATCACTTTTGCCGCATAGCTCTATGCGATGAGGCCAGTTTTCAGCCTTTTTTTTTTTTTTAGTTGTCAAAAAAAATTTTCACGGCAGTGCAATTAGAAAATAAATCTGAAATATCCTTATATTCGTAACATCACGGTACAAATTAGAAAATAAAAATCCTTATTCGTACTGTTACGCCGGTATGAATTAGAAAGTAAAAATCCTTAGGCCTATTCGTACCGTCACAGTATGAATAAGAAAATAAATATCCTTATTTGTACCGTCACAGTATGAATTAGAAAATAAAAATCCTTAATCGTACTGTCACGGTAGAAATTAGAAAGTAAAAATCCTTATTTGTACAGTCACGGTATGAATTAGTAAATTAGAAAGTAAAAATTCTTATTCGTACCGTCACAAAGCGAATAGCCTCAGCCTTTCATCAAACTCTTAAGCTAGGCACCGGAGTTTTGCGCGATTTAAAACAGCAAAATGCGCTGGCCACTTTTCAAAATGCGCGAAAATGCGCCAAAAAATAGGTCAAAATGCGCTAAAATGCGTGATCCCCTGTTATCAATGCAAAACACGAAAAAACATAGGTAAAACATGGCATGTCAATCAATTACGACCGACTTCCGGTTCATTTCCAGTTTCTGGAAAAAATAAAAAATAAAGATGGCGACCATCACAAATCGTCAATCGAAATGTCGAAAGCAAGGGTAGCATTTCCGCGACACATTATGCTTGGTTTAATGATCGTTATTTGTATTTTGATGTACCGTACATAAGTGAAGTTAGAACCAATATTGCGTGAATTTTCTTGTAAATGCTGCCGATTTGGGGCATAAAATCGTAAGTTTTAACTTTAAGCTTATCGATGGGTCAAAATCGTGAACATTCTCGATGGAACCCAAAATGCGCTTTGGACACCCAAATGCGCGAAAATGTGCGCTTTTGCGCGAACCGCGCAAAACTCCGGTGCCTATCTTAAGCATTGGTTTTAAAGGAAATGTCAAAAATGGCTGACCAGCGGCGGTGCTATTGTTGCCAGAAATAATTCATGAACAAGAAGAAGTGTACAGCAGCGAAATCGTGAGCGTTCTGCGTGCATTAATATCGTTATCGCGTTGTGCGATTGGTTAATGTTGCGCGTAGTATGTGCGTATTTTACCGCATAATACGCTTGACACACGATCAAATGTACATGCCTTGTCCAAGTTTTTATTGAAGCAACAATAGGCTAGGCTGTGTGTGTGTGATGATGTTAGGTTAGGCAGCCTTACTACTACTACTAACTACTGGTTAGCCTAGCCCCCCCCCCCCTGGGTTCCTGAACTAGGAGTACCGGTACATTAACCATTTGTTACATTCTTACCATTCACCCATCCATAAATATAGCGCAGGGTAAACTGAGTAAATAACATGAATAATAAGCTTAAATAATGATGTACAGTGTTGTAATGTAATACGTACACTGTATACATTGTAATACATACACGTACACACACACACCCTATGCATGGCCGTATACATGACTGCTCCGCATGTCCGTGGCTAGCCGTAACGGAATTTTCGACGTACATATTTCTTGATCGATATACAGTTAGTGAAAATTGAATTGCTAAACTTATTCTATGCTTTAATAACTTCCACTTTCTCACAAAAATAATGATAAGACTTACCTCGAAACGTTTCAATCAGGTTTCCAAATTTCCAACTCCCCAGCAACTTACACACCGCTTCGTCTGCCATGATGAAAAGAACGTACAAATTTTTTTTTTGCAGCGCGAACACATTCTTTTCCACAGACGTTATCGTCGTAATAAGAAGGTACGACGAAAGAATTAAAGCCTGCGAAGGAGGCAAGCGCGAACATTGACACGTGACATTGACGTCACCGTTATTAAGCAACCTTGTTTAAATGGATTTTACATAGCTTTTAATTATAATCTTTACATTTTGGACAGCTCATGTTTAAACAAATGGAATAATTTTTAAACAACCTTGTTCAACTCTTGCACAACCGTTCGAGCAACTGCTATTAAACAGCGATCTTTTCAACAGCGTTTTAACTGTGTATTCAGAAAGCAGACGTGGAAATCCAGACATTTCTTTGATTGAAAAGTTACTCCTCTGAGAGGGGATGTGCACTTATTTTCTGGAATAGTCCAATACAATGATGCGTTCCGATTGAAAATCGTTAAAATTGCAACTTTTGATTTTGGGGTTTGAGGGTTTGGGTTTGGACCCAGCAAACACAAAAACGTTATCAAAAATATTTTCTAATGTTATGAAAAGGTTTTAATCCAAAATTATGAAATGAGAAAGCAAAGTCCAATTAAGAAAATGTATATTTCAGAATAATCCAAAATTATCAGGTTGTTGAACAGCAAGGATGATTATAACGAGTTTCTTTTCGCCAGCCCATTCGGGGCTGGTATCTGTTTCATAGATCGGGTTTATATGCTCAAGAGATAACTTCATTAGTATTGGTATGAATTATTTTATTTTACTTTTTGTGGTGGAATTTTTTAAAATTATTGTTATTCGATTTGTAAAGAAAAGCAAGTATGTTTTGCCCTTTCAACGAACGAAAACGAGTGAGTATTGCCAAAGTTATGTTTGAATTAATTATGACTTTAAAAGTTATAGGTTAGGCCTACATATAACAATAACTTATTCTACAGCATATCAACATGGTTTACAAAAAAATATATCACCAATGAGGTCATATCAGTGGCATTTTCATGGTCATGATGTGTTGACCACTGAGCATGATCATGATATTATAGCATGATGTTTGGTTGCCTGTTAGTGCATAATTGATGTTGATAACAGATCTAACCCGCAGATCTAATATGCTGTAGAATCAAAATCTTCATTATATGGACCATATTGAAGTTAGAGTAATTATCTGTCCTATCCTGTATCGTTTTATAGATAAAAATGACTCAAAACGTTATTGATGAAATCATTGCTATCTTAAACATCAGTTTTGTCTTTTCAACGGGAAAAATCGGATGGAAAATAAAGTTTTTTAGGGCCAGCTATAATATGGGCATAATTTATATGTGTAGGCCTTTAGTATTGAACAATGTATCCCATGTTTTGACATGCACTTATAGAAAATAAATAAATTATTGTCTTACTCTATTAATTATCAATACTGTTAATGACACGTAACTAAGTAAAGTGAAGCCACTTTCTATCTTTTTTATTTGATTCATCAAATTACATTCAACAAAACGATTGAAGACTGAGAAAACACACACTGCAGACTACTATATAATGGAGTAGTAGGTAAGATGCCTACATAAGTCTGTATTTGAGACCTTTCTCAGTTTTTGAGGCCTTTCTCAGTTTTGAGACCTTTCCCTGTTTTTGAGACCCTTCTGTTTTTGAGACCTTTCTCTGTTTTTGAGACCTTTCTCTGTTTTTGAGACCTTTCTCAGTTTTTGAGACTTTTCTCAGTTTTTGAGACCTTTCTATGTTTTTGAGACCTCTCTCTGTTTTTGAGTCCTTTCTTTGTTTATGAGACCTTTCTCTGTTTTTGAGACCTTTCTCTCTTTTTGAGACCTTTTCTCTGTATTTGAGACCTTATTATACTATTGAGACCTTGTTGTGTGTTTATTATTGAGACCTTTTTGTGTTTATGAGACCTTATTGTACTTTTGAGACCCTTGTGTGGTTTTGAGACCCTTTTGGCCCTCATGGCAGCCCATAGATCAGTCCTTTATAATGTGCTTGCCACTATCTAGGGCCTACTTATAGTAAACTATACATTGCGAATTAATATAAAATTATTTTAAAATAAAATGTGCATGTAAGGTGAGTTTATAACAACTGCAGTGTATTTCTTAGCATGGGTAATAAGCAGAAAAGACAGAAAGACAGAATAATTTGGAGTAATGAATTGAAGAGTTGACAGGGGTTATAAGAGTTACCGTAATGTTTTTTGCTGTTTCAGTGTGCATTGTTCTCATCATTGATGGTTTGGTGTACTGTCATGTAACATGGATGTAAGCGCAGTGGCATAGCCAGGATTTTGGAACCGAGGGAGCACAACTTATAAATGTACCGACGAAAATATTTTTTGCAGACGGAAATTGTGATTTGTTGACCCAAAAAATTTTTTAGCATGGTTTGAAAAAGTGAAGAGCAAAAAAAAAAAAGGATTATAGGCGGTACCAACATAAAAACACAAAATTTCAATTTCATTCACAATTTTCTTTTATCATTCTTCCCATTTTTTCTGTCACCCTGGGTAAGAAATAACCCAATTTTTGTTATCACCAACGACCTTAGACTATGCCATAGTCGATTTTTGATAAATAAAAATGTTATTAATCATGATGAACGCATTCAGTGGAACTCGAAATTATACTGATATTTAGTAGGCCTACATCAAAATACTAGTATAAAATGGTTATGAAAAAGTTTAGGCTATATAATTATATTTGTGACAGTAAAAGTAAAGTATAGGCCCTACGTAGGCTTATATTATTGAATGCAACATACCGGTATCATAATGGCATAATTATAACTGTGATTATAATGACACTTCAATACTGAACAATTCTAATTTTAGAATCTGCCAGTTTATTAACTTGGGAAGCTAACAAACAGAGGGCGTACGGTGACTGAAAAGATCAGTTGTGAAAATCTATCAATTGTGCACTCATTAATTAAATCAGAGTTTTAAGCTTAAATGTAATAGCCAGAGTAGTGCACAATTGGCAAGTGGACTACGGAGAAGTCTACAACGACCTCCGTCTACCACCGGCCCCTGCCCCCCCACTGCCCAGCAAACACAAAACGTTTTCGACATCATTCGCAAAAGGTTATAAAAGGTTGTCAGAAAATGTTTAAATGTCGGGTTATATAAAGGGTATATTAAGGGTATAAAACGTTTTCATAACATTAAAAATCATTTTTTAATAATCTACTGCTCAGCAAACAAAAATGTTTTACAGAAAACGTTTAAATGTCGGGTTATATAAAGGGTATAAAAACGTTTTAAAAACATTTTTGAAAACTTGATACAAAACATTCTAAACAGAATGTTATTTTGGGGTTGAAAATATATCGGAGAAAAATGCTTGCCCAAAATATTTGCAATAACGTATTAAAAACGTTTTCATGACCTTTATATAACCCGACATTTAAATGTTATTAAAACGTTTTGAAAAACACATTTTAAGAACATTTCTCTGTTTGCTGGGTGCAAATATTTTAACATAATGTTATTTAAGTGTTGACAAAATATTTGGCAAAAAATGTTTGCAAAAATAGTTTACAATAACATTTATTGTGCCTGGTGTAGACTAGTGCACATACGCAGAATTCCATTAGACATAGAGTAATGGACAGAATTTCAGAGAATAGCCTATTTACTATAGCTTTTAAAGTTGAAGTCCGTCATTTATAATAACTATTGACGTATTGAGAGATGAATTAAAGACAAAACTATCCGTGACACACACCGACATCGCCTGGTTAATAATTACATTAGACAGCAGAGACACTGAAATAAATACCCGGGATCGACACACGTGAATATGCTATGTACGATTTGATATTCAGACGATAAATCTTTGGATACCGGGATCATGATAGAAAATGATGAATATCTCCCGTAATTGATTTAGTCTAAAGAAGCCAGATTTTGTTCCTTGGACTTGAATATATGTGTTCAACGGATATGATAGTCGTTAGCTTGCGTCTTGAGAAAGAACCACTGCGTCTTGAACTCAAAAACTAACAAAAATATTTTGATTTTATATGTGCCGAACTATAGTGCAGCGTAGGCTAGCTGCACTCACTCGTGCAAGCAGTCTAAAAGCATATGACCATTGACCTCATAATGGCGTATACATGATCACTCACACACAGAGAGGTCAATTACCAGGCTATTGTCAGTAGCCTTAGTCGGATGTCCCTCGGCTCATTATGCATCTCAAAGGTCAGAACAAAATGGCCATGCGTGGCTGTGGATTCAACCTATAGCGATTTCTGCCATGAAGATATCGGGGCGATGACACTGTGCCACAGATAAAAGTTTCTATGAAAATCAAACATGGACGCAATGTAATGTCTATCCAGTTATTTTACTTCAGTAAGGCCACGATTTCTCCGTGTTACAAAATTTAAAAAACGTGTTACAAATTGTACGATTTCCGTGATTTTCCGTTTTCCACTATAAAGCACTGAAAAGTGAAAACAAAGTGTGTTTTGTCTTACATGTACCTTTTTACTGTATAGTCTCCCCTCAACATCACCATTAAAATTGAACGTCATCAATGGTTGATTACTGCTAAATAACCACTTTTCTTTGTTTTATTTTGCAGATCAACCGAAAATGTAGATATTTTACACGGTTTTTCAATATTGTGGCATTTTCAAATTTCCGTCAGCAAACCCCGAATTCTGTGATTTTTTCCGTATCACGGAGGAATCGTGGCTTTACTTTAAGGGTAGACGAGGTTTGATTTTCTAAATCAATATATTGGGGAAAAGTTCATTCTACAAATAATAAACTTTGAACACTTGTTTGATTTATTGTTGTTAATGAGTTTTGTACGTTTTACAAAAGTGTTGTTGTTTCAACCCTCTTTACAACATAACTCAAGAACCACACACTATGGACCACAAGAGCCTCATCCCAATGTCATAGTCCAATAACCTCAATTACATAATCATAGTGCAAAATTTGACCTCAACATGCTCAAGTTGCAGAGTATGAGGTTTTGTACCCAAATCTTCAAAGGTCATTCAATGAATTTACAAATGTACTGGGGTTTAAGAATGTTCCCTGTTAGATGAGCATGTTCTGGATCCTAGCATGGATTTTAAATCCTAGTGACATGACCTATACATAAGTAGGATGTGATATTTAAATTCTTCTACACACTCGCTATGAAATGATCAATGAAATTTTTGCCAAAGCTCAATACCATTCGCAAGATGCTGAACTACCAAATCGCAACAGTTTAAAATAGTTGCTAACCTTAATATCGCATATGCACAATGAACTCAAATTGTTGACATAATTTGAAATTGATCGACAGAAAGCTCGCACGCCAACTCCATTCAAATATATAAACATGATATACAAACTCTGTTTTCAATTTGAACAAATAATACAATTTTCCTAGCCAAACACCTTTATTTATCCTCAAATGAAAGCCATGTGTTGCAGTGCCCGTGAGGAAGAATTGAAATAGTTTCCTCATAGTTAAACAATATTTTGACATTATTTTGACATTTGTAGTCTTATTCATAGCATACTTGTACATTTCCGAACTACATTTGGATTTGTTCAGTGCAGAATAGTTTACATACTAGCACAGATAAATATGAAATACGGGCGGAGGTTCACTTGCCTGTTTGTTTTCTAAATTTATACATTATTATCAAGTGATATAGCATGATTTTGGTGGTATCTAAAAATAATGTTTGTTGCCCATGCTAATATCGTGTGGAGCTTGAATTGATTCCCAGTGCTACTGTTTTCACTATTCATGTGGAATGACAAGGAATTGTTGTAAGGGGAGGTTTGGACCCCGGATCATCAGGGGAAGATCAGAGGATGATTTAAGGAAGCCCCATCATGCACTGTAAAAGTGCTACCACTAGAGTTTCAACTGCCACTTTACTTTTCAAATCCCATTGAACTCTGTGCAAAAGATGTTGTTTTCGAAATGCCCGAGTGTCATTATTACTTGGTCGATTTCAGATCTAAAGTGATGTATGCATGAAGGTTAATTCACACCTTCTGTAGATAAAATAAAATGTGAAATCGACCAACTTTTGAAGGTGTTTTTATTGTAAATATATCTGTCCAAATTCAAATTTAACCATGCACGTGTGTATGCAGTGGGCGGGCAGTGGTGTCATGTTCACTCACACAGCTGTGCGAACCGCAAGACTTGCTGGGAAGTGCTTAAATCATCCTCTGGGGGAAGATATTTTGAGCTATTTTGACAGGCCAAAAAGAGTAACTTTTTCAATAGTAACTCATGCTTAAATATGCCAAAATCGGGCGGGTTGATTTTGAAACGGAAGAAGGACATCGAAGATTGTGGACAATACGGAGTATCCCTTAGGAGCGCCGAATAGACCAATTCAGCATCGATTCTACGCCCCTCCTAGCGATAAAAGTCAAAATTTTCGCGCGCTTTCCACGCATTTCATTGAGCACAATATCATTTGAAAGATCAATTTAAGACCGATAGGCATATCCAACTACATTATAACCAAAATTAATGAGTGATGCCCTATTTGTGCAAATTTTCGCGCGCTCCGCACACACTTGTTTCAAGAATTGAGAAGGGGCGCCATTATATATCCTTAGCCCTGGGCGCCAGAACACCTAGTTACGCCACTGCAAGTTTCAACTAAATGCATCTAGTACGCGCGTCTAGAACATATTTTGTCATTAAATGAAAAAGGTTATCATAACGACATAATCAATATTGAACAGGTCCCTTAAAAGTGTACATTAGGGTGATTCACAAAAATGAAATTGTTATTTTTCAACGGGCCACCCCCTCATTTTGTTCATTTTGGTAATAAAGTTATACCTGCAAAATATGAAAAAAAGTTTAGGGGGTGCTACCGGTCAATGAACTTTTGTACACAAAGTCAATGGGATTTTTTGTCAAAAATTTCAAACGCTTATTTCAGGGCCTAAAAAGTCTACCAGGCTTGCAAAACTGAAGTAAATGTTCAATGATATACCTAACTTTGTGAAAACATGGGTTTTTACCAAATTAAAGTTCATAGTTGACTGTAATAATAAAAAATGTTTCAAAAGTGACAGAGGGAGTGTAGCTCAAGAAAAGAATACCCTGGGATATCCCCTGAATCCCACCAGGCACCCCAAATTTATACCTTATTGAACTGAACTGTTGATAAAAAAAAAAAAGATTAAAATTCTTCACATATTAGTTTACCCCAATGGTGATACCAGCTTTTGAAATCTTATGTAATAGTAACTATCAAAATCCATACATCTGTATCAGGGGTGGTCATTATGGCCATACCTGATGAAGATTTGTATTGTTTGAATTGAATGACCACAGGAAGGATTAGATTCACCATGGTTGAAAAGAAATGTATATAAATTGGGGTCACAACATTGGATAGTGGCCAGTTCAAAACTACACCTTGTGCAAGGTACTTGTGACAAGAGCTAGAGTGGCTAAGACACATTTACTACTGGATTACACATTAAACATTACACTACACTTACATAAAATTACAAACCTACACACATTCAACACTTGAATAACATAATTTACAGTTACAAACCTACATACATTTAAAAAAAAAGAAAGAACTAGAGCCCCATAAACACAACTTTATATTAGCCAAGTACCATAATATTTTGGCTGTTCCAGCAACTGCCTTGCCCCAAATGTAACAGTTTTCACAAAATGCAATTTTCTGGAAAGCGGGTTAACATTTTTACAATTTTCTTTAGCATTTATTTTAAGGACATTACTCACACTATGATCAAATATTTTTGGCACAATCAGGGAAAATTAACATGGCTTTTTTGTGTTGTAAAGAAAATGGCTCATAAATCCCATTGACTTTGTGTACAAAAGTTCATTGACCGGTAGCACCCCTAAACTTTTTTGAATTTTTTCATATTTTGCAGGTATGATTTTATTATCAAAATGAACAAAATGAGGGGGTGTCCCGTTGAAAATACCAATTTCATTTTTTGTGAATCACCCTAGTGTACATGTATAGGCCTATACAACAAAACAGTGACTTATCCAGCAGTGAATGATCAGGAGGTAGCATAACTCAGAGGATGATTTAAGCACTACCCATCAGCTCTCCACTGGGGTCAACTTGCGGTTAGCACAGCTGTGTGAGTAAACATGACAATTTGGACTGACATAATTAGAGTCAAGCGGTAGCATGACCAGCAAGTATTAAAAAATAACGACTGATAAAGAAGAATAAACAGATGCACCGCGGACTATATTTACACGATTAGAGTCAAGCGGTAGCATGACCAGCAAGTTTTAAAAAAAAACGACTGATAAAAAAGAATAAACAGATGCACCGCGGACTATATTTACACGAAACAAAACGCTATTGTTCTGTGATATTTTTCGCTGGGTACAAAATATATCTAAAACCATGCTAAATCTTATTTACTGTCCAAAGTGTAATATTTTAATAACTCATTAATTCAAAAAGTTACACATATCTTACAGTCAATCCGATTGTTTGATAATAAACAAACATTCTTCTATTATTTCACGCGGTATTTCATAGCCAAAATTAGTGTAAAATCATAGCTAATCATACTGATATCCAGAATCTTTCGTCACTGCTACAGCCATACATGGCTGTCACTGTCGCACTACCCCGGGGGCGCACTACTTTTGGAGATTCACTTTCAAAATATACCCTAGCATTTTCCTGGATACCCTACATACAAATTCTGGATCCCATTCGCCGAAAAATCAAGTTTTTCACAATTCTTTTATTCTTTCCGGACCACAGCATACATTCATATTAATAAATACTCCACTTTCACCCGTCGTTATATCGGGACGTCCCCGTGGCGAAGTGGTTAAGGCCATGGACTTCTAATCCACTTATGAAGTTTTGCCCGAGTTCGAAACTTTCCACCACCTTTTTTTTAAATGTTTTATTAACCAATATATTGTCATAAATCAAGAATAACACCATTTCGAACATCCATTGCTATTGTGATTATTATATTTTTTTCATCAAACAAACATGTTTGATTTTTTATTCACATTTAGGCCTAGGGCCTACTTTCACCATCCAGATGCTTTCACCATGCCTGACTATCATGATATCTTCGTCATTTAAAACACATTTATCAGTGGCTCTGTTCACAGCTCAGACTGAAATTATATTTGGAATAAATATTATAAATTGTCACAAATTAAAGGAGTGTTTCGTGATCGTAGCATCCTCTTTTTATGACATTTTTCAGTACATATCCACGAAAAAAGCCTGTTCCCAAAATTTCAGTTGATTCCGATTTTGCGTTCGCCAGTTATGCATGATTATGTGTATTACACTGCTCCATAGACAATGCGTTGTAATTTCGTTCTGGTGCACCAGAACGAAATTCAAATTTCACGATATCTTTGCAAAACGAATTAATCTGCAAGAAATATTTTGTACATAAACATTATGTAGCCAGAGGTTTTCAGTGATATAAAAATCTCAACTTTTTTTGAGAAAAGTGGGGGGATGAGGCTGTGGATCACGAAATGCCCCTTTAAAATCACAAACAGCGAAAGATCGCCAACAACTGCCGCTGAATATTGTTATCCAACTAGATTTTCCCACAGGGCTATAAAGAACCACAAACCGCGAAATTTGGATAAAGAATCACACACCACGAAATATGGATACCCAACAAGCTTAAACTATAACCTAGCTCCCGAAAGAGGGCAGGGCTTGATAAGGGAAATTAAAATCACAAACCGCGAAAGATCGCCGACAACCGCCGCTTAATAGGGATATCCAACTAGATTGCCCCGCAGGGCTACAAAGAACCACAAACCGCGCAATATGGATATCCAACCAAATTTCCAACAGGCCTATCGATTTAAAGAACCACAAACCGCGAAATATGGATATCCAACAAATTAAGACCACAAACCGCGAAAGATCAACAACAACTGCCGCTCAATATTGATATCCAACTAGATTGCCCGCAGGGCTATAAAGAACCACAAACCGCGGAATTTCGATATGCAACTATTGCCCCACAGGGCTTCAAAGAACCACAAGCCACGAAATATGGATATCCAACAAGCCAGATTATAAAGAACCACAAACCGCGAAATATGGATATCCAACAAATTAAGACCACAAACCGCGAAAGATCAACAACAACTGCAGCTCAATATTGATATCCAACTAGATTGCCCCGCAGGGCTATAAAGAACCACAAACATTAAAACACGATTATATTGCCTACTCGGGGCATTTAGACGCTTCCGTAGTATAGGCTTAAATATAATGCGCATTTACCAGTTCCGACTTGAAGTAGGCCTAAATCGGACTTACTCTCTGTGTCTCTCTGGCATTGTCAACATTGGGTGTGTCTTGTTTATATTTACATTTTCTTTACATATTTACGTTGCCTTGAATAATTAAAATATATTAAAATGTATATTGATCATTGTGTACGCCTCTTAAAATTACAGTCACGTGTGACAAGCAAGTTTTAAAATAAACGACTGATAAAGTTTTGTTTAATTATTTATTGTCATGAATCCAGAATTGCAACTTCAAACATCTATTTTTCGTTTTATTTGTTTTATGGAGCACATCCTAACCTGATGACTTTCCAAGCTTGGAGCTGCTTGGCTACATTCATAAAAAGAAAAGAAATCTACCAAAAAACGTTGACAACGTAAAGAAATCAGCAAGTTTAAAAAACCCACCTCGGCTCACTTTTTGAAACTTGGTCCCATTTTAAACACCAACAGCAAATCAGTGTTTTTATTTTATTTCAACAACAAGATTACAAGCCTACGTGTTATTTGTTTAATTCAATCATTAATCATGATTATTATAAAACAAAACACAATAGGATATTGGCTTACCGTGCAAGAACAAGATAATAACCTTTCAGGTCGTTCCAGAAAGCTTACAAATTAATATCGCATCGGCACATTAAAGATACATAACACTTCTGGAAATGTTTTAAATTTATATAAATATGATAAAGTTTAAATCAGTACCTTTTACAAATGGGACCAAGTTTCAAAAAGTGAGCCGAGGTGGGTTTTTTAAACTTGCTGATTTCTTTACGTTGTCAACGTTTTTTGGTAGATTTACAATAACACATTCAAAATGTTGGTCGATTTTATGTTATCTACTGCGAATCATCCTTTATGCATGATACATCACTTTTAATCTGAAATCGACCAAGTAATAATGACACACACGCAATTCTAAAACAACATCTTTTGCACAGAATTCAATGGGATTTGAAAAGTAAAGTGGCAGTTGAAACTCTCGTGATAACAATTTTACAGTGCATGATGGGGCTTCCTTAAATCATCCTCTGAGCATAACCTATCGATACTTGCACTCAACTATTGAGATAAGTATAAGCTGTTATACAAGAGGAATGTTTCACTCATGAACCACAAGACCTATGGATCATTGGCGTAACTGGGGGAGGGAGTAGGGGCAACGTGGCCCGGGCGCCACTCTGGCACTCTTAGGGGGGGCCAAATTGACCAATTCAGTATCGATTCTGCGCCCTCCAAGCGATGAAGGTCAAAATATTCGCGCGCTTGTAACCAAAATTAATTAGGTAGGCCTTAATTTCTTGCCCCGGGCGCTAGCAACACCAGTTATGCCCCCGGTTACGCCACTGCTATGGATTTAGGGATTCAATCATGTTTCACCGTTGTTCATCACCGTTTAACAACGATGCGGCCGCGTCGTCTGCGTGGTTTATTTCGCGAGGGCAGCTTTAGCTGCCCGAGCGAAGTAAACCACGCAGACGCGCCGGACGCGAGTTGTTAAACGGTGATGAACAACGGTGAAACATGATTGAATCCCTTTCAACAACGAAAAGAAGCTAAAGATCGTATAATTCACGATTATTTCACGGGGAAATGTCAGTTAATCATTGTCACTGAGCCTTACAAAAACTTCGATGATTTCTCTGTGAATATCATCAATAAAACTACAGAATAAAACGGCAAAATTTAGCCGCTATCTGAAAATACTGAATTCAACTTGTAAGCTTGCATACGCAAAAAGGTTCCAGGCATGACGAATTTTACGCGATCTCGCGTAACGCGTAGTCTCGCTCGCGTTCGCGTATACGCTACAGTAAAAGTGTGGATTCATCACGAATTAACAACGGTTGGCTCCTGTACAAAGGTATAGGAGGAGTTGTTGAAATATAAATTATTGTCTTTCTTACCCCGGGCTAGTCGACATTCGTGTCAACCAGTGGCGTAGCCAGGGGGGAGGGGCCGGTGCCCCCCGCTCGTCATGGTCGTCGCTTCATAAGGCCGTCGGTAGACTGAAGGCGTTGGTGAAAAAAATGGGTTAACAATAGATTATTTTATACCAAGGGTGACAGAAAAAAGGGGAGAAAAAAAAAAAAAAAATGATGAAAAATTGTGAATTATACATAATATATTTCGTGTTTTTATGTTGTTAAAGAAAAAAAATCCTTTTTTGTTTTTCTTTTTTTTTCATTTTTTTTTTTTTTTTTTTTGCTCTTCACTTTTTCAAACCATGCAACACATTTCGGGTCAACAAATCACAACATTCGTCGGCAAGAAATATTTCCGTCGGTACATTTACGAGTTGTACCCCTCCGGTTCCAAAATCCTGGCTACGCCACTGGTTTCAACACTGATGTGGTTCCTGGTATTCATGCAGAAAGCGAAATTTCGAACTATAATGATGATGATGGCGCTATTTGACATCAAGGTAGAACGTAAATCGAATTAAGTCGTAATCAACTAATGTCGCAATACAGATGTGTGATATCTCATGGCACACCACTCCACGCCATACATAAATTCTGCCAGTCACATTTCCCCAATATGAAATTTTTTTAAAGTAAAATTTCAATTTTAATTTTACTTCATTAAAGTTTGGCGGAGGCGGGGTTCGAACTCACGGCGGCGGCGGACTGCTTTGGATACACTATGAACCCAGCGCCTTAGACCACTCGGCCATTTGTCTTCTTGGAATTCATTTGAAACTTATTTGAAGGTATAATCGCAACTTCAACATAGGCCTACCACGTGACAAGCAAAGGCAGAAAACGTACCATATTTTGGAATTTTATTTGCCTAAAACATTTATGTGTATTATTAGCGCTCAATTAAGTTAACTGCGTGTTTTATACAAAAAAAATCCAATAATAAACAGTGATAACTGGGCGTCTGTATGGACAATACATTATATCGATTTTGACACGTGCTTGTGTCTCAGTACATTTCCATGGTCAGTAAAATACTATAGAGGAAAACCTACCATTTTCTTGTATCACGTTCGATGTTTTTATCAATTACATAAAAATTCCATTTTAGACCCCAAATGTTTTTTCAGGAAATAAAAGATTAGATTACCATAAAAACGAAACAGTAATCTTTTGCCGGGTCTAATGTAATATTCACATAGGATTTTCAACGTTTTTTCTATCCTTATTTTTGCTAAAGAAAAATAATATTTTGGCGTATATAAAATTGAAATAAAATTCTCTGCTTCTTAAACGACATCAAATGTGCCACAATTGGGTATCACGAATCGTTATATATGATGTGCAGTTAATATTCATATTTTCTTTTATGCAGAGGATGCTTCAGTTTTGACAGGAAAAATATTTTCTTGAAAACCCTCTCACTCGGTTATTTTAAAAGGTAACCACGCTTCCCTAGAATGTGCAATAAATTAGCATTAAAATTTTTCTTATTCTAACAGCAAGCGTTTCTAGAATGTATTTTGGCGAAATGTGGTGTGATCTCATGGGTAGATCCAGTGGCGGCACCAGGATTTTTTTTCGAGGGGGGGGGGGGATTCATTGGGAGAGGGGAGGGGCAAAGTGAATTTCAGTGAATTACTTTCGTATTGCATTTATACAGCACCTTTCTCCAAATCTTAGAGGACTCAAAGCACTGTAATTTCGCTGCAATGGTGAATCATCACAATCAGGTCGCATCAACTAGGCCAGTTGTGGCCGAACGGCGCACACCTATCCGCATTTAGATTGTAACATCCACCAATTATCTGTGCAGCTCCCCAATTTCCATTGGGTGAAGGAAGTTTTTGATAACCAAACAACTAATCACCGATTTTTGCGATACAGGAGGAAACCGGAGATCCCGGAGAAAACCTGCAAGAGCGAGCATGATATCGGGATAAACCAAGTGCACATGAGTCCTTGGGCCGCGCCGGGTGTTGAACCCGGGACCTCAATGATGCAAAGCGAGGGAACTACTGCTGCCCTAACTCGCCCTCCCATCATCCTTGCCATCAATGCTCTATAAAATGCAAAATAGGCACAAAATTGGGCAGGGGTGTAGTACCCCCTTAATACCAGAATGGCGCATAACTTTCTTTTGTCACCGAATCGACCGAATTTCCCCCAAATGTGTCAATGTGATTCCCACGACTGTCTGGTCTGTACAAAGCAATCTAGGACATATTGAATTGATATAACGTTGTCCTTTAAAGTAATAAATAGGAATGTCGAAAATAGTGTTATAAAATGATGTTACAAAACAACGGAAACTGAATACTATAGGCCTATATCTGGTATATCGTGTACTAGTATACTAGTATATAGGCCAAGTAATATAGGTCAGTGACGCATTATACGTTCCATATTTTTAAGCCGGTAACATTTCTAAGTGATGTATTCTGCGCTTACATGATGGTATTAAAAAAAAGATATTATGCAAAGTTCAAAAATAATATAAAATAACTTAAGCAAATGTAAAGGAAAATGTCCTTTCTCCTGGGACTAAATTCCACTTAACAGACCTTGTCTAACTTTAGACCCGGTCTAACTCGTTTGTGCATACAGACCTAAGAGTCGTTAGTGATGAGATCAAAATTCAACCGCCGGTTCCAGGCGGTTCTGTCCGGTTGGAGCCGGTTAACCGCTGGTAACGGCCAGTCGAGTTTTGATTTCATCCCTTAATATGAACTCTAATCCCTGTTCTAATTCTAATCCGAACACACAAACACTATACTTGCTATAACCTAATAAACATAAGCCAAAACCCTAACCGTAATCCTATCACTAACCTATACCACTATCTCTAACCTTAATCTTTACCCTACATGCCCTCAAACCAACCATGTACGACGTGTCAAAGAACAAAGCAAACATATCCTCACCTGTCAGAGTAATTAATTAAGTTATTAAGGGATCTAAAATGAGCGTTTATTGCGTTTCGACAGTATTTTTGTGGGACATGAGAGCACCTCAGACCTATCAATTGCATTCTGAATACGAAGCATGTCTTTCTGATATCAAATAATTTTCATTTTTGAAAATCACAATAGGCTATAATACAAATTTTATGACAAATTATAAAAATTTGATATTTTTCAAATTTTTGATATATAACAGTCCTCGAAGTAAATTATATAAATCTAATGTTATATTCTTAAAGTGTATGTAGCAGGGAGGAAAAGCCGACGGTCAATTGAAAATTTTGACCTTTCATATTGAAGATATGGATTTTTTCCCAAAAAGACCTAATTTTTTTTGGTGTTTTGGGAAAAAATCCATATCTTCAATACGAAAGGTCAAAATTTTCAATTGATCGTCGGCTTTTCATCCCACCTACATACACTTTAAGTATAAATCATCAGATTTCTAAAGTTTACTTCAAGTACTGTTAAATATCAAAAATATCAATTTTTAATGATTTGCCATAAAATGTGTATTAAATTGCGAATTTCCAAAAATCAAAATTATTTGATATCAGAATGACATTCTTCGTATTCAGAATGCAATTCGATATGTCTGATGTGCTCTGATGTCCCAAAATAAATACTGTCCAAACGTTCATACCCCAGCCCTTAATAAAGGTAAAAAATTCTCCCATAGAATGTATATTTACTGGAAAAGGGTTGAATGAATTTACTTTAATTTTTCATCTGCTATTTGAACAACTATAATACTGTTTCACATGACATACTCATGTTTACTATTTTTATATTACTAAATTATAGGTCTCATTTGGAAGTAGACTACACTCTAATTCGTCTGTTAACAGATTAAGGGGGTACTACACCCCTGCCCAATTTTGTGCCTATTTTTGCATTTTTCTCAAAAATTATAGCGCATTGGGGACAAGTAATAATGTATATTATAGGGGCAAGGACTACAACTACTGCACTGGAAATTTTATTTCAGCACAGACAACAGTTGTGGAGTTACAGTCAAAAATGAGGGAAACCAATATTTGATCAATAAATCAATAATTACTTGCTTCGAGTTGCTGAATTTTCAGTACAGTAGTTGCAGTACAGTAATTATAATTGCAAAAATAGGCACAAAATTGGCCAGGGTTTGCAAAAATTATGATCGCAGGAAATTTTTGCGTTATTTTGGATGTTTGTGTAGTGTTTTCCTAAGCCTTTTTAGATCGTGTTATTTAAAAGGTGCCTCGTAAATTTGTGCCAAAATTCACCCACCCCCTTAGACCTGCCAAAATCGCTTGTCCCCATTTGGCTTGCCAAAATATTCTTGCCCCCCTTTAATATCGCTAGCCATGATATTTACTGACCAATCATCCCCCTTGGGATCGAATCGAGATCATGATAAAGAGTATGTTGAAACTGAAAGCTCCTTTTAAATTTGGTATTTTTACATGTAAAGTTTGACATGTTCATGATGTTAAACACATTATATTAGCATTTATGTAAAATAGCTCATTAATTAGGGAAATATGCAAATAAGATGGCGGTTAGACAATATAAAACATTTCAATATACTAGAAACAATGTGACCAAGTTGCAAAGGCAAATAGATGGAAAATAAAAGTACACTGGCCATTATGCATTGATTTTTAACAAATTAAAGGGGGAAAAGTACATTATTAATAAGCCTTTTCATTCATTATAGCTCATTTACTATTTGTATTATTCAGAAAGTATTCAGATCAGTCCCTTTTCATGTTCTAGAAATTATGTGTTTTTGAGAAAACCGTCACATGCAGATAAGTGCTAGAGCGATAAAGCTTTTAATATTCGGAACTCACGTCACGTTTGAAAACAACAACGACACTGATGTACATTCATTGTGATTTTCTGCTTATTGCATCCCATAGGTATGGAACTTCCTCATTTAAATGTGTTCAACTACAATAAGACGTAGAATTAAAATCGTAATCTTGGTAAAATAAAACACCCGTTTACTGCAGAAGTGGTCTTTGAGTTTAATCTTTCCCCAGAGCAGCCATCACAAATATACGTGATTCAAGGTATTGAACTTCCTCATTTAAACTTGTCCTCAGAGGGTCTACATGCACAGAGAGAAAAAACAACTCATCACACAGCCAATTTTGATATTACCCAATTAACTTTTATTTTTTTGCGGAAATAGTTGAAACGGTCAGAGCACCACACTGATGCACAGACATGTAGGAGTATCTACAGAGATACCATTGATGAGGAACAAAAAGGTGGGAACGGATTCTGGACATATTATTTGATGATTTGGATGGTGGATCCCACCTGGGGCAACACACCTCCAAATATTTCCCGAACACGACCATTGAAACTAACAAAAAAGAAAAGGTCCAGACCCTGATCCCCCTGAGCCCGGCTGAGCACACGCTGCAAGATATCTTGCCAGCCCACCCCCACATCCGGAACGGGGACTGCGTATAAACCTGGCCAGCAGCCCCCAAACACCACTGGTCTGGGGCGACCCACCGAACCCTCCCCCAGCTACAAACTGGGCGGGTTGGGTGGGATTTTCAAACGAACCTGACCGCTTCAGCCGAAAAAGTGTCACTTTTAAAACTGGACCTTCGTCTAATCAAATGCTTTTAACTTTGCTTCTTGAAGTCACAGTGGATTCAATGTGGTGTCATAATGTGCAGGATTAGCTAGTGCATCTATTAAAAAAACAAATTTACCCCAATATTGTTCAGTTCGGAAATTGTGATTATTTTTCCAAGTGTAAGGATACGTTATTGGCGCAGTATATAATGAATATGTTGAAAACAGCTCCACGAAGGATTCCCTGTGATCAATAGATAGAAAATGTTTTAGTGTGCATTCGCATGTAACATCATTATAATGACATTTAAACCATGATGCATGTCCCTGTATTGTAATGTATTCGTATTACGCGGGCCTTGGATGTCGGCTCATTTTCCCATGATGCACTGCGTATTTTGGCCTCGACCCAGCGACCGCTGGAGGCGCATCGTATTGTGAAACGCGAGAATTCTCCAGCGTGCCTCTGTGGCTCAGTTGACTAGAGCGTCGTGATCCCGGGTCGTGATAGTATTACGAAGGTCGCCGGTTCGATTAACGTTTATGTGCGCTGGCTCATAGACATACCACCTAGACCTATTACTGCCCATACTTTACCACAGCGGGAGGTGAAGCCCCGTATCCAAGGTGATATTGACGGATTGACGGGGTTACTAGGCGCGAAGAAATATCGCATATATGTTTGACGCGCTCGTTTGCGTGATTACTGCGCCGTTATCGCCGCGTCAAATGCAACATGTTCCATAGACGCGAACATGTCTGCTTGTTTGTGTCCGGGTATGCGTCCTTGTCAAATTCGTTGCTAAGCAGTGTCGGCTTCACTACGCGAGTCAAAGTCATTGGTCTAGGTTCTCGTTTGTCTGGGCGCTGGCTGCTCTGGGGAAGGTCCGATGAGATGCACCTGTTAGTTACACTTTTCCGATGCGCGCACTGTACTCCGCGCACAGCGCACCGCGAGCACGCGATAGTGCACCGCGTGAACGCGAAACGCGAGGACGCGAACGCGATAGCGCGCGGACAGAGGACGGACGGACGGACACGCCGTAATTAGTATTAAGATGGAGATAATAGAGGTTATCCGTGTTCTATAAGCTGCATATCCTACCAGCGACTCCTATACCTTGTTTAGGACTTTCAAAAGAAGTACCTGCATTGTGCAACCATGACTATTTCAAAATAGCCCGCCAAAGTCATGCAGGTAACTCCGAGGTCGTTCATTGAATTAGTTTGAATGAGGAATACTACGGGAACCAGCGCCAGTGGAGTGGTGTTGGTCAGGTTGTAGATGGTTTCATTTGGAATCTGATCCACACGCTTTATGTTTAACATGACTCTGTAGCAAAATGTGGCAAAGGCATTGATCTTGTTTTCCATGTCCTTGGTAATTACCATGACTCGCACCCGTACAGAAAGACAGTAACACACGTTGTCTCAGACAGCTTGATTTTTGTTTCGATTGGCAGGGACGGGCTTCTTCAAAGGTGTTCCAGTTTGCAGAAAGCTGCACAGGCTAGTGCTTTTCTTCTTTTTAGGTCTCCAACACTACAGCCCATCTTGGAACCCAAATACACGAAGTCTGTGACATGGTTGATGGTACTACCATAGACTTCATCGACTTCAAGTGATGGTTGGGCGTTACAGTTTGCAGTCATATATTCTGTCTTAGGTGCGCTGATAAGGCCTAGATCTGATGCTGCAGTTGCAGTCCTAGTAAGTTGTGACTGGGCCCGGGCTATGGAAGATTCCAGCAGGGCAATATCATCAGCAAAATCCAGGTCATTCAGCATCTTGGCAGGATACCTGCTTGACCGACGTGGCACACCGACATCGCCTGGCTAATAATTATTTGGTGCAGCAGAGACATTAAAATGAACACACGGGATCCATACACGTGAATTGCTATGCACGATTTTGATATCAGACGAAAATCTTCGGATACTGGGTTACAAAATGATGAATATCTCCCGTAAATGAATTTTTCTCAAGAAACCAGATGTGGTCTCATACACTTGAAAATACGTGTTGAACAGATATTATAGTCGTTAGCGTGCGCTTTGAAAATTGGCCGTGCGCTTTGAAGTCAAAATTTGACCAAAACTCTCAATTTTATATTGCGTTGGTCCTATATGGACTACAGCGCACAGCAGGCTATAGCAGCACTCACTCAAGTGGAGAGAGTATAACCATTGACCGCAATGTCGTATACAAGCTTGCTCACAGAGCGAGAAATCAATTACCCGGATTGTCAGTAGCCTTAGTCAAGTCACTTCGCTAATAATATGCATCTCATAAGGTCCGAATAAAATGGTCATAGGTGGCTGTGGATTCAACCTACCATGGCGATTTCTACTATGAAGATATCGGGGCGATGTCACTGTGCGTGGGTAGGTAACAATTCCAGCGTCAATTCCAGAAGTTGATTTCTTCAGAAGCTAGTCTACCAGGATAATGAACAGGAATGGTGCCAACACATCACCCTGAAGCACTCCAGTTGTTACTTGGATACTTCCATCTACCATAACAGCACTATTGGAGTCCTTGTAGAGCACCTGGATGGCATTGACCACAACATTTGGTATTCCATAATGCCGCAGCACCGAAAAGCGAAGGCTTTTTTGAAGAAAAGTGACTGTTAAGGGAAGTTGGTACTCCTTGAAGCCTTCCACGATCCTCCTCAAAATGTGTATTTGCTGAGCACAGCTACGACCCGATCTAAAGCCAACCTGGTTGCTTCTCAGTAAAGGATCAATGTGAGGTCGGATCCTGTTCAGAAGGATCTTGTTATACGCTTTTGCGGCCAGGGACATAAGCGAAATACCTCGGTAGTTTGTCATGAGAGAGAGGTCACCTTTCTTTGGTAGTGGAATGATTACATTCGTGACCCATTGACCTGGCGGTGTCAGCGTTGAGAATACTTCCATACAGAATTCGAGAATCATACCAATCATGCTATCCTCTCCTCCCTGAAGTGCTTCAGCAGTTATAGCACAGTCCAATCCTGCTGCCTTGTTGGTCTTCATGGCTGCTATTGCTTCGACTACTTCTTCACGAGTTGGGGCTCAGTGATAACAGGAGCAGGAAGTTCTGAAGCTGCTGTGCCACTGTCGTTGTTAAGCTATGAGCTAAAATATTCCTTCCATTCCTCAAGCAGTTCATGGTCACTGGTTGGAGCTGATCCATCTTTCTTTTTGACTTTTACCCCTTTCCTTGAGTTCTTCTCAGAAACCAAGTGAATAATTTTCCAGGTGGTGGTATAATTCCCGCATCTCGTCGGCCAGCTTCTTCCATCTGCTTATTGAGAGTAGCAAGCTCGTCAGATTTATAAGAGTTGTTAAGGCTGGTGTTCAAGTTCCTCCATCTTTCTCTAGATTTACGAGACTTAATGGAGTACCGCTTTTTGGCCCCATCCGTTTCAAGTTTAAGTCTGATGGTTGCACCTGATACCCAACTTGGCAGTCCGCGTGGCTTTTGCTTTCCAATAGCTTCCTCAGCAACTTCACGAACTGCTGCCTCAAAAAGGTCTTATACCTATCAGAGATAGGCGTGGTGTCATCCATGCTCAAGACCTGCAATCTGTTTGATTTGATAGCTCCAGCTGAAATTTCTCCTTTGTATCAGGATCTTGCAACTTCTAAGTTGAATTTTGGTCTCTTGCAAGGTTTTCCTTTCCTAGTTCGCAGACTGGCAGCTAGACGGACAATACGATGATCGGAATCCACTTCTACTGAGTTGTATGCTCGACAGCTGCGGAGAGAATTTACCCACTTGCCGTTTATTAGTATGTGATCTAACTGTGTATGGGTTCATCCAGCTGGATGGGTCCAAGTCCAAAGACGGTTCCTGGGTTGGGGGAATCTGAGAGCCGGTCTGAGATTGTACTCCTGGCAAGTGTTGACCAGTCGCTCACCATTGTCATTGGTTGAATCATGGCAGTAGTGTGGACCAATGACCCAAGGATGGGAAAGATGACTATCTGTTCCTGTTCTGGCATTAAAATCGCCGAGGATGAGATGGATGTTGTGCCTTTTCATACCATCCAGGTGGTCAGATAGAGATGAATAGAATTCCTCCTTGTCAGAAGATGTTGAGCACTCAGTGGGTGCGTATACAACAGTGATGCTAAACGGAGGGTTGACAAAAGAAATGCAATAGATAATGGAACAAAAGAAGAGGGTTAGACGCAAAGAGGTTTTAAATAGAAATAGAGTCGCAATAGATTATATAATCTTTTGTTCGTTTGATGCCGATTAGAAGTTGCGACAGGCTATTCATAAAAGTGGTACCATTGTTTCGAATAAAGAGGTTCCGCCATTAAATTGGTCACTGACCTGGCATCATATTAACGCTCTACACAACAGGCGAGTATCAATAAGTGACCATACTACAGTCATGTGTAAGGGCAGTCATGTGTAAAGTGGTACCATTGTACTCAATGTATCCCAAATGTGTGCTTGTGTGGGTCTGAAGACTATAAGGAGGCTTTAGCTGTCGATGCAATCATCTTTACCACCCACCTGACGATAGGTGTTTCATTTAAATAAATTGAATGCTCTTGGTGATCGATTACACATTAAAATGTATGAAGACTGCCATTTCCAGTCCATATCTATATTACACTATAATGGTAATCGCTATACGTATATGGCCTACATGTAAGTATAAGTATAGGCCTATAAAGGTTGTTTTTAAGAAATTTCCATTTAATTTTATTTTAAGGAGATTGGAATAGAAATAGTGGCGTACCCAAAGAGGGGAGGGGGTTGGGGAGGGACAGATTCACCTCTGTGAGAAGTCTTGGGAGGGGGAGGGAGGAAGAGGGGAGGAGTGGATATGGAGAATGAGAATGAGGGCTGGAGGAAGGGATAATAAAGACAAGTAGATAAATAGAAATATAAGGAAAATTATGGGAATGAGAGAGGGAGGGAGAGAGGGGACAATGAGAGCGAGGGAGTGATAAAATGTAGGCCTAGGAAAGAATAAGTACAGAGAAGGGAAAAGAAAGGAATGATAAATACATTTAATAATAATTATTAGGCCTATATAATAACTAAACACATAACAGCACTGGGCAGCCATTCGACAATGTCAATGCCTTTATTCGTTACGTAATTAAAACGCCCAGTCACATGTATTTCACACCTACCAAACACAACTCACCCAATTTCGCAAACTGGACGTTGAATGTACACTCTCATGAATATTGATTGGCAACATTTTCCAATATGTCAGCGCTCTAATCGGAAACAATAGAACAATAGACCCTGCAGAGCGTTGGTTAGACGTATATTTTTAAGATATTTATTTTTTCCAAATGTTCAAACTAAAATAATTTACAGTATATAGGCATAAAAGAGAGTCAAGGGGATAGCATTTCATCAAGGAGTATTATGTTAATCGGTTTGGAAATCATGATAATCACCGGATCTGTTCTAATATTCTGATTGTGTTTATTCTTCGTTTTACTCTTTGTATAGTCAATGTAAACCTCTTGTGACATAGTTATGTATGTGTTGAAATAATGAAGGAGTTAGCCTGGAATACAAATACAATAGACTAATGGTCAATGTGCACCTCTTGGGACATCAATGGGCTTATGTGTTGAAATAATAAAAGAGTTAGCCAGGTTAATCACTCGCTAGCATGATGCTAGGCGAAAATAATAAAAATGTCCTTTATTTGAGTATAATCAAGTCCTTTATTTGAGTATAATCAAGTAGAGCTTCGGTCTTAAAACGATGTTTAAATGTGCGCGAAGCGAGCTAAAATTTTGAACTTTCTCCGTTTGGAGGGGCACATCATTATCATTCATCATCATCATCATCATCATCATCATCATCATCATCATCATCATCATCATCATCATCATCTTCATCATCATCATCATTATTGCCGTCGTCATCCCTATCATAATAATTATGGTCATCATCATCATTGCCGTTGTCATCGTCTTTGCCATCACGTCATCATCATCATTGCCGTTGTCATCGTCTTTGCCATCACGTCATCATCATCATTGCCGTTGTCATCGTCTTTGCCATCACTTCATCATCATCATGAATCGTCGTTATCATCATAAGGGGCTGTGCAATAATTATGAGGCGTAAAAGTTCCGAACGGCCCGCCAAAAATCGCTTGCTCCCCCCCCCCTTTCGGCCTGCCAAAAATCGATTGCCCCGCCAAAAAACTTTGCCCCCCCCCCCTTTACACATGCCAAATTTTTAGAATCCCAATTTGCAAACCTTAAATGGCCTAGATATTATGTTTCGAGCGCAACGAACAGGAAAATTTGCATATTGAAGCGTTTCCATCAACATCATCATCATCATCATCAGCAGCAGCAGCAACAGCAGCATCGTCGTCGTCGTCGTGCTGTTATTGTCAGTGACAGCAGCAGACAGATAGACACTTGATACAATGGGGAAAACGATACAGCGAGGTTTTTAACAAAATATTAGTTGGAGAGACACCTTGGAAGCGGTAAGCGTACACTTGTATCTCAATTGTGTACATTTAAACGCTGAAAATCGGAGTCAAGTTCTGAGTAATCTGGACTTCCAATTCAACCACTTGGTACTTGCCGTCCGGTTTAAGGTTATTATTAATTATTTTAATCTGTTGTGATTTGGTAGTTCACAGCATCTTACGAATGGTAGTGAGCTTTGGCAAAAACTGCATTGCTCAATTCATAGCGAACGTGTAGAAGAATTAAAATATCACAGATATACTTTTATAGGTGCTGCGGTTCTTGAGTTGCGTTGTAAAGAGGGCTGAAACAACAACACTTTTGTAAAACGTACATAACTCATTAACAATAATAAATTAAGCAAGTTTGCAAAGTATACGATTTGTAGAATGAACTTTTGCAAAACATTAAGGTGTTAATTTTCAATAATATATTGATCTAGATAATGAAAATCGATTTTTAGGTTGCTTCGACCAACAATACCTCGTCTACCCTTAATAACAACACAACATTCACAATGTAATTAAAGGAAGGTGACCTGATATATTTGGAATACTGAATTCTTTAAAACTTATGTACAAGAATTAATGTTGTCCCTTTCAAGCATTCATGCAAAAAGAACACGTAAATGTTCCTTGTAAATGTGACTAATTCCTTATGGAATTACTGACATTATCATGATTATACTGCGTGATACTGGTAGTCTACAGTGTTTTTATTAATGATAATCATCACTGTCCTGTAATAAACTAATACCAAAAGAAAGATCCTATTTTTCTTATATGCATTTCATCGTCATATTTCATCAAAACCGTCTTTTTCTTTGCAGGGCTTTGCTCTTTAAGTAGAAAGACCCTGGCTCTTATTCCAGAACCACTATCCTTTACATTCCAAGGCACTTTTCTATTTTATCGAGTACCTGGAAAAAGAGGCCAACTTGTCTGAGTTGAACCATTTGAAAATGAGGTTAAAACTGCTATAATAAAAGCCAATGCTATTTATGGAGGCAGAGTTTCTAATTTAAGATGCAAGTAAGCTAGTGGGTAGAGACAAGTGTCGTCCTCCCGGGAGTGCTTCTTCATCGAGATGACCACTCCTCTATCCAGCATGTCCAGTGAAGATTGTGTCTTTTATAGTTGAAGAATCATAACTTAATGTTACTTGACCGAGTTACTTGACCACTCGTTACATCGCGATTGCCATATCTCGCTAAATATTACGATGTATATTTTAAATCGTAGCATCGCACGATTATATTGAATTTATTAGCTATACAGTAAGCAAAAGAATTAAGGTACCAGCTGTGTTCACCCCTTTATATCCTAAATAAAGAAGCTTAAAGACAAATGTGTCAAAATTAAAACAAGCAGCCAATGCCTGTACTATTTAGCTCTAATTTAAGATCTTATTTGTTGAAATTGGTTGCGAATTAAAGAAACGGTGATCCAAAACCTAATGAAGATACGAAATAAAAAGTTGCACGTTTGTGTTCTAATCAATGAAAGCACGACGCTAGTACTAATCCAAATCAATGAAAGCACGGCGCTAGTTCTCTTGTTCGCCAACGCGTTATGTACAAATCAATCGGACATTTAATGTGGCAAACTGCAACTTTTATATTTGCATCTTCCTTGGGTTTTTGGATCGTCGTGTCTTTATTTCTTGAACAATATCAACGAATGAGATCTTAAATTCGAGCTAAAAGATACAGCTATTGGCTGCTGCTTCCAATTCTGATATATCGGTCTTTGTTTAGGATATACAGGAGGTGAACGTAACTGGTACCTTAATTATTTGGCTTACTGTATATCCGCTAACACGATATAGACAAATTGCTGGCTTATCACGTCTATGGAAAAACATATCAGAAACTTTATGTTTCGAATAGCCAATCAGAAGCATGTACATTACAGCACGTTTTTACCAAAATATCAGACATCTCGCGATGAGATTTTCCATTGGCGAAAAAAAAACCAAGTGTACTTAAATAATTAATTGAACTAGTATTACACATTAACACATTTATGTTTATGTTTATTCAAACAATGGGTACAAATATCATGAAAATTATGGTAAGAAAAGTGTTAATTTCAATAATTATTGTTGAAACCTTGATATAATGCTTGAAATGCTTGAAATTTAGGTATCGCACAGAAAGGGTTAATGTTAAGAATTCTCATCAATAGGAGTAAGGTAATGAAAATCACGAGGGACCTGCTGCCCTGGATTTTATTCTCATTTTTATTCACTTTAAGTATTATATTTGTAAGAAAAACTGATTTTGTTTCCAGAAAAAAAAATTACTTTTGTGAGGACATCCCCCTTGTTTAAAACTAATGATCGAAACCGTCACGAACATCTAAGCCGCCGAACCGCATTCTTAGTTGCCGCACGTGTATTACCACTGATTACGCGAACGCATTATATATAGTCGAAAACCAATCAATGTACGTGAATTCTTTACAAGCCACACCCACTGAATAAGAATTCCATTTAGATATATGAAAACATGCAACTATATAAGAAAAGATTCGCGGAAAAGGTTTTTATGAAGTTCTGCATCTTTCATACAAGTATCAGGACAATATCGCTAGACGCTCAAGATACCATTTTAGCAGTACGCGGAGATGTTGGATGTTGGGATGAAGTTTACTACACTTTGTTAAACTAAAAGTTCACATACTACTTTCATTGGTGGAACAACGTTACGTGTTTTTATACTATACTCTTTCGTCATGGTAAGTAATATTACGTATTGTATTTTGCGTGTTGTCATTAAAATGTAACTATAACAACAACACTTTCTGGTTATTTGAAAATTTTGACCTTTCGTATTGAAGATAAACATTTTACCCCAAATTGGGTCTTTTTGGGCGTTGGGGGAAAATGTATATCTTCAACAGTTCAATTTGAAGGTACCGCGCTTATTATGCACAGCCTGCTTGACACCGGGGCTTGACATAACTTAGCGGTCATTTTCTGGAAGATATACCATAACTCGCACCATAGCTATACCAGGGGGATGACACTACACGGTGTTTCCATTAGTAACGCAAACCTATGACGAATTTCAATGGTTTGCTCTCAACAAAGTGAAGCAGCGTATCGTTCGGTTATGAATAATTAAAGAAATTCACATCAACTCCTACTCAGCCCATGTTTTGAGGTCAACACATAAAGGTGTTGCAAGTTTAGCGAATCGTACCTGTTGAAGAGAGTAAATACTAGCAAGGCCACACCCTCCGGAAATGGGTCAACTTCTATAATCCCATCAGGCAGCAGTGATTTGTTTTCAAAAGAATGTCTAGTCTTCTAATTTTGAAAAGGGACTACACCACATTTCGCCATAATATATTCTAGAAACGCTTGCTGTTAGAATAAGAAAAATTTTAATTGTAATTATTGCACAGGTCACGGCGACCCTGTGACCTTTCCGGAAAAAGCCGAGTGGCAGGTTTTTCAAATAAATATTTTCTGTGTAAAAACTGTACCATCAGATAGGTAATGGAATATATGAATATTAACTGTACATCTATCACAACAATTTTTGATAACAACTTGCGTCACAATTGATCTACTATAGAAGGTAGATAATTTATTTCAATCTTATATACGCCATTTTTTTTTTGGAATTAAGTGAAAATTAATTCTGTAAAACTGTATTTTTTAATGTAATTTTCACATTAGACCCGACAAAAGATTACCGTTTTGTTGTTATGATAATCTAATCTTTTGATTTTGTAAATAAAATTAGGGTCTAATGTGGATTTAGGATGCAAACTGGAACAATCCAATGCCTTGTCAAAATCATTTGCTTCAAAATGGAGTTCGGATGCACTTCGTAATACAACTTCCGCCACTGCGGGAAACCACATGCACAGCAGAGCACATGGCCGATATCAAAATCGATTTTATGTATTGTGTATGTAGGCCTATTCATAGGACCCTCGTATTAATTGTCTCTATGCGCTTGAGAATTCAACAATATAAATAATGGTAGCTTTATTATAATACACATTAATGTTTTAAACAGATAAAATTCCAAAAAAAACTCAAGGCCAAAATCACCTCTTACCCAAATTCACACGAATGCACACCACAAATACACAAAATGATTCAATTTGTTTTTGATCAAGTTGATGTAAGAAAGGGGAATCCCTAAAATAGATTTTAATCTTAAACAAAGATAAATCATCAAATTAAATTACTCAGGGCATATCACAGATTTTTGCGTGAATATGTTGATTTCAACAGATTTACCACATTCGCCTTGCTATAAACATTGAATTTCGCCATCTGTTGACCAAATGAAAAAAAAAGTGTTTTAGCGGGAAGTGTTAGCTTTCGTTCGATATAAAAAAGGTTTAAGGAACGGAACACTTGAGGTTTGACAAAAACCAATCACAGATGCCTATTTTCCAGCTAGAAGCTCACACAGCTCTTATGGTGCTATGCACTCAACCGTGTAGAGTAAATACAGACTGTGTTCTCTACAATGTACTGCTGATAGGACGAAATTGTGTGCTCAGGTGTATAGAGGTGGAAACTGTGCATAGATGCGTTTATAAGAGAATCCAAACCTTTCCATGTACATGTTAGATTCAACCTAGTCTCTTTGTTATATTCGAACTCCATTAGTGGCAAGTCCTCACTATAGACGTCTCCGGCTGAGCCCTGTCGGGCTTGCGGCCTTGACGTTTTTCCTTGATACTGGGCCCCAGCACGTTAGGGCTTAAATACATCATGGCAGCCCAGCAGGGCTGAGGTCTGAAACATCTATAGTAGGCCTAGAGTCTTGCAACTAAATGGAGTTCCGATATATGATAGCCTAGCAGGGCAAGGAAGCAAGGATGACGGACTATCTCTAAAGGAATAGGCATCTTAACCTGATACCCTTAAGGTTAGCCAAGGGTTTTCCATGCGCTTGGTTTCAGCGGGGTGTAAGTTCATAACAGAAACAGCCATGCAGAAAATGAACAAGCGTACCGGGATCGGGATGTAGGCCTACTTATATCGATCCACGGTCAAGACATGAAACTTTGCTTAGCTCGTGTCCGGCGGAGCTAAATCGTGAGTCGGGGGGGGGTAATGAGAGGCGGCAACGGGTCGGATGCCGGGGGGCACAAGCTTTTTTCGGCAATTTTCATAAGGATTTTATAAATTTTAAAATCGATTGGGGCACTTCCTCTGGCCCCCATGCCCGCCCCCATGAAGCTACGCCATCCGTCTGGACATGGTTTTTGAATTTATATAGGCCCCTAGCCTTGATATCATCAATCAAAAGGTTCTTATTTCTGATCTTATAAATTGCACTTACTGTGTACGTTTCGATAAACACTCGGTTATCTTTATCAACACTGAATGAAGACTGCTACTGTGAACTGGTCATCCAATCACCTATTGATTTCTTGGTGATTGACTTGTTGACTGTGTTGCCAGTTGATTTTTTTCCTGTTGGATGTTTTGATGGATTTTTCACAGGATGTAGCAGTTCATCAAAAATGTGAGAAAGCTGATATTGACCTTCATCTCTATTCATGGTGGCGCCCCTTCTCTTCCTGATCTCTATAGCCTCCTTGACCCAACGTTTATATCTGTCTTGCTCCGTGCCTATGACCTCTGCCTCCCCCAACCGATGACATGCTTCTTCTCTGCAACATGATCTGTGATGGCCGATTTATCTGCACGGCGCAACCGGTAAATTTGGTGTTTTTATGAGTCCATTAATTTGGTTTTTTAACAAAGGGTTACGGGCCTATACGCACAAGATTTCATCCCGTGCATATTTGTAAACAATAATAAAATCAAAACCAAGCAAGTTGTGTTTTTATTTCTAAGCTGGGCATACTTTTAAGCAAAACAGTTGCTAAATAAATATAGCAAGCCCGAAACACAGTGTAATTTACACATTACCAACTTCAAAGTAATGCGCCATATTGCCTTAGCTCCAAAGCTGCAGCACCCATATTTATCCAACAGTCAAATATGTTGAAAAATCATTCACGAACTATCACATTCATTCTTTTCAGGTTCAAATTATTGTTAAATTATTCAAACATGATGCAGTCATGTCTACAGTAGAATTCATCTCGACCTTTGCAGGACTTAAACCCCATTAAAAGCTATTAAACCAAGATAACACTCATTGAAACAGCTCAACTGATTAAATCGGATCTTCTCTGGTTGTGCACATGTGTCTGTTTTATATGTTCGGTATCGCTATGAGGTGCTATAATACAGCTTCAGTTGGGTAACTGATTATAAAGGAAACGCAAGGAAACAATGGTATGTGGACCTTTGTTCACGAAATGAGACAATGGCCTGCTTTTTGCTAACCAGCATTCTTGAAAATGAGCAACATAATGATTGTTGACTTAACACGGTTTGGAAATAATTTCTTCATATTTTTGGTGTTATCTGTCGTTTACATATCCTTCCTAAAACACAAAAGTGCGACTATTTCCAAACACCTAAATTAGCTAAAAATTTAGGACATGTTACAAAACTATATTTTCTAGAATTTCATAGAATAGTTTAAATGTAGCTTGTACCGTTTTTTTTGTGGCATCCTTCAGAACGGAGCGGTCCGTTACCAATATAGCTCAATATTTCCGGTCAAATCTCCATTCAATTAACACGGGGAGTTGGCTAGCTATGAGCTAGCTATGCTTTGCCCTCACTCATATTCTACGAAAGTGCGACTATTTCTGAACATCTAACCTAGCTGTAATTTTAGGTCATGTTAGAGAAATATATTTGCTAGAAGTTTGGAGAATAGTTTAAATATTGGCCGGTTATTTTTCACACAGTGATGTTAACTAGGCAAATGCAATATACTTCTAACATACGCTATTTGTAAAGGTCGCGCGTCAATGGTGAGAGCACTGTGTATTGTGTATAGGAAAACGGACAGTAACTGCAGTATGATTCAATTTACATCATAATATATTTGAGAATAAACATTGACTTTTTTTGTATATTTTTACACCCTGCTATGGCTGGTACACTCGGCCAGCAGTATTAGTGTTTCTGCATGCAGGTCGTTATCAACAGAATCCATGCGCACATAGCTAATCCCTATTCACACCGCCCCCCCCCCCACACACACCCATCCACACACCCACCCCCGGCCATGCGAACGATGGATTTTTAATGTCACAAAAATCAAAAGAACACAAACAAAATTTGCAACGGACCCGCCTCATAAGCCTCGGCGCATTCAACGCTACTATAATATACCATGTCAATTTGAGATAGACATTGACATTCTTACACAAACAAATGTAAATATCTGCAATTAGAAATCATGTTTTTTATTGATTTTTCAAATTTATCAATGGTAATCCAGGAATGACGTCATTGGGTCAACGATTTTCCGAATGCTGAATGGTTGATTGCATCGCTGTCTGTGATCTGTACACGCATGGTACGGAATGATTTTTCCCATGGGTAAAATACACTGTGCGAAATCAGAAGCATTTTGCAAAGTCAATCCAAATAAGGGGCCCGCCGTAGCGGGCGCCCCAAAAAGCTATGGCGGATTTCTGATCGATAAGTGGCTAGCATGTCCTAGCGTCAAGTCGTAAGGCAACTCTAGCCACGATTGGACGCTGGAAGCGATTGTGAAAACGTCCCTAATGATAATGATAAATGAATACATGTACAGAAAATTAAGGAATTGGGTGGGTTTGAAGATTTACAAAAAAAATAATAACAATTAATAAAAACTTGTCGCACGTGGAGATGTTTTCACGCAAGTAATCAATAATGTGTGGGCAAGTTTGGTCTTTTGTTAGTATTTCAATAATATTATGAACCCACGTTCGCGATAAATCGAAGACTAATTTTCTGCAATTGCAAATGTAAGAAACGGTCATCAATGAATTTAACGATATACAGCCATTTATGGGTTTCTCTTAAAGCAATGGCTATTAACATTTGTTTTTAGAGATAATTATATTAAAGTCGTGTAGAACAAAATGAAATTGGGCAAATGGTCGATAGTGTGGGGGTTTTGCTAATTGGATCAATGGAAGGAATTTTGTATGTCGATCGTCAGCAACCAACGAGAACACCAAGGTCTAAGTTTATACTTGGACCACAATAGGTTTCTTTTAATTTCAAAGGTAACGATAATGTTAAAGTTGAATTGCAATCTAATTACGGAATTAAACAATTTACAACTCGCATACATTCGTGTGTCAATCTACGTGCGCACAATGCGCTATTCCAGTTGAAATCCACACTACCCCTGTGGAAGATTTTGGAAATATTTTCCACAGAGGGAGTATGTTTTTCAACTGTAATTAATCAGGGGTGATCATTTTGAAACCCATACTCCATCTGTATTATGGCTTTACCTGTATCTTCCACAACTGGAGTGAGTATTTTAAATGGAATTTACCCGACTGTCTATTCTATTTGAAACTCATACTCCCACTGTGGAAGACTTAAGCTAAATCTTTCACAGGGGTGGTGTGGATTTTAAATGGAATAGCTCAATTGTCGACTCTGGTCCTGGTAGACAAATAAAAACGGCTTTAACAAAATTACGATTTTGTTAATTTCCGCAACTTCATATTAAATTGGACTATTAAAGAATATAACGCTGGTTTCCCAAGTAGTAAAGGACAAGTAATATAATTTGTTTACGTCAGTTTCATCCTTTACTCCTTATTATCCCGAGTTCATGGTCAAAAGAATGTTGTTAACATTAAATTAAAATTCCGTGTTTAGAATTTGTTGTTGTTAGTTCAGTATAGCCTATGGCCAGCCTCCTTCACTGACCAATCACAAACGCCGTAAGAAAAGCCTTTAGAAGTAATAGGGAAAATCCATAAATAATGACCCAGTATAGCAGTAGATGGTAGCTATTGTATACACAGACCCCCCTCAAATCAACAAGCCTTATTATACTCCAGTCCCACGTGGCTTACCTTATTGGTTGCACTTTGACTATACATTGAAAATGTCCTTATATTCTTAAATGTTTGTGGACCAATGTCTTTTCCATTGACGAAAGCGTGTGTTTAAATCAATTTTGTTAATAGGCCTACTAATTGATATGTAATTCATTAAAATTGCTCAATTTTTCACATAGTTTGCCCACAGACATAGATATGATATTAGTAGTTAACCCTTAGCTTAGCCATTTAATTTTTGAAACAGGACAGTCTTTTTAAAAGACAGTTCTTGTTGATCATATTATTGTTTTTAGCATTCTTTATTTGATTCTCGCAGTCGTGGATGTCAATCAATAATTTATTTTTATTTTATTTGTATATATTTTGCTTATCATTGCTTAACATTCCTCTCTTTTGGGGAAAACACGCAAATATTCAAAAATCAATCAAGCTTCCCGAGCAATCGGACGATTAAAAAAAACAGGAAGGACTCGTTGTTCTAAATAGAACCAGGCAATTTTGTGGAACACTATTCTTTCTAGACCCATTTTTTTTCTAAACGGATTAAATAGGTTCCAAACCGAATATTAAGTTAAATCTCTTTTTTGTATAGAAAGTTTCTTTTAGTTTGAATTTTTAGCATCCACGTGAAATCTAGGACTCCATTTAAAAACAAATACTTGGGTTCAATATATTTATCGGTTGATTTTGATTGATCATATACGATGTTATAGGATATGAATTTCTTTGTTTTTACTGCGAAATGGTCTTTTGCTGTTTAAGTAAATGAAAATTTATTGCAGTTTTGCTGAAAAATAATATGGACGTATTTATATTTCTGGGAAATTAATCTGTTTTAGAAACCGATTTACCTCCATCGCATGATTATAATAGCGTGCATACACAGATATTTGAATTTGGAACAAGGAACTATAATACTTATTGCCTCGAAGCTTGACTGACACATTAAGGAGGCGCTATACGAAGTAGGAAAGTTTTATGAATTTGCTCGCGTTTTACTCACCTGAATAACTGCCCTCTTTTTGTATACGCCATGCATTAAGGTTAGCAACTATTTTAAACTCTTGCGATTTGGTAGTCCACAGCATCTTGCGAATGGTAGTGAGCTTTGGCAAATATTGCATTAATTCACATATCACAAATATACTTTTGTAGGTCCTATGGTTCTTGAATTATGTTAAAGAGGGCTGAAACAACAACACTTTTGTAAAACGTACATAACTCATTAACAACAATAAATCAAGCAAGTTATCAAAGTATATGATTTGTAGAATGAACTTTTGCAAAACATCAAAGTGTTATTTTTCAATAATATATTGATTTAGATAATGAAAATCAATTTTTTTGGGTGCTTCGACCAACAATACCTCGTATACCCTTAAAAGGGTATATGTCTCATTTAAGACAGACCGACACTATTATGCAAATTAGGGTCAGTGGTTACGGGTGTTAGGGTTAGGGTTAGGGGTTAGTATTAGAGTTAGGGTTAGGGTTTTAAAAAGGCTCATTTTTACTAGGCAACGCTAGGTGAACAAACGTGAACGCTTTACATGCGATGTCACGTGATACTACTTTACCCAATCAGCATTCTTGAATTAAAATCAAACGTTCACGGAGCGTTAACGTTTGTTCACCTATTTAATTTTTATCATCCAAATGGGTACAGAGTTGCATTTTTTTCAACCTCTAAGATTTGCGCGTGCGGACCCTGTAAACATGCAATTCTGTCATAAATTTGGATGTGAATCCCGTGGTGATTTTCCGACGTGACTGGTTCCAAAGATTTTCAATCAAGTTAATGGGATATTTAAACCAGACCCGTATGCCCAATGCACTATCATCAAAATAACAGATATACAGAGATAAATTCCATTTGAGACCTGCTACCACCAAATGAGTATTAAGTCGAAAGTTGGTAGTTTTGAGACGCCCTGGCTACTGCGCTGGTGTTCTTTGTTTCACACGCACCTGTTCAAGCCAGCAGTATGTCTGTATGTCCATTGTGAATGGGGGCACAATGAACCATTCACGGCAAACAAAGATCATCAACTCACTCAGTCAGGATGTCTCAAAACTACCAATTTGCGACTTTACGCTCCTTTCGTGGTAGCAGGTCAATGGCATTTCTGCACAGATTGCGCGTACATCTTCAATTCGAGTATATGATAGTACCTTTACTCCTGAGGATACATCCTATATTATGGGTACCAATATGTCATTGAACGCGCGGGCGAACCCACCCACCCACTCTCTATTAAATGAAGAACCATCCCAATATAATTTATTATTGAATTGGTTAAAGATCGAAGGTGCAGCAATAATGAATGGTCCTCTGTCATGCAAGGATATTTTCTTTTTGATCATATAATTGTTTTTAGTATTCTTTATTTGATTCCCGCTGTCGTTGATGTCAATCAATAATTTCATACTTATTTTATTTGTATTTTTTTATAAAAAATTGTTTGTTTTTATCTGGGGAAAACACTCAAAAATTCAAAAATCAATAAAGCTTCCTGAGCAACAATATCATTATATTTTGGAAGATTAAAAAAACCAAGAAGGACTCGTTCTAATAGAACCAGGCAATTTTGTGGAAAATTATTCTTTGTAGACCCGTTTTATTTACGAAAGGGATAAAATGGGTTCCAAACTGTAGTAGGCCTCTAAGAAGTTCAAACTCTATAGGAAATTTCTTTTAGTGTTGATTTTTAGCATCCACGTAAAATCTAGGACTCCAATTAAAAATATTGGGGGGGGGGTGGGGTTGAGACACAAATTTGCAGGTTTATTTGTTCGTACAACTATGTGCATGTGTATCGATAATTTGCTCAAACCCCTTTACACTTTTGTGGATGGGGCAATTCATGTTTGCATGTTTTAAAGTGCTCGATAGTAAGCGCATATGCTAACTATCGATTTTTTACGTTAGTGCGTCCCTTATAATCGTGTATTCTACATGAGCATGTGAGTGCGCTTCCAAAGTTAAAAAAAAGAAAAAATGGCATTATTATAATACCGTTATCAGTTCGTCACGTTATAATCACCTTACGGTAACCTCTTTATCAAAATTAATAACAACATTTGTAATATTCATACAATTTAGCACATGGGTATGTAATCACTTTTAACCTTTAGCTTACACATTGACAAAAATAATTCATAGAAATAAGATACTTCATAGTGGATTCGAATAAAGCGTTTATAAAACAAATACAAACAGTCCGAGTATCGGTCCAGTAGCATCTGGTATAACCATAATACCTAACCAAGAACATTTATATATACTGCGCCAATAAAATATCCTTACACTTGGAAAAATAATCACAATTCCCAAACTGAACCATATTGGGGTAAATTTGTTTTTTTGATAGATGCACTAGCTAATCCTGCACATTTATGACACCCCATTGAATCCAATGTGACTTCAAGAAGTACAGTTACAAGCATTTGATTAGACGAAGGTCCAGTTTTGAAAGTGACAAACTGGCCTATTCAAAACTCCACAGAGACTAGACATCTGGTTTGAGAGTGGTGAATGGCCTATGTATGCGTTTGGCTTTAATTTAAAACAAAAGGAACAAAATAAAAATAAAATAAAAGAACTGGCAAATAAAATGAAAGTTATGAAAAGTACAGAGAAGTAAAAACTGAAATAAAAACTGCTTTAAATAACGCTTCATTGAAGAAACTGTGATGTCTCTTTGTTTCGCTTGTTGGAATCTTTTTGCGCCTTGTATAGACCAGTTTGTCACTTTTAAAACTGGACTTTCGTCTATGGAATTGCGTGTAACTTTACTTCTTGAGGTCACATTGGATTCAATGTGGTGTCATAACGTACAGGATTAGATAGTGCATCTATTCAAAAAACAAATTTAACCCAATATTGTCCAGTTTTGAAATTGTGATTATTTTTCCAAGTGTAAGGATACTTTATAGGCGCAGTATACATGCCAAACCTGAAGATATGCCTACTATAAAAGTAGAGCACAAAACACGCGTGGCTACACAAGGTAAAATGACGTCGCCTTTTTCATCCTTTCGTCATTCATCTTGTGATACTTAACAGGAGACAAGTCATTTCGTTGTTATCCTTGCGTCTTAACCGATTTTCTATGTGATCAGTTTCAATACTTATACCAGATACATGATTACATTGCACAGAATGAGCTGTTTGCCCTGGTGTCACCATTACATTGCCGGAGTATTCTTATTTAATGCTTTTTTGGAATGCCTCAATCGCACAAGGCTTTTAATTCCATAAAACACAGCCCACCCGCTTCCTGGATCTGCTACGACTGTTTCATTTGAAATCCATATTCCCCATGGAAGACCTGACCTGATCTCCCACGCAGGAGGTGTAGATTTAAAATGGAGCCCCCCCCCCCCACCCCCATTCAGGCAACCTATTCAGGCTCCTAGTCTCGGCCTCAATCGGGTTATGTTCCTTCGTCGCTAAACAAACCGCACTAAACAAACCGCCTGATATCTGGCAATGCCAAAATAAAGCAGCTTAGTTTATTGTGATTTAACATTGCTGTCCAATATTTCACTGCAAAATCAACCAATTGTACAGGGGTGGGTTTGCAGTACATCACCCTACGCTATATTATAAATTCGCCTAGTCCAATTTCCCTAAAATGTAACTTTCAAAAAGGAAACTAGTTTAGCAGAGGATCGACTCGAACCAACACCGCACCTTGCCGCTATTATAAAAATACACTAATGTCAGTATAGTATCAGTCTTAGACCAGCCGGCCACGGTTGTTCGATGGCATGTAAATTGTAGTCATTTTAAAGGAAAGGTGAACAATGATGGCGCTATTTATCTTAAATCTTGTTTGCATCTTTAAAAGGGGTAGACACTTGAATAATGACATTAGAACATCAGAAAAAACTAACAAACAGCAAGGAAATTTTCAAAAAACTTTTTATCATGAGATGTAAGGAACAACTCATCATGTGGCTAATTTAAATTTAAACGGTATGTAAGTAGCGTCATCAATTTGTACATGCATGTGCAGTTTAGAATAAAAAATTACCACAAAAAAGCTGAAAAAAATGAATAATTTATAGAAATAAGAATCTATAATAAAAAATAGCTATAAAATAATGTGTGTAATATAACTGCTGGCATTATCAACATGATCAAGGTCGAGAATTGAACATAATATAATGTTTTGTTAGAAAAAATTAATAAATGGTCACATCAAACAACCGTGCCGCTATACATGAGAAGCCATCTTGAAATTGGAAATTTGAAATGGCAGGGATGTGCCTCGGCCGTGTTAAAAGTAGGGGGCATTCAGGTCAAATGTACAATTACAAAAATATGGGGTCATTCAGTACACAACCTGATAAAAACGGGGTCATTCGGTATGAAACTTTGAAAAAAGGATGGTCATTGGGGTAACAAAAAGTAAAATGGGAGTCATTGAGTACAGGATTGCCAAAAGAGTATCATTAAGTACACATAAATAAGTGCCAAACTGCGTAAAAATGTGAAAAATCTCATAAAACACAAATACCATCTAAATTTGGGAATTAAAAGGGGGTCATTGGGTATATCAGGAAATAGAAAAAGGGGTCATTGAGTACATGAATTTTTAAAAAGGGGTCATTGGGTAATAGGTAGGACCATAACACAAAAAAGGGGGTCATTGGGTACAAGCCGGTTTGAAAAAGGGGGTCTATCCCGAGGCACATGATGCATATCTGTCATGGAAGTGCCCCCCCGGGTATATACCCCACTATATACACAACTCCAACATATCGTCTATTATAGAATTAACTATATTATGACAAGCATAGATAGACTGAAAGCCTACCATATTTTGGGATTATAAGTGCTAGACGGTATTTATGGATAATATTGTGTGTTTCTGCGTCCCGATTGTACGTGTATGTACCATATAGAAATACGAAAATACCAGTGCATAATACAAGTACCATTTGTCTTGTGAAGAGGCAACATATATTTCCACTTTACACAAAAACTCCCCATAGAACTTGGGATTTTTAAATAGACATTTAACGAACTCTTCAGTCTTCATTTTCACTAAATTAAAAAAAATAATAACAATGGCGCAAATAAAATGTCAACAAATAATAAAAATTCTGTTATTCTAAAAACACTTTTAGAAACTCCATTTTGGCGTACTGCGGTGTAGGCTCGCATATTAGAGAGTTTGCGAAGTGCAGTTCAAAAGCATATTAAAACTTCGATGTCTAGAGAATATCTGTTAAAATCACTCTGCCGTGAAATTCCTAGAAGCCGAAATAAACGTGTAAATCGATAGTATCAGTTAATTATGAACGAGAAAATACGTCAATTTAAAGAACAATATTTTATACATTTCCTCATGTATTACAAAATTACAAGTTATGCATTATCTATTTAGAATATTGTAAATATCGTTTGGTTTGGTAAAAAGCCCGCCAGGTGTAATTGAAAATTAGTGATTGAATAAGATTAAAATATGTTTCTGTTTCAAACGTCAAGCATGTATGTACTTTTGTGTGATAATGGCGTAAAAAATCAGCTTGCTAAATGGCATTTTGTAATGACTTATGTCGCTACTATGATTAAGTTCACATATAAGTGCCTTACTTTTACCAAAGCTAGCAGTATGTATAGTCCAGTTGCAAAAGTGTATGGTTTTCAGAAGTCTTGATTAAAGCTTGAAACCATGTTATAACACCACTGAAGTTTCTTTTTGAGCTCAGTTCATATTCAATGCATGGGTTCACAGTAGAGTGAATTTGAATAGATAATCTTCTAGACAGCGAAATAACAATCTACCGGTTACGAAGGCCTTAATCCCCCGTTGTTAAGCACATTTAATTGAATACATGAATTCAAAACCCACCCAAGTCCATGGGAAGTGATTTTGAGAAAAAAAAACCTGTGTATCATTTTAATTCCTTCAGTTAGATTTACCTGGTCAATATGGTAAGTTTTACGTGCAAATGAGTGGGTTAAACTGTATTTAGGTATGACGATTAGCATTTCATGGACTTCGTGGGGGTTCATTTGTAATATGTTATCAAAACAACATTTTGCAAGTATTTGACGACGGAAAAAATATTCAACGACGGAAACGTTTACAATATAATCACAAAGTTGAACAGACAATTTAGCTGCACAGTAGTCTCATGTTGTTCCGCCTTTGCATTCAAATGTATAGGAAGACCACCTGCTATGTAGAAGGTCACTTCGAGACTTACTGTGTACAAGTTGTAATGGGAGCGTGGAGGTGGTCACGTGCGTATTTATAAAAGCGCATTTATAACCGAAGTACACTTTTTACAATACAATAGTTAATAGGATTAACTACCATAGCAACAGATGAATACAATTTTGACTATATCGCCCCCCCCCCACTACAACGTTCATGCGTTACCGATGCATTGAACCATAGATGTCCCAACATTGTATTCATCTATTGCTATGGTAGTTAATCCGATAATGACGTCACTTCTTCTACGGCGCATAGGAAAATGCTCTAGCAACCGTCAAGCTGGTAAACTACATTTCGCAAACTTTTCAACCATTCAAACTTGTATCTTGTTTACAAATGAGATGATTTAGCTGGATTTATACTTCATTTAACTGCGACAAAAAGGATTTCGAAAATAAGATATTACTTATATAGACCGATTCAGTGCATTTTGCACAAATTTGTCGCTCGGTGCTGCACATGGCGACCGTGACTGCGGTACACACACCCACTATAGGGACCCATATGCACCAAATCAATGACGTGTTCTGACCCGATTAAGGAGCAGAAACAAACATCATCAGATACATACGTACATTATTTTGATAATGTCTTGTTAATACCAACATTAAAGGATTTGATGCCTCATACTGTTATTCATGTATGTTTCGAATTGCAAATCGTGTTTAAATCGAGGCAGTTCTTCAAATATAAAATAGACGGAATTTGCCACCACACGTGGGCGTAAACTTTAACGTGAGTGACAGCGCGCTTCTTTTAAAGGTGCATATCACGTTTGCATATCAGCCTCGTACATAAAAATTAGCCATTTAATACGTCGGTCACAACACATAGTGGCGTACGTGAATGACAAAATACATTTCCGAGCAAAACATTTTTGAAGGACATGCTACTATAAACGGAGTCGATACTCCTCCATTGTTATCTCTCAGTGGCCCGATTTCATTTGAAATTGAAGTTTAAGGTTCAAATTATAAAACTGTACCTTAAATAGTTAACAAGGAATAATTATTAGAGAATAATAGGTAGCTCTAAACCTATACGCCACTATGTGAAACAGAAAAATTGGAAAATCACTCTACGCCACTATGTGTTGCGACCGACGAATAGCAATATAGATACTACGATCACTACACACAGTCATGTACTGATACATGACATGATGAATTTGTGATCACACTTCTTTATTAACATAATTAAAAGGTAGCAAGGCATATTTACATCACATTATACAGTCTTTCAATAACTCTAACCTTATCTTAACAGGGAATAAATAAGATTGGGAAGGGTCAGTCAAGGATAAATTACTGTCAGGGGCCTTATCTTAACCTTACTTGCTAATTTCGGGTGGATACAGCTCTCCATATCCTCCTGTCCTGCATCGCAGTTCCCAGGTCAGATGTTTTCAGTGTCCTGCTTGAGCAATGTCCAGGGTTTCTTGCTCCGTGTCTGGACTCCGTGACTGGGTGTCCAAGTACCCAGTTTGATGACAGGTTCGCTCTTACTCCTGCAGCAATGTACAGCGAAGCGTGTCATCCTTTCTCTGATCTGATCTTCTCTGTGAGTCTTGGAAGGTCTCCATATACAACTTTTTGTAACTTTATTACTATATGTACTGTTTCCAAGGGATATTGTTCACTGCTCTGAGTATTCGAGTGTAACAGCCACCCGGTTCTTCTTTAGATATATCCAGTTCTTTAGATAATGTACACTTAGGAGGTTGAAAATCATAGTCCATGCTTCACATCCGCAATGTTAACACATAATTATGCCACTGTTGTGCTAAAGACCTGCACTTTAGATTTCTTTGGAAGAGCAGACTCGTGGTTTAGGTTTAGGTTGATACAGGCTCCAAACTGCTGCCTTACGTTTTTTGAAATTATGCTCGGTGCTAGCCACCCATGCTCCGAGATATACAGTAAGCCAAAACTTTAGGTACCAGTTGTGTTCACCCCTGTATATCCTAAATAAAGGCAAATGTGTCACATTAAAACAAGCAGCCAATACCTGTACTCTTTAGCTCCGATTTAATGTTGAATTGGTTGAAATTGGTTGAGAATTAAAGAAACGGTGATCTAAAACGTAACGAAGAAACGAAAACAAAAGTTGCACTTTTGTGTTCTAATCAATGAAAGCACGTCCCTAGTTTTAACGTGCTAATCAATGGAAGCACGGCGCTACTTATCTTGTTCGCGAACGCTTTGTGTACAAATCAATAGGGCATGCAATGGTACAAACTGCAACTTTTAAATTGGCATCTTCCTTGGGTTGTTGGATCGTCGTGTCTTTATTTCTTGAACAATTTCAACGAATGAGGTCTTAAATTCGAGCTAAAAGATGCAGCTGTTGGCCATGTTGGCTGCTGGTTCCAATTATGACATATCTGTCTTTGGTTAGGATATACAGGGGTGAACATAACTGGTACCTTAATTTTTTGGCTTACTGTATGTCGCTTTCACCTCGTCTCTTTAGCTTTGTGCCATTATTTGTTTTGTTCTTGTTACAGGAAGGTAATATCAGGAAACTGGGTGGGCATTTCAACCGGCCCAAAAAGATTCTCACCCAGTAAATTGTTTTGCCCACAAAAATGCACACCATATAATTATCATAAAAAGAATAGTACCATGATGATATCTATTGAAATGACTCTTGTTATTTGAAAGTGCTGTATCTTTTCGTAACATTTCATGAAGCAGAAATACATATACCACAAAACCCAATGGTATATGAAGCTAAAATTAAATTATTTTGAGCAAGCTAAAAATTAAATTATTTTGAGAAATTTCCACACAGAATCTGAAAAAAAAATCACTGTGCTCGTAATTTGAAATTTGTAATTTTCAACTATAAATCAAGATCTCTGTAAATTGACCCAAGGTTTCCATAAATTCGAGTTTTGATATTTAAAATGTTTGGGTTAATTAGTAAATATGTTTTGCTTGAGAAATTCATAAACACGATTCCTAAAAGTTTGTAATGCACAAATATCTGGTTTTTACTTGACTTCTCTATACACATCTGGAATACATTGTATAGGTTTTAGTCTTTTTACACTTTTCAACTGTGATTTTACTTAGTTTTTTTTACTGTTGTGTGCATGACCATGTGTCTGAAGTAGTTAGTAGGGTATCCTAATATGTTGGAGTTGTGACATTTTAGTTGATAAGATTAAATGTTCTGTTCGTTTGTTTAAGGGTAGACGATGTATTGTTGGTCGAAGCAGCCTAAAAATCAATTTTCATTATCTAAATCAACATATGTGACGTGTCATGTCAAAAGGAGACACTTTTGGGCAGGTTATCAATTTTGAGGTTTTTAATTATCTTAAATATAGAGATACTTTGATCCACAACACCCTTTTCTCCAATGAAATCGGACATTCCTAAGCGAAGATTTTGAGTTCGTAAGTTATGGTACTACAAAATTGTAAATTGAGATATCGGCCTTCAGAAATATTATTGACAATGTGAAGAGTAGGAATCACCTTGAAAAATGTCTCAAAAATATAAGATGCCAGTTATATTCCGGTCTGAAACTATCAGAGAATATTTTTAACATTAATAACATCACAAATTTGCAACAAACCCAAATTGTGAAAAAATCACCCCAGGCAGATTTTTAGCTATTTCTCCATTTACGATCCTCCCCAAAAGTGTATCCTTTTGACATAAAACGTCACATAATTATTATTGAACAATAACACTTTGATGTTTTGCAAAAGTTCATTCTACAAACCATATACTTTGAAAATTTGCTTGATTTATTGTCATTAATGAGAGTGTTCTTGTTTCAGCCCTCTTTACAACATAACTCAAGAACCACAAGACTTACACAAGTATATCTGTGATATTTGAATTCTTCTACACACTCGCTATGAAAATGATCATTGCAAAGTTCACTACCATTAACAAGATGCTGTGAACTACCAAATTTTAAATAGTTGCTAACCTTAAGCATGTAATTATACATTTCTCTAATGTGTAAGTAAAGTTCAAAATATTATTTCACTATCAAATACAAATATTACCATTTAACTCTATCGACAATACTTTTATTTGTTTATTATTTTTAACTCTCTATCAAAGTGAATTACTTACACTCATTAAATGCACCTTTAGAATTTCCCAGTATATTCCGGTCTTTCACGTCAGTCAAAATTCACTGGCTGGTAATTTATAAATACCAGTATTAACCGCCTTGGGGTGTAACTCCGAACATTGACATGATACATATGTCTTTCTAAAATACATCTAACATTCTAAAAGATTTACAGAGCTTGTATTAATAACTGATACAGAACACCAAGAAATCAACAGTTATCATGACAAATATAATGAGTCCGACCATTATTATGACAATGTTATAACCGAGAAGATAGCTATCCTAGTTTGTGGGGAATTGTCATTTCTTGAGGAGATTATGCAGTGGCGTGCGCAAAGGGGGGGGGGCAGGGGGGCACATGCCCCCACTTTTGTTGGTCATTCGGGGGAAATTCGGGGGAAATTTTATACTCCTAATCAGACTCCAACCCGCCCCCCCCCCCCACCCACTTTCAATGTCCTGCGCACGCCACTGGATTTCTATGCAAGAACAGAATCACATGTTGGAAATCCACATGCCAGAGTAGAGTGCCATTAATTACAGCTGCCCGCCCAGTAAGTTATTTTCTCTGATTTGAGGGCTTCCAGTACTTCCTCCTTGTCATCAACGGTCATTCTCAAGGTGTAGTCGAGCTATCACCTTGCAGAAGTGGTTTTAATGCAGTTAAGAGCAAAACAACTCATGAGGAAGAAATGTTTGAACCACCCATCAGGAACCCAGCAAACACAAAGATGGTCTTATAACGATTAATCAAAGGTTTTTGAAAAATGTTTTGTCAACAGTTATGGAATGTTTTGCATCACGTTTTCAAAAATGGTCTAGGAATGTTATTACAACATTTGTATAGCACCCGTCATTGCAAACAATGAATGCTTGACACAATAAAGTGGCGCAATGACATTACGCACTGAAATTCTGGTAATGCCCCTATCAAAGACTCCGGCACCCACATCAATTCACACGCTGAAGGAAAGGTCTCCTAACATCCCAAACTGTATTCTCCTGTTCTTCCGTGCATTGTAATCTGTGACTATAAGGCTTGCACACAGACCCAGGAATGCATGACACCAATAGAGAAGTGTTTGAGAGAAAAGCATTAGCTAGTGCATCTGGTGCTATTTTCAACTGTACAGTACTCTCTAAATGTAAAAGAGTGGAAAAAACTCACTCCCCAAAAGAGTGATTCAGTAATAAGACCACCCAAAAAAGAGTGAAATGTGAATTTCAACTCTTTCAAGGAGTTAAATGAAGGACAACTCAAAAAACGTGTTGTCCTTCATTTAACTCCTTGAACGAGTTGAAATTTTTAGGATGGTTTTCGCTCTTTTTTCAGTGGTTTAGAATTAAAAAACACATTTCACTCTTTTTTGAGTGGTTTTATAAGTGAATCAAGTGGTGCTTGTGTGCATACAACGGTGCGTTCCCATTGAAAATAATTGAAATTGCAACTTTTGATTTTGGGGTTTGACGGTTTGGAATCGCATATCTTGGTCAATTCTTGTTCGATGTTCATGAACAGGGTGTCAAATGAGAAAGCAAAGTCCAATTAACAAAATGTATATTTCAGAATAATCCAAAATTATCAGGTTGTTGAACAGCAAGGATGACTATAACTGACGAGTTTCTTTTTGTGCCTGGTGTACATGCTCTGATGGTGAACAGAAAACCACTGCTGACCTTGAGCTGTCTGATGAATTCTGATGAACAGCAACATAGCCAACTACAACACCAACAAACACGACAGCAATATCAGATAACTCCCGGGTCTGTGTGCAAGCCACCGATGAAGGTGCAGGAGAATAAGGCCTGGGATGTCTACAGAACTATCCTTCAACGTGTGAACTAATGTTGGTGTTGGAGTCTTTTATGGGGGCATTGCTAGAATTTCAGTGCGTAATGTCATTGTGCCAACCATTCCATTACTAACGGTGAACTTTATAGTAAACGCTTCTGTTAATGTCAGGTGAATCAAACCAGCGACGATGGGGACTACCCCTTGCCTAATGATATAGTAGATTGCACGACTCTTTTCAGAGCCACCCGCTTTTTAGTGGACACGGTAGTCGGGAGGAAGTCTGATAGAACGGCTCTTTTCAGAGCCAACTACAACGGAACGTGACCCACTATCTTTCTTTGATAACATGATAACAGACAATCTTCTATATCATTGAGCATGTGGCAGTCCAGAGTTATACTCCGTAGACAAGGAGCAGTGTACATGCAAAACTACTGATGGTCATGTTTTTTATACTGGGCACCTAAAAAGGGTGGCTCTGTTGCATTCTTACTCATCAAGACATGTTAACATGCATGTCGTTTATTTATTTGATGTTTATCATGAGCTTGTCTAGTACTATTTTGTTCCTTAGACATTGGCCTTTCAATTTCTGAAACAAAAATTTATGATTTTCATTTGTTCTTATTACTGCAACTCGTTAAGTCTAATTAGTCAGGGGTGGCTCATGTGATGGAGGATCATGTGGTGGAGGATCACAATGCTGTACAATGGTGATCCTCCGCCACATGATCTTCAATAAACATTATTGATGGATTTCTATTTTCTACTAGTTTCTGTACTTGATCTCGGCTAAATGATATCATGTTTAGCATTCATTGCCTCAGTATTTGTTAATTAGACAATTAAAATTTACTAATTACTTGTTGCTACACTAATAAAGTTCATTGACCTCTATGTATTTGAATAGGGATTTAATGTAGGGAACATTCAAAAGGGTGCTACGGGCAAACAAAACATGATAAAAGGCTCAAATTTCTTAAGCAGACCTTGGTTGTGATCCTCTTTACTTTAGTAAACTAAAAACCAGTAAAACATAGAAGGTTTGCGACAAATCTAAAAGAGCGCCCTCACACTCAATTTTGGTCAAAAAAGTAAATTTTTACAAAAACGCTTTGTCGAATTCTCTTTTAACTTTCAAAACTGGATTGTTGAGCTTATTTTACATCTAGTTACATCCCTCAATCATGAAAATTTGCATTTCCAGTGCCAAATAAGGTGTGTTTTGAAGAAATTTATACATTTTGAATTACTTGACTGCCATAAGTTCCATATGACTGGGTGGGCAATTAAGTTAGCTATTTTAAACATTTGTCAAATTTTTACATTATCGATGTACGTCGGGGGTGACACCCCTAACTGAATTAATATTTTCATCCTTATTTTGCTTGTTACACCCTGTATATTTTATGGGCCACCCTGTATAATGACTCCCATTGTTTCGTTTCTGAAATCATCCGAGTATATGCTCTCAGAATATATACTTTAATTGGGTTATAATGTAAACTTTTGAAGTTATAGTACCAAACCTGTAAAAACATGTGATTCGCTTGAAAAATACACATGCAACGCAATTGGTGCCCAACATAAAAAACATGACCTGATAGATTTATCCTGAAGAAATCAGAGCTAATCCTGATAAAAGTGCGATAGTTTTTTACTTGTTTGACATCGATCCTGTTAATACTCGGTTTGTATCGTGAATACCGGTTATATCAATCATTTCAACTGAACATTGTTTACAATGTAATCATGGTAACGACAAGAGCAGACTTTCAGTTAGACATTCAATGTTTGAAATGAGTCCTGGTTTTATATTTTGTACTTTAAAAAAAATTAATTTCCAAAATAAATGCTAATTAAGGAGGGAAAGGCATTCTAGTGTCTGGGAAGTAACTCACAGTTGTCCTATAAAATCAGCGGTAGGCTTCTTCATTCATCGCGTGCATGATAAACACACACCGGAATAGCGGAGACAATTATTCCAATCACAGTTTTTTATTACTCGTTTAATCGGCTATTATAGCCACCAGTCGATTGTCTGTATCACATACTCTGTCACTTTCTTGTCTGACTGCGAATGAGATTTCTATGCACAAAATCATATTTTAGTCCCTATTCATTGAAATTGTAAGTTCTAGAATGAAAATTGCATTTTGTATTGCTGTAAAGTTCTTTTTTAATTATGACACATTTTCCCAGGATATTTAACTCTCTGAAAGTTTACATCATGAATACCCCGGGATGAATACATTCCTTTCTGATATTACATAATGTTGAAGGTGCCCTAGCGACTTATGACTTATTTTGTGGAAACATGTATTAAAATGACATCCCTAACCAGTGTAATAATTTTTATTGCAAGATTCATTCCGCCGTGGCAAGAGAACAGACTGTCATTCTCTGCCCTGATAAGCCCCGTCTTTGTTAGATGCCAGCGATCGCTCCTTCTCCACCATAGAGGAAAGTTCATTTCACCAAATGTCATCATTTCGGCGATTACTAACGAATGAGTTTATATTAACGGTCTCGACTTGTTAGTTTCGAAGATGTATCGGTCTCGGTGTAACATTCGACATCTTGCTTTTCCTTTGATATCTCAATCTCCAGGAAAAAATTACTTCTTCTTTTCCGAAAATTGAAGTTGATGAAGTCAACTAGTAATCTCACGACTTCAGACGATTTTTATTACTCTCTGTTACCTAAAAGATCATCAGACCACTAATAACGCTAGTGTTGAGGTATAAAGTAGCCTTCAAAAATTTGGTAGCCAATATATATATATGCTTAGTGCAAACACAACAATATGAATTTATAGATGATAACAGTAAGCAATGGGTTAAAAACATAACGTTGTAAATTTGAAGTGATTCTATTGGAAGCTTATTTCCCTTTCCGTTCCCACAATTCCCATGGATTACGTCATCACCGATTATGTCGTCATCTAGATACAGTTGACGTAATTGTTTTTATTCGTACCTACCAAAAGAGATGGCCGTAACGGTCGTGCTTCCCCAACATTGGTATATTGATGAGGAGGTTCAAACAGAAACTGGAAAGGCCTGAGGATTGTACTAGTTAGCTGTGATCATGGTGTTGTGCTGCTTTTCAGTATACATGCCTACTGCATCGTATCATTGGTCACAAAGCTAATATAGTAGAAGAGGCTACAGGTCTATAGTTAACATTGCCACACAACTCCAGGATTAGATTGTGCCTTTTGGCAACAATCAATATCAACACCAGTGCACTTTATCTCGACTGCAATTGTTTTACACATTTTGTGATTTGAACCTTTTTTTTCAGCTATGACCTGAAAATATTATGTTGATGTATAAATCATTTTAATATTGACAGAATATACTATTGTTTTATCAGTGCCAAAAATTTACAACATAATTTTAATTAAAAATTATATGACAAATATGACAACAAAAGCAAATTTACTGGACAAAGAATGTTGAAAGATTCATGTCCACAACTTTTCACTTATAAATGTAAATGTGCTTTATTTTGTACCATAATCATAATAATAATTACAAAATACATTAAGGGGGAACTACACCCTGGCCAATGTTGTGCCTATTTTTGCATTTTTCTCAAAAATTATAGCGCATTGGTGACAATTAAGATATGCATGTTGTAAGGGCAAGGACTACAACTATTGCTCTGAAAATTCATCAACTTAAGGCAAGTAGTTATTGATTTATTGATCAAATACTGGTTTCCCCTCATTTTTGACTGCAACTCCACAACTGCTGTTTGTGCCGAAATAAAATTTCCAGTGCAGTAGTTGTAGTCCTTGCCCCTATAATATACATATCTTACTTGTCACCAATGCGCTATAATTTTTGAGAAAAATGCAAAAATAGGCACAAAATTGGACACGGGTGTAGTACCCTTTTAATGGAAACAAACAAATTCCAGCATATTCATGACAAATGTATAGACATCTTGGGTATACTGCACCCAGGGCTCTGACTTTGCTTCAAGAGTGGGTCTCGTTGCTGTTATACGTAAAATAATACGTACTCTATACTAATAAAATGTTGAATTACAAGCCAATTCAACGAAGGCAACCCTCTCTATTATTACTACAAGTGTTTGTAATACCCATAAAGCATAATGTGGTTTTAGAGTTAATGTATACCTCTAATATCAAACGCCACATTACGAAATGCTGCTGATGCTGCCAATACTTGTTTTTGAAAACTAAGGCACATTCCTAAAAGCATGATGTGAAGCGTGGTAGTTACCATCCAGTAATTCCAGTTGTCGATTTACTGTGATTTCCTAGTTCTTTCTTACTCGTAAATCCAGTCATATGATCCAGTCCATCTAATTATGTCCACACCACTCCACGTCGTGTCATCTCGGCTTCCGTTTCGTTAGACAATACCAAACATAATGTATCAATGATGTTCATATTAAGGTTTAATTACATTGAATTGGAAGACAATAATGCAAGCAAACATAATTTACTATGCTCTCGACTAGCGAATGTAAAGGGCTGTCTGTTAACAGGTTAATTGCGTATAGTTTAGTAAGCGTTTCCAAGAATTGGTGAATCATGCTTTTCAACCTTTCATGTAAAAAACGTTTCTTGTAATTTTCCTCGATTCACCGTCATAACAACCCCTACCCTCGTCTTATTAAGTTGGCGTGGCTGTACCAACCACCTAACCATCATCTTATTAAAGGAAATGGGGCTGTACCAGCCACCTAAACATCATCTTACTATGGGGCTGTACCAGCCACCTAACCATCATCTTACTAAAGGAAATGGGGCTGTACCAACCACCTAAATATCATCTTACTATGGGGCTGTACCAGCCACCTAACCATCATCTTACTAAAGGAAATGGGGCTGTACCAACCACCTTAACATCATCTTACTATGGGGCTGTACCAGCCACCTAACCATCATCTTACTAAAGGAAATGGGGCTGTACCAACCACCTAACCATCATCTTACTATGGGTCTGTACCAACCACTTAACCATCATCTTACTAAAAGAAATGGGGTTGTACCAACCACCTAACCACCATCTTACTATGGGGCTGTACCAACCACCTAACCATCATCTTACTTTAGGAAATGGGGCTGTACCAACCACCTAACCATCATCTTACTTTAGGAAATGGGGCTGTACCAACCACCTAACCATCATCTTACTATGGGGCTGTACCAACCACCTAACCATCATCTTACTATGGGGCTGAAACAACCACCTAACCATCATCTTACTATGGGGATGTACCAACAACCTAACCATCATCTTACTATGGAGCTGTACCAACCACCTAACCATCATCTTACTATGGGGCTGTACCAACCACCTAACCATCATCTTACTAAAGGAAATGGGGCTGTACCAACCACCTGACCATCATCTTACTAAAGGAAATGGGGCTGTACCAACCACCTAACCATCATCTTACTATGGTGCTGTACCAACCACTTAACCATCATCTTACTAAAGGAAATGGGGCTGTACCAGCCACCTAACCATCATCTTATACTATGGTGCTGTACCAGCCACCTAACCATCATCTTACTAAAGGAAATGGGGCTGTACCAGCCACCTAACCACCATCTTACTATGGGGCTGTACCATTATCCTAACCCTCGTCTTACCAAGGAGGGTGGGCTGTACCAACCCCCTAACATTAGTCTTACTAAGGAGGTGGGGCTGTATACCGTTTTCCCGTTGCAATAAAACCCTCGGAGCGCCCAAATGACTTAAGCTAATCGCATTTTGGCGACACTGGTGTGACCTACTGCGGAATCACGGCATGTTGCCAATGGGGATCGACGCTAAGTCGGGTACCGCGTGAGCAAACTAAAAAATAGCGCGAGCGTACACAAAAGAAACTTCGCGCGTATGATGAGCGATGCGCCAGATCTGAACGCTATACCGGCGTCAGCTGAATTCGTGTACGCTGAGAGGGCACAGGCATGGAAAATTCAAATCCGTGTGTTATTATTCCAAGGGTGTAACCTACTCAATTACTCGCTGGTAGGGTGGTCGATTTATCTTCGAGGGAGGGTGGTGGGCTATTCAGGCCCAGCGATTTTGATCTTCGCTCTTATAAAAAATATTCTGAGTGATGTTGAGTTCAACGTTGATATTTAGATTAGAAAAAAAACCTGTGGAGCATGTTGATGCTTTTGGCATCACTGGATAAAAAGGAGACTCATGCCTAAAATATATACGTTAGTAAGACAATGATTAAGCATCCCAATCAAGACACTTTACCACATAATGCTTATGCAGGGTGTAAGATCAGCAAAGTATTACCATAATAGGAACTGACTACGAAGTCATTGACATGTATTGGGGAGTAAAAGCTGGAAATATTACGGTTCCCATGCTGGGATTTTGGTTTCTTTGGAAATGCTAGAGCTTCTTATGCTATAGCAAATTGTCTGTTCTATTGTGGGCTAATTAGTGGGTTTTTAGCGGGTTCGCCGTCGGACAAGTTTAGAACTATCAACCTTTCGTCAGGAGTAGCTCTGACTTCTTCAGGACAAAGTACCTAAGAATGAGACATGTAGGCCGCCCCTTGCCTACTGATGGCTCTGAAAAGAGCCGTTCACTGAATACTGCCCCTTGTCAAAAGAGAACAAGCAGATCTCGCCAATCTGCCAATTGAAAGGTTTGGTGGCCCTGAAATGAGCCGTTCACTGAAGACTGCCCCTTGTCTACAGGAAACAAGCAGACCTCGCCTATATGCTAATATGTGACTGGACGCGGCGAATCAGCCGTAAAGTCGGCCCCGGTCAATTTTGTTTTATTTCGTGTTTAGAAAATATATACCATAAGCTTTAAAATGGTATATCATTTGACTCCAAACGATATCCAAAAGCGGGGTAATGATTTGTTGAACTCTGTTCCTTCGACAAAATTGTATTTTTTATCGGTTCTACATGTGTCTCTTTTTCTACATTTCTGGTAATAAATATCCAACAGTCATAATTGGCGGTCATTTCAAATCATCCCCAAGTCAACGAGGTTCAGAAATATCCTCTCATTGTTCATTGTTGATTATACATACCTAGACAAAATACAATGCTTTGTTATCTACCAGTTGAACAGGATTTAGCCAAAGCAAACAAAGACAAGACTATTCTATAGAAATAGGTAGAAGCTTATTATCCTCTTCAGCAGTAGTATTATTGATTGATTTAAACAGCGTTTGATAAGATACTTGTCGCAACGAATTGAGACACCTATGAATACGACCTTCACATACATTTTACACTTTAACTCAGAATACAATTTGCCGAGTTTACGGCTGATTCGCCGCGTCCACTCACATATATGATATGCTATTCGCCTAATATCTGCCTAATATCTGCCTCGCCTATATGCTATTGTGGGCTGTTGTAAAATACATGTCTACCCTTCTTAGAGCTCCATTTTTGCAAGATTATTAGATATATCATATAATAGGTCAAAAATATATAAACTTTCTTCAACCCTACAGGGTGTGGGAGTGAAAATATCGGAATTTTTGCCTATAAATCAAAAACATGCCTGGCGGCTTGTTTCGGGTTTTGTTGGAGCTGGTCACAAATGAGCATAAAATCGCCATATAGAAGACAAACTCCATTAATCATGACAAGATTCAATAGAAAATAAACAAAAAACATTGTGGAGAAAATATTGATTTTTGAAGACCAAAGTAAAGAGCCAACTCTATTGTCCTGAAAGTGATGAAGCGTCAATAATAATAATGTATTGAAAATAGATGAAATAAATGATAAAGAATTATATCCACAAAAACAATAAACAATACAAATGTCAAAATTGATAAGGCATGATGTAAACAATGCGTTTAGATTTCAATGCATTGAAGTGTTATTGCATTATTATTAGGATAAATCTGTATTGTATTGTACACGTACATTATGAGTGCCTCCCCGGATCGAACAATGGGTCAATGCTCGAAAGATAGGTTGTAATTCTTCAAAGTAACCGATTAAGGATAGACAAGGTATTGTTGGTCGAAACAACCAAAAAATCGATTCTCATTATCTAGATCAATATATTATTGAAAAATAACACCTTGATGTTTTGCAAAAGTTCATTCTACAAATTCTATACTTTGAAAACTTGCTTAATTTATTGTTGTTAATGAGTTATGTACGTTTTACAAAAGTGTTGTTGTTTCTGCCCTCTTTACAACATATCTCAAGAACCACAGGACCTACAAAAGTATATCTGTGATATTTGAATTCTTCTACACGCTCGCTATGAAATGAGCAATGCAGTTTTTGCCAAAGCTCACTACCATTCGCAAGATGCTGTGAACTACCAAATCGCAACAGTTTAAAATAGTTCATAACCTTAAGGGATGTATGAACATTTGAACAGTATTTATTGTGTGACATTAGAGCACATCAGACATATCGAATTGCATTCTTAATACTAAGAATGTCCTGATATCAAATAATTTTGATTTTTTGAAATTCGCTATGTAATACACATTTTATGGCAAATGATTAAAAATTGATATTTTTGATATTTAACAGTACTCGAAGTAAACTTTATAAATCTGATGATTTATACTTAAAGTGTATGTAGGTGGGATGAAAAGCCGATGATCAATTGAAAATTTTGAACTTTCGTTTTGAAGATATGGATTTTTTCCCCAAAACACCAAAAAAATTAGGTCTTTTGGGGAAAAAATCCATATCTTCAATATGAAAGGTCAAAATGTTCCTTCCAGCTACATACACTTTAAGAATATATCATTAGATTTATAAAATTGACTTCGAGGACTGTTATATCAAAAATGTGAAAAATATCAAATTTCAATAATTTGTCATAAAATTTGTATTATATCGTGAATTTCAAAAAATGAAAATGATTTGATATCAGAAAGTCATTCTTCGTATTCAGAATGCAATTCGATATGTCTGATGTGCTCTCATGTCCCACAAAAATACTTTCGAAACGCTTAAAACGCTCATTCCAGATCCCTTAATGGATCTAGAATGAGCGTTTATTGCGTTTCGACAGTGTTTTTTGTGGGACATGAGAGCACCTCAGACCTATCGAATTGCATTCTGAATACGAAGCATGTCTTTCTGATATCAAATAATTTTCATTTTTGAAAATCACAATATAATACAAATTTTATGACAAATTATAAAAACTTGATATTTTTCAAATTTTTGATATATAACAGTCCTTGAAGTAAATTATATAAATCTAATGATATATTCTTAAAGTGTATATAGCTGGGAGGAAAAGCCGACGGTCAATTGAAAATTTTGACCTTTCATATTGAAGATATGGATTTTTTTCCCAAAAAGACCTAATTTTTTTGGTGTTTTGGGAAAACAAATCCATATCTCCAATACGAAAGGTTAAAATTTTCAATTGATCGTCGGCTTTTCATCCCACCTACATACACTTTAAGTATAAATCATCAGATTTGTAAAGTTTACTTCGAGTGCTGTTAAATATCAAAAATATCAATTTTAATGATTTGCCATAAAATGTGTATTAAATTGCGAATTTCAAAAATCAAAATTATTTGATATCAGAAGGACATTCTTCGTATTCAGAATGCAATTCGATATGTCTGATGTGCTCTAATGTCCCAAAATAAATACTGTCCAAACGTTCATACCCCAGCCCTTAAAGCAAGGTTGGGGGTTTGAATTTCCCATTTTTCTTTTCGTTGAGGTCTTTCGCCAAAACTGATACCAAGTTTTGAATTTGATAAAACTTGAAATTTAACTCAATTTTAATTTTTTTAAATTGCTGCTGCGGTTCGGATATTAGGAGTAATGGCACATAAAACACAATGGGTGGTATACCACCATGGAGGATGAGGACACGGGTTCGAATCCCACCTCCGGCTCATTCTGAATTAAAAATGTGTTACTTTTTCAATTATAAAGATGGAAAATTATACTCTCTTCTTTGATTAGTTACCTTATTTACCTTCAGTTCATACTTTTCTGTGGATGTTTCTTTTAAAAACACGTCCCTCCATGTTTAGAATCTACCGGTACACATTGTCATTGCCCCGATATCTTCATGGTAGAAATCGCCATAGTAGGGTGAATCCACCGCCACGCATGACTAATTTGTTCCGACCTGTTTAATAGTATAATGGGCCGAAGGACATCTGACTAAGGCTACTGACAATAGCAAGGTGGCTGACTTCGCTGTGTGTGTGTTATAGCATGGCCGCCATAGGTCACTGCTTCGATTGACCTATACACTGCGCTATATAGTAGTGCTCGGTGTTCGGCACATATAAAAACTTTGAATTATGATCAATGTTTGAGTTCAAGACGCAAGCTTCTATTTCAATACGTGAGCTAACGACTATCATATCTGTTCAACACGTATGTTCAAGTGCAAGGAACCACATCTGGTTTCTTTGGGGTTTCTTTATACGAAATCATTTACGGGAGATATTCATCATTTTCTACCCGGTATCCAAAGATTTTCGTCTGAATATCAAAATCGTGCATAGGACATTCACGTGTATCGATCCCGGGTATTAATTTTAGTATCTCTTGTGTACCAAGTAATTAATAGCCAGGCGATGTGTGCGGTAGACGGGTACATGGGAGAGTCCCGTCAGCAAGCCTACACTGCAAAAAGCATTTTACTCAACATTGAGTAAAAAAATTACTCAACATTGAGCTCATGTTGAGTAATTTTTTGCTCATTTGTTGAGTTGTGAAATATATGAGCTCAATGTTGAGTATTTTTTTACTCAACTGTTGACCTTTTTACTCAATGTTGAGTAAAATATGTTTGCAGTGTAAGTGTATGCAAAGTGCCTACGTGCTGATTGGCATGGAATCCTTGCACTTCATAAGATTACTGTGGTTCTACCAATGCATTCACAAGTACAGTATCCTGCTCTTATTACTAAACAAATTTCAAATCCTGAGCCCTTGATTTCTATTACACTTGACACAATCTAATAATAAGTCATACCTTATTATTACATTATAACAAGAGAAAGGTATAATATGTCATCTGCATTTAGCGTGCGTTTTCGGCCCACGTCAATCCGAGATCGCTAATTGAATAAATGCTTGGCAACTTTAAGGTTATAGCCAGCTTGTGGAAGGTTCATGTTCAAAAGAAGGCTTCATGTTGAACATGTTGAATATGACAAAAAGATTCGCAATGTGGAATTTAACTAACCCTAACACTTACCCTAATATAAATCTAGCCCTAGTCTTGCCTAATTTTGACCTGCTGAATTCACAGATAGTGTGTATGACCCTCAAAATTACCATCAGATTACCCCTAAAATTATCCCATATAGTGTAACGTGTGCTGAGGCTTGTGAATCAACATCTAGGGGTTGTGCCTGGGCGTAGCGCACTATAAATCACTGCGCTTTAAAAAAAAAGTTTTTATACAGAGGTCAAAAATCAAACATGATTTGATTTCACTACCGCATTATTATCATGGTCTCCCCGTCAATACGAACCACCGCTAGTCCGAATTTTTTAGGGTTAGGGTAAGGGTTAGGTTTATAGGGTTAGGGTTAGAGTTAGGTTTAGGGTCAGGGTAAGGATTAGGATTAGGTTTAGGGTTAGAGTTAGTATTAGGGTTAGCGTTTGGTAAGCTTAAAATTCGGACTAGCGGTGGTTCGGACTGAGACTGACCGGGTTTCGGACTGACGGGATGCCAGTAAGGATCACACAAATATATGTGATGCGATCAAGCAAAATCAGTCGGAACTCGGAAATATTAAATTTTCAGTTTCTTATAGGATAATAAAAATCATTTGCAATGCTGCATTTTGCAGAAAACCCCATTGAAATTGACCAAGCAGTTCCAAAGATATGAGCAATGAAAGAGTTTCCAAAACAATAGGAAACAAGAGGAAATATTGCCTTTGTTTGGCTATATCTCAAAATCAATATTTCCGAGTTCCGACTGATTTTGCTTGATCGCATCACATATAAGGGTTGTGCTTGTACGACCTGCGGTTGCAGAGTTATGTGCCAAAAAGGGTCGAGAGTCAAATATATTCAAGGTATGGATCAAAAATTAAAATTGTGCCGAATTAACACGATTATTAGTCAAACTTGGTCCAAATTGTTTGTCTAGCTTCAGGGAGTCAGAAAAAGAATAATTTCTTCTATCCGTGATAAACTAATTTAACATGACAATTACCATTAGATCCCATTGACCCATAAGTAATGTTCACGTAACATAATATTAACTCTACGTTACCGATAGACAATGATAGGGGAAACTGTTCTTTTTCTGACCTGAAGCTAGACAAACAATTTGAGTTTACTCTTTGACCCCTGTATAACCCTTGTACACTCAGAGAAATATTCACACGTTATGTAAAAAAAAAAAAAACACGATGTAAATTAAATTATACACAATACATGTAAAAGTTTGTCAAAAACTTTTACCATGCCAGTTTGTAAATGCTTCAAGTACATATTTGAACTGTAACGAAGCTAGTTTACCTAGTTTGTGTAATCATTGCTATGAAGTGAAGTAAAATGTCAGCCCAAAATACTTCGCTGATTGCAGAAAATCCCGGGAGAAAATCTACCTAACGTGTTATGTAAATCGACACGCATGTAGTTTTTACCTATTTCATACATGTAAGAAAGCAATGGCGGACACGACGTGTGTGTGATGGTGTAGCGCATACCTGCTGAAACTTCATTCAAATAGGTAGGTTTCGGAGTCATTAAACTTGAACCAAACTGGAGATTCGTTCGATAAGTTATGCATGGATTTCTTTGAGACTTTAAAAATGGCTATTTATGGGTTCATTTTGCTAGATTGATCAACAATAGAATTGACATGCACAGCACCGGGACATTGCAGCGATCATGTGTTACGAGCCCGAGTAGGACAATCATTACAGTACAATACTGTACTGTATAGGCTTACACTGCGCCCGGACACTGCGTGCATCTAGCACTGTGTGTACGTGTTGAGATAGATTACAAATACCACAGGAGATCTTCTCTGGTAATACGGACAGTGTAGCCGTTATGCAGTAATTATGCAGTAAAATACCTAATAGCTGAGGTAAAAAATCTACATAACATTTATGTAAATATTTTACATAATATGTAAGTATTTTTTTACTTACCTGCTATGTTTTTTTTTACATAATTCATGGTTAGGCCGTATAAAATTAATGTTTTGGTTCTCGTCCAGAGGATTTTCATGAATTGATGAGGGAGGGAGGTTTTTTTTTTTTTTTTTTTAATGTAAAATTAGCATTGTCAGTAGTTTTCGGTTTTCTCCAACAGTGCTCGAGGAAACGATGAGGCCCTTTTTTTTTTTTTCAAATGTGAGATTCTGAGGATAAGCCCCCTAGAGTACCACAAAAAGTCTTGGAAGTGATGCTTGTTCTCTAATAAACTTATTTATATGTATGAAGATTTCATAAATCATTCCAAATTCTAAAAAAATTGAAAAATCTAAAAAAATCAAAAAAAATCGGACAAATCCCAGAAATTGAGGAGGGAGGGGACGAGAACCAAAATATTAATTTTACACGGCCTTAATATGTAAAAATACCTATTTGTTTTGGAGTTCTAATCAACCAATCACGTCGCGCCTTTCAAACATTTATCTGAATACAATCCAAATCAAAATAAGTTATCTCATTAGGTTTAAGTGCTGTTTCCCTTATTTCTGTATACAAAGTCACAATGGTTTAGAAACAGGATGAATTTAAGTTAAGGTTATACGATGTATTGTTGGTCGAAGCAGCAGAAATAAAAGTAGTTCACAGCATCTTACGAATGGTAGTGAGCTTTAGCAAAAATTACATTGCTCAATTTATAGCGAGCGTGTAGAAGAATTCAAATATCACAGATATACTTTTGTAGGTCCTGTGGTTCTTGAGTTATGTTGTAAAGCGGGCTGAAACAACAACACTTTTGTAAAACGTACATAACTCATTAACAACAATAATTAAGCAAGTTTTCAAAGTATATGATTTGTAGAATTAAATTTTGCAAAACACCAAAGTGTTATTTTTCAATAATATATTGATTCAGATAATGTAAATCGACTTTTTGGCTGCTTCGACCAACAATACATCGTGTACCCTTAAGACAACGTTTAACAAAGTCTCATTCATCATTTACTCAAATTTGCCTTCAAATTTTTGACATATTGAAATATTTAAACACAAAGAAAAATGACTTCCTGTGTAACCACGGATCTAGATAATTGTATGAAACTACTCCCAATTCCAGAAAAATACAGCACTGTTGGTTTTTTTTTTTTTTTGGGGGGGTTAAAACAATATTATCAAGTTCAAGATCAAGATAAAAAAAAAGTTCACTACTTTACTAATTTCTTGAAAAAGAGCCAAAACATGCATTTTCGGCATATTTCCTGACAATCGAGTCGCAAAAATCAAAGAATTGGAACAAGTCTAAGCATTCAATATCTAGAGTATATGCCGAAATTTTGCTCTAATTTTCACTTTTTTTATGTTACTTTAATTAAATGATTGGTTATAAGAATGAAACATGTCTTTTCCAAAAATTAGAATGCATAAACTGAAATTAGTCTTAGTATAAATCTTTGGGCTTGATTTGTCACAGCATACGAAAAACACCCTCAAAACAGGTGTTTATTGGCCCTTATTTCCAAAAATTGGCCAAATATTAAAATTTGACTTTTATTGCTAGTTAGGACTAACTAAAGGATTATGATTTAACTATGTTTCATTTGTCAAAACAGGATAATATTTTGTTTAATCCCAAAACTTAGTGTTGTATTTTTCTGGAATTCGGAGTAGGAGATCACCCATCATTCGCGGTTCGTAAATGCATAAAGTTTGAACTTGATTGCTCGCAAGTGTTAGCCTACATGAGATCTTTGCATGTTGTGACCCATTGGAGAATGAAGTTGCTGAAGTGCTTGAGATATAAGTAATTCTCCAGATTCAAGACTACAGGCATATGATCTTCAGACAGATGGTAGGAACAAAGGTCTTATGTCAACATTAGTGTATTGTGTTGGTCTGAAAATTTTTAGCTCGCAGGGAGCTTTCAGTCCTTTTGAAACTAATTAACTTAATTTGACACCCTTAACGTAAACAAAAACAAAATTTGATGTTTTATTGGGGTGCGGACAATCTTGTTCTTCGCATCGCAAAAGTCCGTTTTCCAAAATAATGTAAACTGTACAATTTTTAGCTTTACCAATTCGCCAAACCTACTGCTGATGTTGATGATGATAATTGATGATGATAACGATGATGATTACGATGATCAAAATATCTATAAGTATACCGATGATAATAAAATGATAATTAACATTATTGTCTTTGAAGACAAGTAACCAATTGATTTAGCTGCGGCAAATTAGCCACCATTGTAGTTTTACCGTTTACAGGATGACCACAAAGTCTGGTAATGATAAGTAGTGATGATGACGATGATGATGATGATGACGATGATGATGATGATGATGATGATGATGATGATGATGATGATGATGGTGGTGACGATGATGATGATGATGATGATGGTGATGATGATGATGATGATGGCGATGATGACAATGATGACAACAACAACGATGATGATGATGATGCCGATGCTGCTGCTGCTGATGATGACGACGACGATGATGATATGATGCTGCTGTTGCTGCTGCTGCTGATGATGTCGACGACGACGACGACGATGATGATGATGATGAGATGATGATGATGGCAATGATGATGATGACGATGATACTGCTGCTGCTGCTGCTGATGATGATGATGATGATGATGTTGACAATGATGATGATGACGCCATGATATATTTTACTGTTAATGAACTTTGCGAAAAGTACAAGATATGAATCTAGGTCCATTAAATCAAAGATGAAGGTTTGCATTAGTCTTGTTTATTGATGGTATCACATTCCACACATCTAAATATACATCATTTTGATGCTATTTTTAGCATGAGGGATGGAGAGACTTCATTATTGTATGTATATCAGCTATTCCTGCACTGTGACGCTTTTCCGCTAGACCTCTTAAATCGGACGCCCACAATAATTGCTGAAATGCTTTATTGTCATTGAATGGTGATGGTATAAGTTCAATTCCCTGCGTTTGTCACTGAGCCAATCATTTAACCACTTAGAAACAAAATTATGTCACTTTACAATAGGTCAAGCCAAATGTATGACGAGGAAATCGCTATGAAATCACGCAAGAATGATACAATGTAGGTTTACAGCTTGTTAAAAGGGCATTTCGTGATCCACAGCCTCATCCCCCCACTTTTCTCCAAAAAAGTTGAGATTTTTACATCACTGGAAACCTCTGGCTACATAATGTTTATGTACAAAACATTTCTTGCAGATTAATTCGTTTAGCAAAGATATCGTGAAATTTGAATTTCGTTCTGGTACACCAGAACGAAATTATAACGCATTGTCTATGGAGCAGTGTAATACACATAATCATGTATAACTCGCGAACGCAACATTGGAATCAACTGAAATTTTGGGAATTGGTTTTTTTCGTGGATATCTAATGAAAAATGACATAAATAGAGGATGCTAGGATCACGAAATACTCCTTTAACTTTGGGTATGTATGTCACCATCAAAATACACATTCTCCCTAGTGCATGACCGCCGCTATAGGGGGTATGGGGTGTGACACCCCCCATACACAATTTTGTCGGCAAAAATTAATTGACTGTTGTCGTCAAAATCATGTGAGTGTCGGCAAATGTAGTCAAAGTCACGTGTGATTGTCGGCAAATTGCAAGAGTCATATAAAAAGATTAATGTGTTACGAAATTGTGCTGTTATTACGTAATTAGACTAAGGGAAGGAGAGAAGAGAAAGGAAGAAAAAGAGAAGAGAAGAGGGGGAAAGAGAGAAGAGAAAAAAGTCTAGGTCAATAGTAAGCCAAAGTAGGCATGTGATTATTTTAGGCAATGCTTGAAGGTGGATCCAAGAACCCATGACATTTCATTGCGATGACGGCTTGGCGGCCCGATTATTTATCAAATTTTCTCTACACCCCCACCCCTTTCAGATAGGATCGATGCCCCAGCTGAGGCTGCTACTAGGCCTATTATAGCCTATAGAAGCATTGATTTATTTCACGACAGATATCATCCAGGATAATTAAAAAAATTAATACCCCATCAGTTCTATGGTTCTATCATGGTCGCCCCTCCCTATCCATGCAACATAGGATGACTCACGAGCCACGGATTCATAGGTTCGTTGCCCTAGTTCAGATTGATAGACTAAGTTAGCATTTGATCAGAGCCCTCGCAGTACCTTAGAAGATCCAGAGATCCCCAAGTAAAATAAACCCAAGCGAGTGACTAGTCAGTATTAGTAAAGAAAATGTATATAGGCCAATCCATTCTGTAAAAAATTAATACCACTCCCATGCATCACCCAGCAGTACATGTATTTGTACAGAGCTTGCCGAAGGCAAGCTTCACTATAGGCAAGTCACCAACAAGTAAAGTAGGACCACTATGCAGTAAAGATCACTGTCTACCTGAGATATTGGTCTACCCCACACACCAACCGCGAAAGTCCACTGACCGACGCGCCAGCCGGTCTTTACTATAGTGTCAGAGGGCATATGGCATGTTTTTTTCATTTTTTCTTTCAATTGGATGGAAAATAGGTTGGCTTTGGAGCAAAGCTAAGACTAAGTACGCTTGAGTTCATTCTTTTCTGCATGACTGTTTCTATTATTAATTTATATATTTATTTCTCTGGAATCAAGCCTTGAAAATCCATTGTATAACCTTAAACTTCAATTTATAATTGAATCGTGCCACTGAGAGATAACAATGGAGGAGTATAGACTCCGTTATTAGTAATCCTTCAAAAAAGTTTTTCTCAGAATGACCTCGACGTCCGACAAAATTGTACAATATTGCTTTAACTCAAAGGTAGGAAATCAAGTTATTTTTGAACATACTGGTATAGGTCACAGAAATTGAGAACGGACGGACAATAGCTTGATCAAAACTAGTGTGGCCCGCATGTGGATTTGAGGTATACAAAATAGAAAATAATATGTTTTATTCCATTGATACTTGTTAATTTGCATTATGGCATGACGAATGCAGAACGAATCGCGCTATGGTCCCTCCGATACCATGTTTGCTTAGGACAATTTTCGCTGACCTTTTGCATATTTTATAACTAATTAACTCATCATCTTAGTGGTATGCATGAGCCTTTTTGGTCCTTATGATTAGGGCAAGAATTTGAGGTATTGCACAACTTAATCGGACCATGTTGATTTTGTTTTACTTTACTGGGCCGCCATATTGGATTTGACCCCATGAACACCATCAAGAAATTGGCAGCTTGGTTCATTTGATGCAGTAATCTGTGTAGATTTCAGTTTAAAAAAAAAATGAATATCAAATGCATACGGGAGGCGTTATTGTGCCGCAAGCCCTCGTATTAAAAAGCCTAATACAGTACAGGCGTCAATTACCCAGAAACTGGATTTGACTTGTGATTTGTCGTCTAGAGCCCGTACCCCACCTGCACCCCACCCTCACCCGCTGGCTACGATACTGATCCCATCTAATATTGCCTGAAAAATAGGAATGACATGTGATTGTGTTCAAAGAAAAATGGGCTATGATTATCAAGAGAGCCCGTGACGTTTACATTAACGCGAGTGTCCGCGATCGACCCGGGGTTTGTGACAGACACACCCCGTACAGGTACGTGAAGACATTGTTACATAACGGTGATGTAACAATAAACATCAATGTTGCACATCCATTTCTGATAAGCTATAACGGACACAATTATTGATGCCTTGGAATTAATATCACCTTAATTGGTAAGGTCCAATGACATCTGAAATACTTATTGTAGAAGAACCAACAAATGTGACCTTGGAATACCTCTTCTAAAATCCAAATTGTTACATAAAGATGCGGTGACTTGATTACAAGTCATATACCAGTTTGTTTTTTCTTTTCAGTTGCTGGGGGCTACAGTCTATCCACATAGAAAGTACAAAGTAGATAGACCTCGGAAACGGGAGATATGAGAATAATTATTTCAGTGCAATGCGTGTGTAAATGCTTCTTTGGCGCGCCAGCTGCTGTGAGAATTGGACTTGCTGAGCGCACCACTCTCTTTAAGCGTCTTTTTTTTAACACGCAGTGCGTGTGACGCAAAGCATCGACCCCGACGCCACAGATTTGGTTTGTACTTCTATGTGGACAGACTGTAAAACTTTTATTTTAATGAAGCTTATTTTGAGACAAACGCGTTGATACTAGAATTGTACTTACGCCTTTGAAACAAATCTGGTGGTTGTAGACTGTTTCAGTTGTTGTTTTTCTATTTTTATTGTTGCTGCCAATATAAATACTGATGTTGTTTCATACACGGTGGGATTCTCATATGTGTGACTCCATTGTCACCACATTGTCACCCCATCGGAAACTAAACCCCAGTTGCCGATGTCGCGACGCGTCGTCGGTCCAAAATAGCGGGGCAACAAGCCTTCAGAATTCGGAAGTCAATTAGACCGAAATTCCTTCCCAAAAATGCAATATCATGACATGCGCATTTTAATAAGAAAACCGAGACCACGGAGCTGTATCTATTGCTATACAATACACCTATTACAGTCCCTCATTTCAAATATATAGTTTTGGTTTCGCTATTGTTCAGAAACCAAAAATCAAGGTATTAAAATTTGGAGATGAACTGGTATGCAATCATAACACTATTGTGCTGGGAGGACACAAGAGGGTATATATAATCAAAAGTATAATGACCTATAACCATACGTATATAATAGCCTATTGTGCTAACATTTTCATTATCGATATCTATCAACGCGGGCGACTTTTGCCGTAGGTGGCACACTTCCATGACACCATAAAATTACACCCGAGGATGGATATATACGAGACCTAGGCCTACATGTAGAAATCATGTGCATATATTGAGGGGTGGGGGGGTGTTTTGTTTATTTGTCTGAAATATAAACGATGCATGATGATGTAGATGATTTGATTATGAATTAGATTATTCCCTGGAAAGCACAACCCATACCTCTTACCTATGTTCCCTCCGCCACCTATATATAACCTCCTCCCTCCCCCCTCCCCACACTCGATATCGACTCTTCCCTATTATTCCACTCCACTCTTGAGCCCCCTCTCCCCTCCTTCCCTTCCCACTTCCAATGCTCTCTCCCTCTGTTTCTCTTTCTCCCTTACCCTTACCCCCTGCCCCCTCACACACACCCCCCCTCTTTCCCTGGCGATCTCTTCTATCTCTCTCTCTCTATTCTCCAATAAATAAATTGAATAAAAGTTAGTTTAAACCAGCTTTCTATGATATTGATCTTCCGTCATGCGACATGCACATAAATAGAGTTGTGCATAATAGTGTTTATATCAATGAAGTCATAATCTGTCAAGTGGCTATTGTAATGTCTGTGGAAATATTTCGATGGTCTATATATTTTCACAGTGAAATCAGCTTAGGCTAATTCGTAGTCTCAAGTCAATGCTTTCAAACTAAATCAATGCTTTCAAATGTAGACTGCTTTGTTCGACTTCTCTGCTCGTGAATATTGCACTGCGAAATTTAAACATTTCTTTTGTATACTTACTTAGAGTAGGTAACTTCAAATCAAATAATTTTATGATCCACACCACTTATAAGAAACTGAAACCAAAACCGAAACTGACTGACACAAATGTTCGGTTTTAAACAAAAGGTAGAAACAGTGAGTTCGATATCTTATGATTCAAGTGGTTAGGCAGGACAATAGGAAACCACGTGACCAAAACCAAAACCAAAACTAAAACTATATATTTGAAATGAGGCAGTGTGCAAGGAATTTAAGTACGAAATGACCTTCGGTAAAGAAACCCTGGATCCGCGTATTGTAATTGTTACCGCATCTTCCATTCCAGTAAGGGAGGAGAGCGTGGCCTAGCGGTTAAGGCGTTGGACTGTGAATCCAAGGGTCAAGGGTTCGAATCCCAGGTCCGCCTGAGCTCGGCTGGCTCTTTGTGTCCTTGAGCAAGGCACTTCACTCTACATGCTTAGTGCTTCGGAGGGCACTTTAAGCTGTCGGTCCCGTGTACATGCATATTTTCTCACATTAATGTAGTGTGCACGTTAAAGAAAGTCACAGGCTATTCGAAAAGAGCAGGGGATCATCCCGGTACTGTTGACTGTACTTCAAAAATACACTCATCTACTCTAGGTTACAGAGTAAAAAATGAGTACAGCTTGTCTGTACGCAGTGCGAGAATACTCATACATATGAGGGAGTCATTTATAAGGAAGAAGAAGAAGAAGAATTGTTTCACCACCCTTGATTGTAAATTATGTAAACAAAGGTATCTTGACAGAGTAAGACGTAGCTAAATTGCTGCAAGTGATTCTGCTACAAGGCTCAATTATTTGAGTTATATTATAGTAATATCACTTTCTAATATATGAGTTAATTCCATAAATGCGCTAACAGTAGAATGTATAGGCATTTATCTAATAATAATATCTAATGCAATTGTTCAAACTGTTATTGTTATTTTTTTCAAACACAACATTTGCGATAATTGCTAAGTTGGAAGCTACAGTGGTGAATGTGTTGTTGCTAGAACTACTTTCTTTTTATTGTTGCATCGCTTCTGAATTCGCTTATTTAGTCACTACAATATGGGTATTAGTTATCATAGTTGTTGCTTTAACTTTTTGAAATAGTTGCAATTGTCTCTACAATCAGTGATTTCTGTTGGTGCTACAGATCCTACTGTTGTAAATGTGGTTGTGGTTGAATCCTGGGTTTGTCATTCGGAAATCAATTTGACCGAATTCCTTCTTACATAATGCAATATGCGTATTGCAATAACAAACCCCGAGCTGTATCTAATAAACCTATTATATTGTGCAAGGAATTTCAGTTCGAAATTGTTACCTCATTTTCTATTCTAGTAATTGTTTCAACCAGGAGTTCTCAACTTTATTTGTTTGAAGGCCACAGGGGGGCCAAATATACGATCAAGCATACTTAATTGAAGGGCAAATACATCCCCATTTCTTGTGATTTCCTTGTATCTATTGTTGTGCAATAAACCTGTTACCTTGTGCAAGGAATTTTACATTGTTACGTCATTTTCTATTCTTAATTGTTTTAACCAGGGGTTCTCAACTTTATTTGTTTGAAGGCCACAAGCATACTTAATTGGGGCCAAATATACGATCTTGTATCTATTGTTAGCATACTTAATTGAAGGGCAACGTCATTTTCTACATCCCCATTTCAAGTGGGCCAAATTGATGATTTGAAGGGGCAAATACACCCCATTTCTTGTTGTATCTATTGTTATGCAATAAACCTGTTACCTTGTGCAAGGAATTTTACATTGTTACGTCATTTTCTATTCTTAATTGTTTTAACCAGGGGTTCTCAACTTTATTTGTTTGAAGGCCACAAGTGGGCCAAATGTACGATCAAGCATACTTAATTGAAGGGCAAATACACCCCCATTTCTTGTGATTT